>NW_004567127.1:3281766-3334242 GCF_000260355.1 Condylura cristata
AAATATTTAACTCCGTCACATCATCCGCTAGACTATAATTTATGTTTCTAGATAATCTAGGCAATGGATCCATGGTTCATGGTCTGAATAATGGGCAAAATATTTCATAAACGCATGTTAAATCAGCAGGCTAGCTTATTTCCTTTCAGATGCAAACTACATCTTTGTTTACTTGAGAAAGGAGTCAAAGGGTATGCTGAGCGAGGTGGAAGGCGAGGTCCAGGTCAGAGCAGGACCAGGTGGACCGGATGGCACTAGGTAGAGCCTCCTGCAGGCCGGGTTAGAGCGTCCTGCCTCCCGCCACAACCTGCATTGCACGCTGGCTGCCTGCTCCAGAGTGATGTGGTGTTGGGAGCTGTGGGGAAGGTCTCCTCAGAGCTCCTCCTCTCTGCAGCAAGCGGTGGGTTTCCCAGGTGTGTTTCTCCAGGACACAGTGACGTTAGTTAAAAAGCAGGTTTACCAGGGCAAAGGACAGAGGAGTAAAGACACTTGCAAAGACACAAGCGGGCAGGAAGGGACAGGCTTGCAGGTCGCAGGCCAGCGGCCTGCGGAGAGCAGCCTCTGCTGAGGGAGGTCAATGCAGAGAGGCCCCGGCAGGGGCAGGTCACGGGCGGGCAGGAGGCTGCTGCCTTGCGGAGGGAGAGAGCAGGTGGAAAGAAGCCCCTGTATGGGCACTGGTGGCAGAGGACGGCTGACCCTTTGCGGGGCTGTGTGAGGTTTTGCCATCTTCTTCTGGTGGGGAGGGGCCCACCGCTTGTCCTTAATCTCCAAATCTCCACCTTCAGATCCGTGCTCCTGACACCCCGTCTGATGCCATCTGGGTCTCATGCCTGTGATCTGGGTGTTGGTGCCTAAGGATCTTAGTTCTCAAGTCGTGTTCGTGGCTATGCCAACCCCTGCTACCCCACCGCCTCCTGCGAGAGAGGTTCCTCACCTGTGGTGCCTCCTTGCCAGTTTTTCTATTTTTATCCTCCCTCAAGAGTAGCATGTTTTGGTTTTTTTTTCTCTCAGACCATTGTGGGAAAGCTGGCTACCGTTCGATTTATTAAAAGCTGATTCTCATATGAAATGTATAAAAAACGGTTGCAGTAGTTAGGATAAGTCTAGCTGGTAGCCGACTTCAGTATCTCAGCAACTCAAGAAAATAAATGCTTATTTCTCAACCATGTAATAGTCCCAAGCAGGGGCAGGGAAAGCAGGTGAGGCTCAGGGGAAAGGAGACCCTTGCCCCTAGCACTTACTCGGAGAGTCACGGCTTGACCGTCTCCAGACTTCCCGGCAGGTAGAGGAAGCACATGAAGGGTGCTGGGAGGTGTGTGTGGGCTCAGGCTTGTCTGGGGGCTGACAGATCATCCCGCTTGCTGAACCACGTTGCTCTGATTGGGGGGGGGGGAGGGAATATTTGCTGAACTAGTCCTCTTTCTCAGGACAATAAATGTCACAACCCCCGTGTCTGCCAGAATGGGGGTGGGCACCTGTGACTTGAGAGGCAAAGCTAGCCACTTTCTTGATGACTTTCATAGAACAATTTCCTTTCTCCTTATTCTGGATCTTCTGTTTCTCCTTATCTGCACCCTCTTTTATCAAGCATCTGCTAGTGATGAAACAAGTAATCATACATGTTTTATTCTGAAATAGGCATTCATCAAGAAGAAATAAAATTAGTGATAGTGTGATATGCATAAATATTTCTTTTATTTTTTTTATAAAACACAACTGGAAAGTAGAAAGCAAACGTTGTACTACAGTCCTAATAATGTTTCCCCCAAACAGTTTAAGAGCCCAGGAAGAAGTGATCAGAATTCAGCATGATATAATCTGTTAGTACTTAAGATTTTTTCTTTTGGCCTGTGATAGATTCATTTCATATTCAAGTCTTAATCCAAAGACAGCTTTCACTTTGTAATACTAAGGCAATGTTGGTGCAGAGCAAACTCTGTGACAGTGAGTCTGGCAGCCGAGAGACCCCAGGAAGGCCCTGCTGGGCCTGCTCCCTCCTGCAGGCTCTCCGTGTCAGGCATTTTACCTTGACAAATTTATACCACCTTGTATTATCTTGACAATTTATATTATCTTGACAAGAAGAGGAGAGGGCATGATGAGGTGACTTGTGATTAGGCCTGAGTGGATCTGTTCTCCCCCAGAAGACAAACAGAGCCCACAGCCTAACAAGGACAGAGCTGGAATTTTTCGTAAGTCTCCTGCAAAAAGACCGTGTCTAGAAGTGACTTTCTCTCTTGTGGCTGCATTAAAGAATTGGGGTGGGAAGAGAGACAATGGCTTAAATTGTGAACGAATTGAGAAGAATCATCATGGTTAAACCCACCCTCCAGAGGGAGGCAGACAGGAAGGAGGGGCTCTCAGCAGCCCAGGAAAGAGGGTCAGCTTGTGCTGAGTGAAGCGAGTCTGTGGGTGGGGCTCCCACTCTCAGTGTGCCTGCCCACTGGGTCAGGAAGCTTCTCAGCCAGGTGCAGTGGCAGAGAGAAGCCACTGGGCAGCTCTGTATTTTATTGGGGCTCAAGAGAGCAAGCCCCTTTGATTGGGGTTCTGCCCCAGTGTCCTCAAATTTGTCTCATCCCACACAAATTAAAGAAGGTGAGCGACCGCCCCCAAGTGGGGCGTCTCTCCTCTGGGGAGGCCTGAGGCGCGCTGGATGGGACTCAGGTCATCCCAGAGTCCACAGCATGAGGCAGCTTGGGAATGGACCTGCACACTGCCCAGGGACAAGCCACCCGCTTCCTGTCCTCATGTCACTGGTGTGTTGCAGGCTCTGCATACCACGGTGTTTTAGATGTTTGCTCGCCCCTGGAGGACAGTTTGAAAGAACTGGGGCTGGATTAAGGCAGGACATGAGCTGGAAGGACACTGGCCCCGTGTGCATTTCTACGAAGGACTGGGATCTCCTAGCTCCCGGAGGCAGAACCAAGTCCAGCGTGGAGGGCGGAGACTCACGAGGGAGCGGGAAGGTCCACAGCCGGCCAGGGTGGCCAGAGGGTCCGCGGTCTGGGTGAGCCAGTCCTGAAGCCCTCTTGGTGGGGACGTTGTGGCCGGGGCTCCCGGGAGTCCGAGTTTTCAGACCAAGCCCTCTGCTAGAAAAATCGCCAAGAAGAAGCCGAGGGTCAGAGGAAAAGTGAACAGAGTGAAGGGCTGCGGGCAGGCGTCCCGACGGTCGCCTCCAGGCTGCCTTTCTGGGGGAGCCCCGCGCCGGGAAACGCCGTTGCTGGGACAACGGGAGCCGTTGACCGGTGGATTCCGGACCGCTTTGGGGGAGGGGCCCAATGCGGTCAGGAATTGGGCGTGGCTTCGGTTTCTATGGCAGCGGGGACGCTAGCCCGGGCCTGAGCCCCGTTTAGAGGCCAATGCTCCTCCCGACCTTTCCATGGCACCCAAGAAAGAGAAAGGCGGGGCTGCGAATACCACGGCTAAGGCATGGGAGCCCTCGCTCATCGCTGCACACTTCAACCAGGTGAGCCCCGCGCCCAAGCCCCGCCCCCGCTCGCCCCCAAAGTCTCCGCCTTGTGTCCCACACCCCAGGCCTGAGTTCAGATTGCAAAGGACCCAAGACAACCCAGGGTCCCAGGGGCAGGGACTGCTTGATCAAGGACAGAGCCTTAAGGGAAGAAAAAGGGCGTGGGGGCTGCTCGAAGTGCTGTGGTTTCAGGGTGCCAGGCCAGTGTTTGGTGGGAAGGAAGGAGGTGTCGCTCTGGCACCCCTTTTCAGTGAGTCACGGAGATGGCCCCACACACGACTGGACTGTAAGTGTCTTCACGAACTGCCCGTTTCCTCTCGCATTGTGACGTCTTTGCTCCGCTAAAACCGGCCACAGCACCTAAGGTGACTTTGCAAGCGAAGCTGCTGTCTCGGGGAGGGAGGGATGACGTCTGCTGTGTCCTCATTGGCGCGCCCAAGTTTGGGTAATCTATGTGAAGGCCTTGCTGGAGATCAGAGTACGGCAGGCTGCCTTGTAGAGCATCTGAAGGATGCCGCAGAAGTAGCAGGCAAGGCACCGCTGGGCTCCAGGCTGCCAGTTGCACCACCCCCAGCCTGACCAGGTCCCCTCTCACCCCACCGCCCCAACTACCGTGACTTGTGGGGCCCAATATGCTCTTACAGCTGCCCTGGAGATCTGCTTCAGGACCAAGTTGTTTCAAAGGCCAAGTAAGATTGGAAGGAGGAAGATGATATGGGAATTCCAACCAGCCATTTCCAAAATATTTGGAAAACTGGGAGCGTTTCTCATTGCGTCTGTGTGTACCGTGTGTTCCAGAGTACTGAAGTCTTAGATGCACTCAGAAGACCCAGGTGTCCTCCTTTCCCACTGTAATTATAATGGGAAATTATAATTTTAATTTTAATTATAATTTTTCTTCCATGACTACTAGTTCTGTCTGTTACGGAAATTAGCCCTAATGAAGAACTTGATGGAAACGGTTGTGATTGCTGATGTTATCATGGCCATCCAGGAAGTTCTGGTGATTCCTCTACCTTCAGCAGTGCAGAATGTCAACCCGGTCATTCCCAGTTACATTCTCAAATTTTCAAACATGTTTTTCAAAATGCTCTTTAAAAGCACTCTTTCTTTTGCTTTTTGTAGGTCAGCACCAGACAAAATATTTTTCTCCATTTTCTTTGAGATTGTATAGGCCAAGTTCGGGCTTGGAGCGAACATTTCTGCTTGAATTATAAACTGCTGAACAACGGGGTTTGATGGAGGTGCTGACACAGCGTTAGCTTTAGTGTTGCAAATATGAAGCTGTAATTTTCCTAGTTGAATGGAAAAACCTAAAGGCACTGTTTTTCCTTATGGCTTAAAAACCTGAAATAATATTCAGTTTTCTTGGTCCCGCTCAAACAATATAATTTCAATAAATCTTCTATATTAATAGAAAGAAGTTGAGCTCCACATAATGTATAGCTCTACTTACCAAGAGTGAACATCTTCGATTTGTTGGAACACATCTTTTTAATGCGGAGGAAGACAATTGCTCTCTGCCTCCACTCCTATTTTTTTCTCACCTTGATTTCATGTCTGAGCCAAGAAGAAAATTCCCGATTAATCCAGCAGCCCAAAGCCCAGAGACATGTCCTAACCACTCATATGATAGACTCTAAATTTTAAATAATGATAGTTATGTATGTTCCCTATTTACAGGGTTAACAGTGCTTTGTACAGTGTGTGTGTTCAAAAATAGGGTAGTGATTTAATTTCCAGATAGCTTCTTTCCATAGAATTGCTACCATGAGCAAAATTGTGCTCCAGTACGAGGGCATGAATCTCCGTGAACAGTTTGTGTGTTGTGTGTGTGTGTTAAGAATGGAATAGGGAAGTCCTTCCTTTCAGAAGTCTTACACAAGCCAGTCTGTAAGGAATCCAAATCAATAGTTTTGAACTCACACTCATATTGGGCTGCATTAGGTTTTAAAGAGAAAAAGCGAGTTCACAGAACGGTCTTAAAAACTTTACCTTGTGTCACGATTTTGCACTGTCATTTCAAGCTGGAGAAATCATCTGATTCTCTAGTTGTTTTTCCAATGTTTCTGTGGGGAAAACAAGGTCTAGAGCCTCCTACTCTGCCAACTTATTGATTCCACTATGGCCTAAGAGATTTTGCAATAAATTCTGATTTTTGAAGTCCTTTCTTCCAAGCATATCATGTGGCAGGTGATGATAGGAAAGAGAGGATGGGAAGAAACTTTGAAACTATAAATCATAACAATTTAAAGCATTTTTCTAGAAATATTCAAACAACATAGCAGTTCTCTCTGGGAGCGTCCAGCTGTACACGGCCCACCTCTGAGTGATGTCATGTGGTTTCAGAATGACTAAGCTGCATGTTTCCATCAGAATATTGTTATAAGTAGAATTTCTGTGTCCACACAGGGGGATAAAAGCCACAATTTTATATATATTAATTGACAGCACAGGAACAAATTTTCATATTACTTTAAAGGAAATGAAGAATCTGTATTTGGCTCCCAACAGAGACCTTTGTCTCAGATGTGTTCTTCAGAACTTAACCATCCCCTAAAAGTTCATTTGGGTTTCTTTATCTAGTTTGGTTTGGAGTTTTGTTATTTTGAATTTAAAATGTATTTATATTTTCAGATTATCTGAGCATGATTGTTTCTTTTCGTTTGCTCCTAGTCTAAGGTGTCATTTTTACGTGTAGCAGACATTACTTACTGGTGCTACATTGACTTACTGGAGCATCAGTGACTTACTGTGACTCACCACAGATATGAAAAACACAGAAGAAAAGCTTATGGTAGCCACATGCCACTTAATGCAGCAAGCTGCATTACTACAAGACGTGATATCGTGTCCCTAATGCCCAACTTAAGGAATGAGAACATTCTCATTATCGTTTGTTTTATAATTATTAGTAAGACTCCTTGGTTCACCCTTTCATGAATCTACCAACTCAATATTTATTTTAAAATATTTGGAGACAGCTCCTGAAATATATCAAGGGGCTTTCTGAGATTCTTGAAATCATGCTTTCAATTACTACATTTTCATTCTCAGGGTATTTCATCTCCTTGTCAAATAATCAATATGCATGTCAAAGATACAGAATGATTTTATACCTGGCAATACTATCCTTTGTAATACTTACTCAGAGGTGGGCATTCACAGCTAGACTGCCCCCTTATAAAACTGAGAGTCGGGCGTCCCTAGTGGTGCAATGGGTTAAAACGCAGCACTATGAAGCTAGATACAGCTGCTTTAGCACAAGTTCGATTCCAGGCTAGGGAGGTGACCCAGATGGCCTGACAGATGGCTCCTGTCTCACCAGCTGCTCCCCTAAGCAATGTACTTCATCGATCTGCCTGTTCTGCTCCTCACTCTGTCTCTGGTGAATCCTCTCACCCCCCCATGTACCTCTGGCCTGTACCCCAGTTCTGTATGCATAAATAAATACATCTTAAAAAAAAAAAACTAAAAAACTAAGTGTCAAAGCATTTCAATGTCTGGTCCAAAGATACACAGTCACTTGGCCAGTGGCAGACAAGATCATGGCTTTTTTTACTAGTCCATTCTTCTTCCTTAACTATAAGTTACATATGATGACACTAACACTTTTTCTAGCACTCACAATTTAAAACAAAATTCTACACACTTGATGTAACGTCCATCTTTAAAACAGTGTTTATTATGAAGTACGTAACATTAGAATAGAACATATAATTTAAGAAATGTCTATTGTGAAGTTATTGATTAATACTTGAATATGAGATCACTGTATTGTTTAAATCAATAAATAGATAAGGGGAGTATTTACTTTCCCTGAAACTTGCCTTTTTCCTGCTATTTCTTGCCTTCTGATTATCTATGATAATAGTTAGGATAAATAAATATCAAATGTGTAAAGTAGTATTTTGTCTGTCACCAAAGTCACAATAGCTAAATTGTACACACTTGAAAAATAGTAACAGGATTTCCTTCATCCTTATAAGATGAAGCTTATAATTCTTGTACAGATTTGGAAAGGAGAGTTCAAGGTAGATATTGCTGAAATGTTAACATCCCAGACTTCTTCAATAAAGAAAGTTTTATATATAGATACCAGTATGACAATTAATTGAATCTAAGTAAGTTTTAGGGGACGTGTTCGATGCTTGAAACCGTTAGAAATGCTTATCAATAAGGGAAATGTGTTTCACTGGACAGGACCCTTGAACAATTTTTGAGAGGCAGTAAAGAATTTTTTAACTTTTTTGATCTTAAACAGTAAGCTATTTCTCTTGTTAATGTGTATTTAAGACTTACTGGAAATACTCATAATATGAACTGAAGACTGATGTCTGGCAGCAAGCATATTTCTGAAATTAGGTTTGTTTTTATTACTGTATTTTCTGAAATATGCTTTCATTGATATTTACAAAACAAATTGCCAGTTCACACAAAGGTTGTTTTAATAAAAGCCAACGAAAACAACTGAGTTGCTAGGAAGAATGTTAAGCGGGAAATGGACTTTTCATAACCTCACATTATAATTTCTCTTTTTGGACAAAAAAGTATTATTTGAATGAGTTTGGAACCGAAGGGAATTAGCATGTCAAAATATCCACCTAGATGTTATATGTGATCACTTTTATTGCAAATGAAAAATATTAAATACAAGTAAAATTAAGTGTTGCCAATATGAGTTTGGCAATATCCTAGGAAAATGTTAGTTCAGAAATGGTGAATGTTGACTATGTTTTAGCTCTGGCCATAGAAACCCTCACTGGCTTCCAGTTACCCACAGGATGACATCCAAGACGCTCTGCCTGACTTTCCCAGCCTGCTGAATCTGGCCTTCCTCCAGCCATCCGTCTTTATCTCCTCCCCTAGCAGTCGCTGCTAGCCCTGGCACATAGAACTGCATGGTCTCTTGCCCTAAGACCAGCCTGCCTTTGTCCAACTCTTGTTCTGTGGGGCTAAGTACTCCCTTCTGGTTCCTCCCTCCTATAGATGACGCCAGTGTTGCGCTCTTCAGTACTGTTTGACCTTGAGCAGTGGTCTGACACCATCGTTGTCACGTGCTTTGTCCGAATCGCTCCTCCCGGTCGCGGTACCTGGTCTTGCTCGGTGCTCGGTGGGTTTCAACCCCACGTCCGCAGTGACGCATTCACCAGCTGTATTTTGCTGACTCCATTAGGCCAAAACCCCATCGGTCACGTGACGTTAAATTGAAGAAAACCTCAAAGCCTTCATCTTTCCAATCCATTAAACAGACAGAATGGTCAGATCTCTCTTGCAGACATTAGAAAGGTGAATGGGGGTATGGAAAGGCATTAAGCATAGAGCCTTTTGGAATCCACACGTCCAGCCCCACTCTGGACATCCCCTTCAAACCTGCTGTCGCCACGTCTTCGCTTTTTCCTTGAGTGGGGCCAGCAACTTACCAGGGCCAAGTCCCGCCATAGGTGTTTTCTTTCTCTGTTGGCTCTACTTTTGAAATGCATCTCAAATCCATCTTCTTTGCTCTACCCCCTCTGCTACAACCTTAATCCAAGCCACCACTATCTCTTCCCTAAGCCACAGGTCACTCAAGAACTGGAACACTTGATGTCCTTTCCCAGCCTTGCGGGCCTAGGGGCTTGTCCCCAAGCTGCAGACAGCGGGGTTCCTTCAGCCCAGAAGTGCCATGAAGTCCAAATATCCCACCATGGCCTCCAAGACCCAGCGTGTGTGGCCCCTCCCTGCACCCTTCATCTCCTGCAGTACACCCCGCACTGGTCTCCTCGCCACCCGAGAGCCATTCCTCCCTGGTCATCTGCGTAGCCCGACCCTTCCCAGCACAGACACACGAGTCCCTCCCTCCCGGCCTTAGCGATTCTGTTCAGATATCACCTTCCCTGATCATTCCCCTGATGTTACGCTGTCACACTTGAGCCACTCACCCTGCTGGGATCCCCTCCTTCTATTTCATACTCATCTCCATGCCTACCTCCCCGGGGAGTGAACACTATTTTGAGTTCTGTCATCGTCAATTACTGGGCCTGTTTGTGAACTTCATGTAAGTGAACGACTATACAGGGAACCATTTGTGCTCAGCGGGAGGCCTGTGGAAGTCTTCTCATACTACCACGTTATAAGTTATGTGCTTCTTTACGGCCTTGTAATATTCCACATGTGAATGTTCCAGGACGTGTTTACACTTCCTCCTGCTGATGTGGAAACAAGCTCTTACAAATAATTCTGCCATAAAATTCGTGTAGTTTTTTTCCTTTGGGAATATGCACTCATTTCTCTTGGGTGTTTACTTAGGGATGAAAATGCTGGGCCACAGGGGAGGCATTTAAATGTTCAGCTTTTAGTAGCTATTGCCACAGAGTTTTCCAAAGGAGATGTGCCAACTCACACTTCCAGCAGCAAACTGTGAGAATATAAGTCACTTATCAGTCACTTATCAGTCTTTTTCAGTCCATTATTTTGTTTTGTTTTGTTCTGATGCTTTGTGCCTGCCCCCCAACATTCACGTGTTGAAACCTGATTATTAGCAGGTGGGGCCTTTGGGAAGTGATCTGGTCATGGAGGTAGAGCCCACATGAATGAGGTCAGTGTCTTTGAATATCCCGTGTGAAGACAGGGCGGTTCAACTCAATATTCCGAACCTTAAACTAGTTGGTGGGGTCATGTACATTTTTGGCCATCACATATTTCTGTATTTACACTTGCTACTGTGTTTGTATTATTTAACGTGTCATGTACATCTTGTAAATGTAGCACCCATTTAAGAAAATGCTTGTGGTGCGCCCTCCCTGGTGGTGCAGCCGGTTAAAGCACAGCACTATGAAGCTGTCTGAAGCCCCTGCAGCACAGGTTCGATCCCTCACCAGGGAGGGACCCCCAGGGCGCAGCAGACCTCTTATGTCCCACCTGCTGCTCCCCTTAGCAGAGTGTTTCAGTCCATCTGCCTGTTCTGCTCCCCACTCTGTCTCTGGTGAGTCCTCTTACTCCTGCACCTCTGGCCTGCACCCCAGTTCTTCTGTGCATGAATAAATCTTAAAATAATTAATAACAGTAACCTCCTTGGTGGTGCAGTGGATTAAAAGTCAGCACTGTGAGGCTGTCCACAGCCACTGTGGCGTGAGTTCAATTCCCAGCCAGGGAGGGGACCCACATGGCAGACCTCTCCTGACCCACCTGCTGCTCCCCTCAGCAGTGCACTTCATCAGTCGGCCTGTTCTGCTCCCCACTGTGTCTCTGGTGAATCCTCTCACCGCCCCTCCAAGAACCTCTGGCCTACACCTCAGTTCTTGTGTGCATAAATAAGTAAATCTTAAAAGTAATAGCAATAGAAATGAACTCTTTACACACTGCTGTATAGTCATGAAATATTTTTACCTATAGCCTCTTTTCACCCTGTGCGCTTCCTTCCCCAGCTGACATGGCTTCAGGGTAGGGTAACCCTAGGGCCCTGCCTCCTTCTCTGCCGCGGTCTCAGCATCTGGCAGATAGTAACTGCACAGTAAATACTGGTTGAAAGAATCAGCGACTCTCTGCTGTGAGCATCACTTTACTAAGATCTAGTTACTGAGTATTTGAGTACATTTCCAAAGGCCATGTGGTTGAAATCAGGACTAATAATCAAGTTGTCTGATATTAAATCCAGTGCTTTTTTATTGCACCATTAAAAGAGCCATTATAAGGACTATATTTGGGAATCAATAGCAAGGAATAATTATAGTGAATTACTACCCTGATGTAACCAATAAATAGACTCCATGTACCCTGTAACTAGAGAAAGTTGATAACCATAACTAGACTAGCGTTTGAGATTTATCATAATCATTACGTTGGAATATGCTGTCATGTGGTGCATAAGTGAGGCTCATGAGGACATAGGTGAATTCTGAGGACTTGCAGGGGATAAGGAAGAGGCAGAAAGCAGTCGCTAAGGTCACTGGCAACCTTCTCATTGCCTTAATGGCAGGCAGTCACCCGACACAGTCACCCCTTCCTTCCTGGCTGTCCTCCACCTAATCTGTGTCTAAGAAAGCATTCCCTTAGTGTTGTGGTGAGTTACAACATTCAAGGAAAAAGATCTGAGGAACTGCCTCACCCCACACGGCCACTCTCTGACCTCCCTTCTCTCTGGGATTGATTGACAGCGATGAATACTTTTTACCCTTCTCTTGTCCTTTTTGGGGTCTTAACCTAGTTTCCTCACTAAGAGTTCAGTTTCCTGTGGCTCTTGCCTTTCTTGAGCAGGTGCTGCTGGGTCCCGGGGCAGCTGGATAAGTCAGGACCCTGCCTAGGCCCAGCTCTAGAAAGCAGCATCTCCCGCCGTCTGCGTGGCCAAACAGAGCAACCGAGAGGGTTGAGTATCTTGCACATGGGAATGGGCTTTGCGGAGCTGATCTGGTGAGCACTCACTGTGGGCGCACCTTCAGGATTCCTTCTTAGTTGTCTTTGCGTGTCCTTTGCGATGCATTAGATCACAGACACTCATCGTAGTTTAACAAGCGGTTGCTAAGTGGTGCTGCTCCTCTTTTTAATTTCAGCTGCGGCTGGTCACAGACCCCCCAGCACACGCCTTGGTCAAGGCGCGCCCTCACTTTTTCATTGGCACCCATGGGGTTTTCAGAAAGACCCCTCATCACTCCCTACTCTGCCGATACAAACTCTGGGTGACCTGGCGCTGCCTCAAGGTCACCCTCAGACACCTCTTCTTTCTTGCAGCGCAGTTCAGAACCCATCAATTTTGACTTTAAAATCAAAACAACGGGGCGGGGGTGGGGAGGGAAGTGCACGGGATTATGGTGATGGCACACGGATGACTTGGTGATGGGAAACCTGTGGGGATTGCAATTGAGATGGCAAAAAAAAAAAATAAACAAAATGATGTAAAAATAAACTGTTATAAAATAAAAAAAAAACATAAAAAAATCAAAACAGATAATGGGAGAATTTTTATTCTGTGCAGAGGAATGCAATTTAGCAGCCAAAATATTGACATATCTTACACATCTCATTGGATTTTCAGAAGGGGATAGAATGTGTCCAATCAGGGCACCCCTGTATCCTGGTGTTGGCCTGGAGAATCTTTGGGAACTCTGCACTCACCCAGAAGGGTGTAGACATGCAACTCTACCGGAGCCTTATAGTAAATAAATGTCTTGTTTTCGCTGCAAGAAAAGGAGTTGTCCACAAGGCACAGTTAACCGAGCAGCAGCTGTGGGCACCAGTGACTCTTGCACTTGGGGATCTGTTGTCTCTGGACAGCCTTCCTACTCAGGTTGTATGGATTCATGGAATACACCATAGTACTGAGTGGATAAGTGGCATTTCAGTTAGAGAAGGGAAGGGGTGAGGGAGCGACAGAGACAAGGGCCATCACAGGGTAATGAATGAGCTCGTTGTAGCTTGAAAATCCGTCTTGGTTTTTAATGTGGAAGATAGTAACTCATCACCAGGGGAACTCGAGGAAGGCAAGAGAGAGTCTCCTGTCTGAGGAAGGAGTTGATGAAAGGTTGTAGCCTTTAATATCTGATGATGAAAAGAGATCTTCTTTCTTTGGGGTGAGTCCCTGATTCCAGTTTTACATTCATGGAGTAATTAGCAGAAACTTCTTGGCTTCGCTTGGTCTCCTCCGTTAGAAGAATGCCTCTGATATGTAATATTTGTTTGAAAATCCAAAGAAGCTTGTTTCCTTTTGAGGTTCGCCTTCCTTTTTTATGTTCTGAAGTTCATTTTGGACCTCAGATTTTGCTCCAAGCAATAAAACTGGTTGGATTGCACTCACATAATGGAGCCATAATCTTAGCCAACTGATGGGGGTGGGGAGAGAGCTAAGGTGTGTAGTGGTTTCTGTGGTTTCTCTGAGGAGTAGAATTCCCTGCAAAGCTTTTCCATGTGGTGTTTTAATAGCTGTCTTAAAACTCTCTGATGCATGGAGCAAAACTGAATTAGGCTCATGTGCTAGATTGGTGGGATAGGCCAAAGACTCAGAAAAAGGAAAGAAAAACAATCAAACAGTCTAAGCTCAAGGCTAAACCGTCCAGAGAAGATCCGTTGGACATGTTCAAGCTCAAAGTTATGGAACCAGCCACTTTTTAAAATCCCATTTTTGCAGAACTTTCTAGGGAAATTGGGCAATTTCCTTTGCATATGTTAATGTTTTCCTTTTGTGTGGGGCTTCACCATTGACAAAATGACCATAGGTATATTGTTCAGGAGAGCCCGGCAGCAGCCCTGGAAAGGGTGCTTTATTAAATCCATTTTTATACATAAGAAAACTGAGTCACAAAGATAGACCCAAGGTCGTTTGAGTCTCGAGGGAACTGCCGAGGTCGACTCCAGTAATACCCAAAAGCCCCATGTCTTTGCCACGGCACCTCAATAATCCTAATTAAGCATCCTGTTTAATATTTTCACGAAAGCAAGGCGCACCAGCCAGACCGAGCACACCCACAGCAGAGATGTTCCCGGACGGCTGCGTTCCCCTTAGCGCACATAAGACATGACCGTGTTGTCTACACGTCAGGAAATATCGCTCTCTTTCACTCAAATGCTGAGGGATTCAGAGACATGGCTCCTTCCAGAGTGCTGAGAGCAGCCGATAAAATGCCACATACTTACTTAGTGTTCCCGTCCTAAGCATGTGTAAAAATTCTCCTTAGTGTGTGGTTTTGGCTGCGAAGTTCCAGAAACATTTATTGAAGGCTACTACATGCCAGGTACATGGGCAAAGGGGGGAGCCGGCTAGGTGGTCGGACTCGAGGGGAGCCTCTCTGCAGACTGAGACGCCCCCAGTGCAGACGGCGTGAGCAGGAAAAGTACTTTCAAATACTTCTAGCATACCTGAAGTCTTGGGGTACATTGGCTGAATGTTGTCAATAGGGCCTTGGCAACTAAGTGAAATCTCAGAACAGGAGCAGACCGGCTGGGCACAGCCTGGACCCGCGTGGCTTTTCTCTCATCAGCCTTCTAGCGGCACATTGCTCTGGTGAGACCCTAAGCTGAACGGGGGGCGAGCCGGGCGCATTTCACCCTGCCAGGAGAAGGGGCTGGTGAGTTCTGTCAGGACCGGTGCGGGGCTGGGCGGCCAGGCAGAGCAGCGGGGTCTTGTCCCGGAGGGAGGTGCCCCGCCCTTCCGCCTGTCACTTCGTCCCTGTGTCGACCAGCTGGCCCTGCCCAGCGTCCATGTTGTGGCTCTGGACCGATCGACGGGTATTTGTGCTCCAAATGCCAAACATGGGGCCTCTCTGGTGGCGCAGGGGCCGAGTCTTAGCGCTATTAGCCCAGCCCACAGCCAGGGAGTGACCCGCCCCTGCCCGAGCACGGGGTGACCCCCGGCCCCCCGCCCCGGGCCACGCCCGCGGTTCCCGGCACGTCACTCTGCACTGCGTCCTGTTAGGATGCTGAGGCCGCGACGGTCCTGGCTTCTGCTCGCTCTTCCCAGGACCTAAACCACCTCAGAAACAGCCATTAACAACTTTATGGTTCTTCAAGATACAACTGGGGGTATTTTGTTAAGATTTGCCCGCTTGTCTTTGGGCATAAACTGCCCGCTCGCCGCAGCGCGCCGGGAGCAGCCACACGGTCCTCGGACCCCCTCAGCGCGCCCAGCCTGCGCCCGGAGGGGCGCCTCGTCCCGTCCTCACAGCCGCCCCAGGCCCACGCTGTCGCTGTCCCGCGAGGCCCACGTCCGGGCAGCTTGCCCACGAGCCCAGGCTCTTCGCCACTGCCCAGGGGGACTGTGCCGCCCAGGGGGACATGGGAGTGCGCGGGGCTCATCGGCTGGGGCCTGGGGGTGCGGGCAGCGCCCGGCCCTCGGTGCCGCCGTGCGGAGCGGGCGGCCTCCGCCTGGGCAGGAGGAAGGGGAGCCCGGAGCGCGGGGCCTCTCTGACCCCGCCTTGCCACCTGCTTCTCAGAGTCCACCTGAAGCCCAGGGCCCAGGGCTGGGCCGCGGCAGCAACGTCAGCAGACCCTGGCCGGCAGCTCCCGCACGCGGCTGCGGAGCCGGCCAGCGCAACACCGCTTTGCCCGCAGAATTTTCTTGGGGCAGCTTTGGCCTCTTTTTTTTTTTTTTTTTAATGTATGCACACAGAACTGGGGTACAGGCCAGAGGAGAGGGGGGTGAGAGGAGTCACCAGAGACAGTGGGGAGCAGAACAGGTGGATGGACGAAGCGCGCTGCTGAGGGGGGCAGCGGCGGGTCAGGAGAGGTCTGCCGGGCCCTGGGGTGGCTCCCCCGCGGGCTGGAACTGTGCTGCAGTGGCCGGGGCCAGCTTCGTGGTGCTGGGCTTTCTCCGGTGGCACCACCAGGGAGGGCCCCAGCCTCGGCCTTCGCAGCAAAGCCACCTGTACCTTAGACACACGGGCCCTGCGGCTTGGGCCTGCGCCTGTGGTGCAGTGGCGGACGCTGCCTGTCCTCAGCCAGCACCGCTCTGATGTGTAGCTTTCGCCTAGGACAGAGCGGAAACACTCCTGCCGGGGCAAGTTCCAGGCGGTCGCCCCGGCCTGCCTCTCTGACTCGAGTCAGGAGGAGCTGGGGGCCCCCCAGGCCCAGCACACTGCCGGACAGAGGGCAGGAGGTCAAGGGGCGGGCAGTGAGGTAGGACCCCAGTATCAGAGCCACCCCTCCCCCACCCCCCAGATCCTAGGCCTGCCCCAGATCCTGGCCCAGCACTGCTGATGTAGCTTTACTTCCTCCCTTCTCTCCCGGCCAGACCCTGATAATCTTCCACCATAAAGTTAGACTCATGAGAATTTCGAAGGTGCCTTGAGAGAGAAAGGGATCCTGGGACTTGTGGCCTAAAGGGGGCGTGGATGGGAGGGAGAGGGAGCAGCCAGCAAGGTCCCTCCTGATGGGGGTTGGGGGTCTGGTGGCCGGAGAAGGGAAGCATTGGAGAGCGGTCTCCAGGCAGGCCGAGTAGAGCGGCCCTCGCTCCCGGCTCTCTGGGCTGCCTCCTTCCCTCCCCTGGCGTCAGGTTCCCTAGCCACTGCCCGGAACTCGTGTTAGCCTGAGGGTGGCCGAAGGGCCCAACTCCTCTGGCCCTTGTTCCTGAGCCACATCAGATCAACAACTGTCAGTTTTCCTCCTTAAACTCTTGCGGGTGGTGGACAGGCAGTAAACCCGGCCCCGTTTCCTGTCATGCTACGTGCTAGCACTTTCTGAATCCCAGGATCAAAGGCCTCCACGGCCAAGCTTTTTCTCTGTTCCTTTAAAATACTGATCAGTGGTCACTTCCATAGAGGACCCTGCTCTGTCCCCCACTCTGTGCTGGGCACCGCAGGGTGCAGAAGTGCACCAAACAGAATTCTGGAATCCAAGAACTTACATTCGAGGTGAGAAAATTTGACAGCCGTGTGCACCAGTGCCTAGAAGAACAGGACTTACCCAATGTGGCCGTGATACCTCGAACTGAAAACCCCACAAGAAACAGGGAGGAGCCTGTCCTTGAAGACACAGGAGGCGTCCGACATTGCAGCTCCTAGTCCGTAGGCACGTCCCTGTTTATTATGTGACTTGTGCATACAGAACTGGGGTACAGGCCAGAGGTGCAGGGGCGTGAGAGGATTCACCAGAGACAGAGTGGGGAGCAGAACAGGCAGAGAGAGGACGCACACTGCTGAGGGGAGCAGCGGGCGGGTCAGGAGGGGTCTGCCGCGCCCTGTGGTCACCTCCCGGGCAGGCGGGGATCGAACTCATGCGGAAGTAGCCTTAGCCTCTCAGTGCTGTGCTTTCACCCGCTGTGCCACCAGGGAGGGCCCTGGGAAAAACTTTTAACCTGTATTTCCAATTTCTTTATAACGACAACCCTTTTTTTAACAAATACAATGACGACAGCCAGCTCTGTGTAATAATGTAAGGAAAACATTCCTCCGGCTGGCCCACGGCCTGCACTAACACTCCTTTGCTGATGGAGCTCCAAGACTCCTTTTGAAGGAAAAGCCCAGATGAGAAAGACATTCACAGATCCCCGAGGCTGGGCAGTAAATCTGCTGAACAAAAAGGGGATCCTTTCAGCAGAGCATGGACGTGAAGTTCATGTCCGCGCGGCCACGCGACCGCCCGGCCATTCCTGGCAACGCAGAGCTGTGGGGCCTCGCTGTCCCTTGTCCAGTGACGCTCTGGTCAGTTCCCAGCGCATGTGCCAGCCTGCCCAGCTCCGGGGACAGGACTGGGGTTCTCAGCTCGGCTCCTGCAGGGCCACACACAACCCGACACCCCCGATGGCAGCGGAAGCTGCTTCCCACTTGTTTTGGAAAGGGCCTTGTTGGTAATCGTCCTAAAATAAAAGAATATCTGAGTAGAATTTAGAGACTCTGCAGTAGATCAGAGAAGTGATAAGCCCACCCTGTGCTTCTGGGCGGGGAGGCGAGCGGGAGTCCCCAGCCGCCCGTCCTTCCTAAGGAGACCAGTAAGCGTTGGGGCTGAGGCTGCCTGCTGCCCGCCTTTAAGTTCGGTGAGGTTAGTAAAGCAGATCAAAGGTAGTGGACTGTGTCCATACATGACTTCATCCCGCCTCCGGAGTGACGTTATCAGCAACACCAGGCCCGGCTCGGCCATGGCCAAGTCCAGCTAGGCCCAGGCCCTGGAGCTGACTCGACTCCCCCAGGCACTGGAGGTGCCAGACTAGACCCTCCCCGCCCTGCCCGATCCCGCCAGTGCAGGTTTTCTAAGGTGCTAAAGCCATCAGCGTTTGTTTCCCTTGGTCTGTGGCTCCACCCAGACTGCCCTGGCCTGTCCTAAACTCGCCCCAGCACCCCCTGGGGCGTGGTGGCTCGGCCCGACACTGAGCTGGCCCGTCCCGCCTAGGTCCACCTCTGTTTTATCTGGTCCCGATTTCCCTTGCTGCTCCGTACACTCAGACTGAAGGACCTTATTTCACTCACGCTGGGGCGGGGTTCGGGTGGAGGAGTGTTTTCAATAATAGTTTGCCAAATCTAATTTGTGTCCAATTTTTATCCAAAGCAATTTTTCTATTTCGAGAACTGTTGTCAATTAGTAGAAATTTGGGCTCTACCGTTACCCTGAAAGATCCAGAAACCATATTTGGGGAGCACTGCTCGCTTCCCGGTTCCCCCACTTCAACCCGGGAGAGGTGAGCTCTCGGGGTCTAGGCGCCGCTTGCCTGGCACCTCACTGCCCCTGTGCAGCTCCCAGGAGAGGTGCAGGCCCCCCGGGCTGGTGTGGTAGAATCCCTGCGCTGCCTCATCTCCTCTGGTGTGGACACGAGGCCAGTTCACGCTTGCCTGGACTCTGGACGTGCGATCAGGTTCTACGCCGTGACTCGGACAGAGTCTTCGACTGGACCTGTCTTGCCAAATGTTAGATTAGGGAGCAGAAGTTTCGTGGGCTGAAGGGTACAGAGAGGAAGCTGAGGCCCAGCCTCAACCCTCTTCCACGGGGAGCCGCCCAGTGGGCCTTGTAGAGGACTCGGAGCCTGAACAGAGCTGCAGCTGGTCCGGTCCAGGGAACTGTCTCAAGGTGATTAGAGGGCACCCCGATGTTTCCAGTAGCGCCCTGGATGGCAGTAACGCTTGTGTTGCGATGTGTCTTGGAGCACCGTGACGAGAGCACTGGGCTTTGAGAAGCAAGAGGCTTGGGGGATGTCCCGAGCCTCGTGGAGCCTTTGTAAAACTACCCTTTATTTAAAAAAAAAAAAAAAAAAAAGGCTGTTTAACCACGTTTTAAGCATGTAATACATAATTTACTTTTAGGCTCTGTACACTTTAACATGCAATATAAACCTTCTCCGGCGACATTTACAGTGGCCGAAGTGGGCATTCCACGCGGTTTGAAGGTGGTGGGAAGCCATTCTGACCCCAAAGACCTGCTCTCCAGATGGCCCTGAAATGCTTACATTATAAGCCATATTTGTCGTCTCCATACGTGTCTGCTCAACGACCTCGAACAAGTTATTTAACTTCATTGGGCTTCCGTGTATCCATTCATAAAATATTAGTGCACCTATTTCAAGTATTCCTTAGGAATTGAATGAGATGACATATGCCGGGCACATGGCAGATTCTCAATAATTGTTGGTTCCTTCCTCCTCCTGCTCCCTTCTTTATTCTAGTCTGAAATGGTCAACACCTGCCTTTGATACCAGATAATGATGGGGAGATGGTGGGTGGCAATGCCTTTTGTTGAATTTTCCCTGCTCTTAAAGAACCCTGAGAGACAGCCGTTTCATTCCTTTGAACCGTCAGCTCTCAGGCATCGCAAGGATCTTCATAGCAGGTAGAGGAGGGAGTGAAGCTTCTCAGTGTCGGAAACCAGAGAAGCTGCGGTCCACGGAGCCCTCTGGTCAGCATCCCAGTGTGCACCCCCTAGAAGGACAGGGAAGCCCTCCTCAGCTTTGTGGGGGGCGGGGAGCCCACTGGAGAAAAGGAAGGTCTTTCTCATGCGGGAAAGGTCTATTTGAGAAAGTGGAACTTTTTCAAACAGAGGCTTTCAAATACCTGACCGTATTTTCAATAACAGAATATCAAAAGAACAAGCAGGTGCTCAGTCTTCTTTGTGAGTTAGCTGCCTTTGTTAACTCAGCATAACAGGGAAATCCTTGGCACCACAAACGCACACACACACACCCGCTCACCCACGCACACTGTAGGTAAAACACACAGTTGTATGTTTGTACCTGTGGTTTTTGTTTTGGCAATAACGTTGAAAACGGGATAGATTTTATAAGCTGCTAGTAAGTTCCCCTGGAGAGAAATGTAGGGGTCACCTTGGTCAGCAAGAACTTGTAGTGAGATCCTTTCTCCCAGCCATACCCCAGGACCTGAGTGAGCTATTAAAAATACACATATCATCAAATTTGCGTAAAACCTTTTCAGATCTTCTCAGCCACTGTCTTGGAATCCGCCAGGAGGGATGGTTTACTCTAGTTGAGTCTGTTTTAGAATGGAACTAGAGAGGGGGCTTAGGCATCGCCACAGCCAACCCTTGTACTTTGCAGATGGGGACTAAGCTCTCAGAAGTCACGTGGCTAGAACTCCCTTCCTTGTTATCCTCCCCTTGCCTGTCATCCATGGTATTTGCTTGATCCGTCCCTCAGTAACACTGTTTGCGTTCAAAAGCACTAGAGCGAACTCCTGGGAGCTTAGCTCTTCTCAGCATTACACTGTGGGTAATTCAGCCAATTCCATTCTTAATCTCCTATGAAGAATGGCTGCTTCCCAACAGAAATGATTACAGAGCACAGTAAAGGGGTTAGAAACAAGAACACAGTTGCCTTTTGTCACTTATTCCTTTAAAGTTTGGGATGCAAAATGGTTTGTCCCCGTTTAATATTTGAACTTGGGAGTCGGAAGACGTGTCTGTGAATGAGCAGTGAGAGGACTAAGCTACTTCGGAACAAAAAGACGCTCTAGTTCTAGGCTTAACGTAAACGTCAGGGCTTGAATCTCTACCTCAGTGAAAGCCCACTTGGCATCGTTTCACTGTGACTCAAGATTCTTCAACTATTTCCTGAGCTCCTACTATGTTTCTAAGCACTAGGCTGTGTGAGGGAACAAGACAAAGGATCTTGTTTTCAAGGTCATGTCTTCATGTATATTTGTAGACCACGAGCAAACTATTGCTCTCCAACACGAAATTACACTTGGACAGCACTCTGGTCGACGTATGTTCTTTAGGGCAAAGAAAAAAAAAAAAATCTCCCTTACCATGAAAATGTCTGGTGTCCCAAGAAAGTTGTCTTTTGAGTAAAGTGGCATGAAACCTGGCCCAACACTGCCGCCTTGCGGCGGCTTGAAGCAGGTGCACGGCTCGCCCAGCCTCCAAGTAGTTTGCAGGGAGGTTTGTTCTGTTTCTCAGGACAGCTTCCGCCACATCCTTGCCGGACAGGGGGTCTGAGAATCTGGCTCTTTGTGTTTCTGTGACAGGACGACTGGAAGGGCTCCATCGCTTTTGTAGTTGGAAACCAAGTCGAGGATGACCTTCTCCTCGGCGCCCTGGCCCTGGCGGTGCAGGTGCCTCAGCGCAAGCTCTTCAGCATGGTTTCCTGGCAAGACATCCTGCAGCAGGTACCTGCCGCCTCCTGCCCTCCGCCCCTTGCAGCCTTCTGTTTTTAAGAGAATAAAATAAAACTGTATCATCAGTAAAACTATCCCAGGCTGGGCTCTCGGGTCCATTTCGGTGGATCCTTCCAGACAAACCCTTAGCTGGAGTGAATTTGCAACCTTTAATGGAGCAATTTTATGTTTTGTTCATGAGCGTTGCTTTCTGAATGCTCATCCATGTAGCAGACATTTCCAAGGCTCCACCAGGTTCCACCA
Source organism: Condylura cristata (assembly GCF_000260355.1). NCBI lineage: Eukaryota > Metazoa > Chordata > Mammalia > Eulipotyphla > Talpidae > Condylura > Condylura cristata. The sequence continues at coordinate 3,303,496 of NW_004567127.1, forward strand.
AGACTTACTGAACAGAAGGTTCAATAGTAATAAAGGGGCTTCCCCAGCTGGCTGCAAAGATGCCTTCTCGTGGCCCGACACCACCGTAGCTGTCCAAAGGCAGGAAGCAGCTTCACACAGACTGGTACCGTTACCAGGTTGTACTGAAATATTTCAGCCAGCGCCCAGCTCTTCTGCGCCCCGTCCCCCAGCCGCTCAGAGCCAGCTGGGTATTTGAAGGTTACTGTATCTAGCTACTCATGAAGGCAGCCTGACATTTTAATGATGGATGATTTTCATTTTCTTCCAGGTCAATGAAGCAAATGCGCTTTTTGGAGCTACATCTAAGAGGGCGAAGAAGCCTGTGGGAGTGTCTCCTCCTTTGTATTATGAGGTAGGTGAGTATTTACTGAGATCTTGGCCACCTTCAGAAAAGGAGTGCTGATGGGACATTCCGAGAGTCGCCTGGCGGCTCTTCAGTGGAGCTGTGTGATCCGGGCGTCTAACAAATCCGCCGGCCTTTTGCTCCAGCTCCTCCAGGAGGCGTGTAGGGCTGACTGGGCTGGTCCGCACCACCCCGGCCTCCAAGCAAAGAACACAACTCAGACTTCTATCTGCGATGTGCTTGGCGGTACTGCTCGTGGTGGTGGTTACACACTTATGTGTGGTGTGTGATGGTATTCGAAGGCCACGTTGCGTGTTGTATGGTGTTTGTTTCATTCTAGCAGCAACTGTGAAAATGCCCCAGAAGGTGTTTTCTGTACAAAACAAGGGGCAAGTGGACCCGTGTTGCGTCAGCGGGAGGAGTCTCACTGTTTGATTTGGTGGGGGCCATAGTGTGGGTTTTATTGCATTATCTCTGCAAACGCCCCCTCCCTAGGGTGGAGAACACAGGCCCTTGGAGTCAGATAACGCCCTGTAGCTCTGGGCGTGATGTCCTGACGGTGGGCCGGGGCTGGAGCGTTTGGCCACGCGGTCCGGAAAGTGCTGGAGGCGTTCCTCCAAGTAGCCCTAGAAATCCACGTCCGATTCCGGGGCCTGGGACCAATTAGCCCCCCAACGGACTCTTTCTTCTTCAAAGATGCTCAGTGAAAATCAGAGATGATAACAGGCGGGTTTGACGTCTAATGCGGGCAGACACTTGGGCTTGGATGTGGGCTCGCGCGGTGTGCAGGCCCAGGGCGGGCCGGACGCATCTGAGCCACACGTGGCGGCGACGCTGGGCTGCACAGCCCTGGCTCAGGGGAGGTCCCGCTCACATCTGGCTCGGCCGCATTCCTCCACCGAGCCTCTGGGCAGCCAGCCTCCCACGCCCACGGGCTTACCCTCTCCTGAGTGCTTCCAGAAGAAAAGGGGAGGCAAGCGGCCACCACAGAGACCGGACCTTGGCTGCACCAGACGTGCGTCCCGTCAATCACTGCTGCAAAAATGCATGAAGAACATGCAGCAAACCCAGCAAACCCTGATCGGCGCCGCCCTAAGGCCGGCAGTGGAGAGGGCAGCTGGCGGGGGCGCCCCGCTTCCAACCTCCGCTGGGCACCTGGGACCCTGCTGATGGGGAGCGACCCTGTGACCTGGTACTTCATGCTGAGGTGGATGTGAGGTGCCACGAAAGGGCCACAGGCCCGGCCCTCCTGGGGTCTCTGACCTCCGAGCACCTGCCCACGGCGGACGCTGAGCCTCTTCCTGCTGCGAGTCCGGCAGCGTCGTAGCAAATGAGAGCGCTTGCGTCGGATAGGGTCCTCGGAGCCTGTTATCCGCAGTCGATTTCGCTCTCCAAGGAAAAGGTAGCGGGGGCAGAAGACAGTAACAAAAGCGCAGGTTAGGTGGGAAATTCACAGGGCTCCAGTTTTCTTTGAAGCCTCCATTTGGAGAGAGAAGGTCACGCAGGTACCACCAAACCCTCTCGCTTCTGCCGACTGCTATCTGTCGCAGTCTCGTTGGCCTGCTGCTGAAGCACAGCCAGCTTGCCCCTGACCGCCTGGCCTGCCCGCCCTCGGTCAGGAGCAGCGAGCGGAGCCCGCGGTGCGGCGCGACGGGCCGCGGTCCTGCTCTGCCGGTGACGTGGTATCAGAGCCACTGCGGCTCTGATAGTTCCAGTTACACTTGAACGTCCGGGCTAGCAGCACAGTCCTGAAGGATTCGCTCAGGCTTGGAGGGCCTGGCGTTGTGGACACAGCCTCGTCTGAAGCTGTGTGATCCCCCCGAAACTTCAGAATTTCATCTGGGCGTGGTATTGCATGTAGGAGAGAAGCTTTATTTAGAAAGCACCGCTCTTTGAAAGCCTGCGTTGAGCTGTGTGAGCGCCAGCCCCCCAGAACTCCAGCCCACCGGCTCACTCCCCGTTTCCTGTTGGAGACCATGTTGGGGTCTGGCAGAATCTACTCCCAGGACTCAGTGGGAGCAGAAGAAACTCTTCTTCTTTGTGAATAGTCCTAGGGATGTGGGCTCTTACTTTATTTTATTGTTATAAGTATAATTTAGTAGATGAAGAAGACAGTGACCCCTTAGGCAGATAAGCAGCGTCCAGTCCGCGGCCCCACTCTCCTGCAGTGGCCAGTTTTACCAAATACCAAACAGTAACAAGGACATTCTTGTTCAGGCCCTGGCATCAAGCCCCGTCCAGACACTGTCAGGATTGGGGTGGGGTGGCTCGGAGAAAGATGTCCACCTCGAGAGGCGTACGGACTAGTTTGAAATAAAGGACAAGAAAAAACGCACTTCAGTCGGATGCTTCGTAGGCTTTCGATTAATGTCCGCTAAAGGAGCGAATAATAACACAGTGCAGAGATTACTCGGAGATGCCCACGTGGGGCAGGTGCTGCACGGCAGGCTTTCTAAGGACCGGAGGTCGCCTGTCGCCCGGTGAGGCGGGGTGGGGCCCCGGAGCAGATCTGCGGAGAAGGTGGCACCCTCAGGGAACCGGGACCGGGCTGATGATGGCGAGTTTTGCGAGTATTGCGCCAGTTAACCCACACACAATCCCGAGGAAATCTCAGTGTCCCTGCTGGACAGCCAGGGCGAGGGAGGCCTAGCGACGGCAGAAGGGTGCGATGGAAAGTCAAACCAGGTGGACTTCTCTTCAGGTGAAGGCCAGAGCTCTTTCACCCGGCTCAAAGCCCTCTTCTCTGGGATGGCAAGGTCTTGTCGTCCAAATGCGGGAGAGGGCTTTCTAGGTAACAGAAACCGCCCGAGCAAGGCCCAGAGGGGGAGAAGACTAGATGCACCTGTACTGAGTGTACTTCTCAGTGCAGTAGACGCAAGATGCCAGGCAGGCAGGTCCCGTGTGTTTTTGTTTGTTTTGTTTTTTTTTAAGATTTATTTATTTATGCACACAGAATTGGGGTACAGGCCAGAGGTGCAGGGGCAGTGAGAGGCTTCACCAGAGACAGAGTGGGGAGCAGAACAAGCCGACTGATGAAGTCCACTGCTGAGGGGAGCAGCGGGCGGGTCAGGAGAGGTCTGCCGCGCCGTGTGGTCTCCTCCGGGGCAGGTGGGGATCGAACTCATGCGGAAGTGGCTTTAGCTCTTCAGTGCTGTGCTCTAACCCGCTGCGCCACCAGGGAGGGCCTGCTACATATTTTTAATCCTGCCTTTAAAACCTTAATATAGAAACTAAGAAAGCATTTCAAATCCTGGGGAGAACCCACCCTTTGAGATTCAGCAGGTTTATTTTTTGTTTCTCACTGGCGTAAGCATATACTGGCTCTGCATCGTCCTCTGTGTGTGAGAGCCTGGTGGTCCAGGTGAAGGCTCCCACCTTTCATTCAGGGGTTCCGGGGAGGGTGTACTCAGTTCTGACCAAAATTCGAAAGGAACTTGTGAACAATCACTCAGAACCGACTGAAATATTCCCCCGGACGGAGCTCTCTGTGTCTCACGCAGCTGAGTGTTCTCCCACTCACCGTGAGATCTGGCACACCGTGACCAGGCATGATAAAAGAGGTACACCAGCTTTGTGCTTTGACACTGTGGCTTTGATAAACGGAGGGAGAAGCCACCCATTCATAGGGGATCATGAATTCAGCTTGTCTGACATCAGCGCCAACTGTCCTCCAAGCTGGAGACTCCACCCCGCGGGTCCCTTCCACGATGGGAGAAATTAGCCTCCGTCCCCACGTGGGCCGAGGTTCCTGTGCTTGTCCAAGACTTATTCAGAGGAGACAAGGCAGCCCACCCACCCACCCGACACACAAAAGCTTAAAACCTGCCGAAACAGAACAGTATAAGGCATAGAGATGCTCACACTCTCGTTGGTGGCTTACTCATTAAAAAAAAAAAATTCAATTCTATGCAATAAAGAAAGTGTACAACCCTCAAGATTATGTGATCCCGTATAACTTTATAAATGCACAAAATTATTAATTTTCCTCTTTGCTCAGTAACAGAACAAAAATCAGACCTTCCTTTTTAGCGGATACTTTACTGGAACTGTTTTGATGGATATCAGTGGGAAACCTTAAATCTGGAAATTTTTTCTGATACCAGAGTTAGAGTCAGGAGCCAAGTGGAGTTTTAAAAGATGCGGGAAGCGCACTGTGTTTATGCCTTCAGGTCTAGTTCGTTTCACCACATTTTCAGCCACTGTGCCTGAGCTGAGATGGACCCAGAGGTAGGTCCATCTTTCCCCCTACCCCTGGGTGTGGAGACACACCGCTCAGTTCTCAACATGGATCCTGAATAACTCAGTAAAAACAGACTTAGCCATAACCTAGTGTTCGCCCTTTTCAGATTCCTAGTATGAAACTCATCTCTTGAACCTCGCGAGTCTCCAATTAACAGTCTTGAACAGACTGTTCAGTAGAATTATAAGCACATTTTTGGAGTGGGGTGAACCCTTGTCAGAATGAAAAATGGAAACCCCAGCCTTCAGAGATAGGAACGAATAATATGTGGAAACATTTAAGAGGTTTGAAGTTATTAAAATGGCAGCTCTCCTGGGAACAGAAAGAGCAGGATGTCATGGAAGAAACCAGGAGGGAGGCAGGAAGTGTTCTCTGGACTTGTGGGTCCTGCATTTGAAAACACAAAAATTCCGGAATATTGGAAGCCAGCCAACGTAATGCCGTTATTTCGTAGAGCTTGGGGGGTGCACCAGGAAATTACAGGCCAGTTAGTTTAACTTCACTTGTAGGAAAAGTATTAAAAACTGCTGCAGGAGATCGGGTGAAAGGATACTGAGAAAAGCACAGCTTGACAGAGGCGGGCCCGCCAGCGCGGGCTTCGGAACGGGAAGGTCGTGTCTTGGGAACTTGTTGAAATTCTTTGAAACCATTAGAGCCGGTGCAGCCTGCAAAGGCCCTGGCGGGGCCTGTCACTTCCTCCCCACACAGCCCTTGGGCCCTGGGGGAGCACGGCCCGCATCAGCGCCCTCGCGCCCGGGGTCCAGACACCCCTCGCGAGAGCAGCAAAGAACGTCCGACGGGTGGAACGTTTTCCAAGCTGGAACCGATTAATACAACCTGATATTCATAAATGTAAAATAATGACTTGGAACAAGATTCAGGAATATTGAGCTGTAACACAGAAGTGCAACGCTGGGGCTATAAAAACAATCCGGGCATCGCGGTGCCAAAACCCGGACTTCGGGGCATTTCCCACCCGAGGACGCGAGGGCGGAGGGCTGACGGGCTGGGAACGGGTGGGCAGAGCACTGAAGCTCACAGCTGACTCAGGTCGTCGAGAGAGGACGAGAGCAGTCCCGTGTGCTAGCCAGCCTGGGCTCTGCGAGTCCCCAGGAGGCCACGGCTCGGGCAGAGAGGGTCAAGTGCAGGCCGGTCAGCCGAGTGCAGGGGCTCAGGACCCCACCGCCTAGGAACGGGCTCCAGGGGTGACTGTGCTTGCCACTCGGATCTCAAACCTGGCGTCCTGTTCTCAGTGAACAGCACTGCTGCAGCAAAGGCTTTCAGAAACAGCCACGAGTGCCCTTGGCTCTCTGCACCCCGGGACACAGGGGCAGCAAGTCGTGGCCAGTCCAGCAGGAGGCGGGCCCTGGGGGGTGGGGGCGGTGGTGTGACAGGCGAGGACCTTAGGCGTCAGCAGCAGGAACCCCACACCCACCGGGATGGGGGCCGGCAAGGACCTGCCCTCAGTGGGCGGGTGGCCCTACGAGGCAGGGTCTGGCCAAGAATCCAGGACTCGGGTACCAGCGCAGGAGCGGCCACGGAGAGCAAGCCAGGTCCAGCTGCTGAAGAGCAAGGCGCAGCGGTCCCTGCCCCCCAGACCGCGGCGGGGCTGGGCGGGGGTCTCCCACGCGCGGCCACGCCGCCGGGGCCGGAGGCCGCAGGGGGCGGTCAGCAGGCTGGGCGGGACGGTGCGCGCCTGACGCCGGGCGGCCCACCGTCGCCTGTGGCAGTCGTAGTCGCAGGCTTAAACGCTGACTTGACGCCAAGGCTGGCGTGGTGGGTCCGTCCAGCGTGGGAACTCGGCTGACGCAGCCAGCCACCTGCCCCGAGCCCTCAGGGCGCAGCGGGCTGGGGCCCCTGCAGCTGCAAAGCCGAGACGCGTCCAGGTCCGCGGTCGCTTCCATGTTGAACGCGGAAAGTGGCGCTCGGACAGCGAGTCCCCGGGCCGACGCCCGGCTCCCGCCCGGCTCCCGCTGCGCGTCACCGCAGCTCTAAGGATAACGGTTTGGGTTCCGCCAGCGCTTGTTACGTTTAATTTTTCTTGACCGCGAACTACTGTTGGCAATGGGGTGGAAGGTTGAAGCCTCTCAGTCGTTTGCAGCGTGTTTATTTTTCCCTACTATGCGGCGAAACAACGAAGGGGCGTCTCAGCCGATGGCCAGGCGCCCGTAGCTTCAGTCAGGATGTTGTTGGTCTTTAGGTTTTATTATTATTATTTATGTTTTTATTTTTGCACACAGGAAATGGGGTATGGGCCAGAAATGCGGAGTTAGGGTGGGGGCGGTGAATGGATCCCCCAGAGACAGAGTGGAGGCAGAGCAGGCAGGGCCGCTGAAGTCCCCCGCGGAGGGGAGCAGCAGGGAGGCAGGCAGGAGAGTCTAGCTGTGCCCTCAGGAGGGAGGTCAGTTTGGTAAGCAACGTACTTGTTTCCTGCTGTTTAATGAAATGTAGTACCTGTAACAAGTCTGATGAGCAAGTTATGTATTTAATCCCTGGTTCTAATTTGAGACTGTTCTGCACTGAGCCCTGTCCTTGACCTGTTATCATCCACAGCTTTCAGTGAAAAGGGTAATGGTCTCCAGATAGCAAAAGAAGGGGTGTGGGGGGAGACGGACTAGAGACTCACCCAGTCGGAGCCACAGAGATAGAGGCAGAGATAGAGATACAGGGACCTAGGGGCAGACACGGAGATCTAGAGACATGGAGATCTAGGTGGCATCGTGTCCTCTGAGGGAGAGAAAAATATAACTGGTATTGCAGTGTGATAACAACTTTCCGCTGCTACATGTATTTCAGGCAATCTCTGTTTCTGCAATTCTCTTTCCTCCATCTTTGGTTGCAAGGAAAGGAAGAAATAATACCAATTTACTGGGGGAGAGTTGATTATTAGACAGGTAGGCATTTATGTGTGTTGAAAGCCTTGCATATTAAACACTCTGTGGATAGTAATCTGAGCAAATCAATTTCAGAAGGTGTATGTATGTTAAAGGTATCCATTCTATTCACAAACATGATTGGCGGCGAGACCCTGGTGCCTATGGAAGGGCCTGTCTTTGTGGATGGGCTGAACGATGACCCTACGAGCCGTCCACTGGTCGCCCAGGGGAGCTGGTGCGCCAGGACAGATTGAGTAGTTTCAAACACAGGCGCTCGCTTGACTAAAACTTTGTCCCAGATAAGAACAGTCCAGTGAGCACTCCGCTTTAAACTTTCATAGTTAAGGTTTATAGTCATTTGGACGACGGTGGTCACACCCCACTGAGATCTGTGCGGCTCCAGGGGGGCACGAGGCCACGAGGGTGCCCAGCAGAGCCTGGCTCTAGCAAGGTCATAGCAAGGTCATCGTTGTTCTCATTAACCTTTATCAGCAATTTGTGTCAAAAGGATGGGGTCCCCCCGCCCCTTGCTTATTCACCAGGACGACTTTAAGGAGATCGCCAGCTTTATCAGAAGGGACGTGTGGTTAGCGTTCCTTATTCTGAAGCCTCGGAGTGTGATTCTTTCAGTGTCTCTGGCGCTGCAGAAAAGCAGGCTAGAGTCAAAAAACAAAACATGTGACATCGTCTCAGGCTTCCTCCGCCGGGGCTGGGCTTGAATTGCTTTCTCAAAGATTCATTTTCGGAATATCATTGAGGGGGAAAAAAGGGGATCAGTCCTATCTGGACTTAATGCAAGAGGATAATATATTACTTTTTGCAACTAATAAAATTTCAGGGACTGACAGCAAATTTCTGATTTGCTTTTCCCCCAGTAAAATGTCTGTTTTGAATTATGCAGAAAGAATTCTTCTTCCTGCCAACTTGTTTCAATTCCCGATGCGAGACCATCCACAGAACTTTGTCAGGGGTTCTGGTAGAGGTTTATTTCAGGATTCCTCAATCAATGGAAGCGCACACGCACACACACACACACACACACTCTCTGCTGGTTTTGAGCAAGACACGGAAAACGCACTGGCTTGGTTAGGGTTATACGTGGTGCTTTCCCTCTCTGCAAGCAGAGACCAGTGTTAGTCATCAGATGGAGAAGGGGGTTCATTTGGTCTCCCCCGGGCTAGCGTCCTGTTCTGTGGCGCCCGCCCTGTGCGTAGGTGGGGGCGAGCAATTACCGGGTGATGTGATTTAAGAGGCGCTGGAGCTCCTGCTGACCCAAATAGCCCCTGCACCGCCTGATCCGGTCAGGCCCCGGCCCTGTACTCTGGCTGAGACAAAATGAAGCTGCGTTTTCAGAGCCTTCCCCCCACGCGCCCCCGTCCCACGGGCATGCATGTATTTGTCAGGGGTGAAAGCTAGCCCCCCGCGGGGGTGTGCATCCGGACAGGGAGTTGGGGCAAGATCCAAGGCTTAGGGTGAGGACACGAGTCACTGCCGCCACTTTGGCATAACCGTGAACGTGACGAAACCTCTTCCGTTAGTCACTCATTATTCAGCCAGGCAGTCTTTGAATCAGTATCTTATGAAAGATGACATTTTCTCAAACAGTGTTTTTCCTGAGACCCCTAAGGGAAAGAAGACTAATCACAATGATAATTCACAATCGGGCAATGCTTTTTTCATTTTTCATCAAGGTAATGTTGGTTTTCCATCATTATTTGTATTTGTATTTTCATCATTATTTGTATTTCGGGCTTTTGGGAGACTCCCCCAGCCCCTTGCGGGGTGCTGCTGCCATAGTGCACCCACGGGGGTACTTGTAGCGGATGATGCTTTTGAGGAGCGCAGACGCTTTAAGGATGTTAAATTTGATCCCAGCAACCCGGTGAGGCAGGCTTACGTCTCGCTATCCTCACGTGGCAGATGAGGGGCCTCAGCGAGGTGAAGCGACACCCCCCTAAAATACAGGGATCCTGGCGGAGTCCGGGGGAATCCAGGCCCTGACTACAAATCCAGGGCTTCTTCTGTGACGCAGGGTTGGGAGCGGCCGGGCCATCTCACCAGCTTCGGATTTCATGTAAATAGGAGTTTCTCTGGTCTGGGAGTTTTCTCTGGTGCTGTTGCTGAGGTACCTGATTACAGCTTCTTAATTAGGCTCCCTTGGGCACACATTGGAGCTCAGAAATTTGAGTGATGCTTCATCAGTCACATCGTTTCCGGGTTGGGGGGTGGGAGTCCCTACTTAGAGCGTGGATGACGTTGTACAACACTTTAAAATACAAGAAAAGAAAAGAAAAATGCAAGTTTGGAAGATATCCATTGAGGGTGTCTCCGGAAGCCCTTGGGCAGGGCTGTTTTGGGAGTAGATTGTAAGTGACTGGGCTTTGCAGGTGGCGGGGAAATCAGGATTCCATCCGCTCAGCCGGGACCGCGCTTGGTTCACGTTAGACTCTCTCCTTGTAAGTGGTAAAAGTGCACTGAGTCAACGGGAATCATGTAAAGTCCCCACTTAGGTATTTCCACTTAAGGGGACCCCTGTCCCAACGTCACCTCTTTCGTGAAGTCTTTCCTGGACCCCTCTAGGCAAACTCCATCTCGCTGTGTTCTTTGGGGGTTGCTCCTCTCTACGTCCCCCCACTTCCTAACGAATGAGCATCAGGGCCACATGTTAATCACGCTCCAGTGCTTGGCCATCCCAAGCTGTTTTGATCACACATCCTATCAGTTTAAAATCATGTATTCCATGCAAATCGTGTGCCTGTGTCTATACAGAGGACAAGAGATAAATAGGTATGAGAACACAAGCATGTCATAAATATAGAAATCCTCAAAAACAATTTGAAAGGATGCATGAAGGTAAATATAAACAGGGATTCTACTATGCCTCCCTGCCCTCACCACCACGGATAGCCTTGTGGACCCCAGCGGTGCGTTAGGGGCAGAGCCACTGGGCTCAGCAGATGGCAGTACAGGTGCACATCTGTGGGCCGGGTAACGAGTGAGCCCTCTACACAGCCCCTCTGGGGCGCATTGGGTCATCCCCAGGACACCAGTTGCCATCCGCCTGGCCAGCCTTGGGGCGTGCTGGCTTGGCCAATGAGGGCCACCTGGAGATCAGCCCGCCCCCACCCAGCCCAACACACCCTCCTGCCAGCACCTGAGCACTCAGCACTGTTGTGAGGGCCTGTGCGACTGACCTGCCCGCTCCTGCCTCTGGCCCCTACTGGACCGCTGTCCACACACATGCGGTCACACAGCTAATCCTAGAAGGCCGGGTGCATCTGGGCCAGGTGACAGAGCTCAGCGTGCCCATTAACAGGCGTGCAGTTCAGCCTGCAGCTGTGGGAACCCTGAGGAACTCCGTGCTGGAAGTGACGTGAGAGGTGGAGGCAGCGCGGCACACGCAGGAAGATGCCAACGAGGTCCATTGGCAAAGCAGCTCATACGGTGTTCATCATCCTGTATACACAGTTCGTTATTTGTCTTATTATAAAAGCAGCACATGCTTGTTGTGGAAAATTTGGAAAGTGTAGAAAGAGCATAGCCCACAAGGTAGCAAGAAAGAAGAACCTGAAGTAAGGAAGAGGCAGCTCTAGAATATTCCACCTTTCAGAGGTGTGTGCTTCCTTAGAAGTCAAGGCACAGATCAGACATGCGTTCTATCACGGCCTGCTCACATATCACCTTAGCCTTTTGCTAAACTTCATATTCAGTTTCTGTACAATAGAAAGCATATATCTATTCAATAACCCATTTAACCACTCCCGCCTTTGCTAAATTTAGCCTGTTTACCAATAGTTATGATCCTAATTGTTTCCTTATGAAAATTTCAAGAAGTGGAATTACTGAGTCAAAATACATAAATCTTTTTAGAGCTCTTGACACATATTGTCAAAATGCGCTCAAGACAACTTGTGCCAATTTACATTCTTTCTCACAGTTCCATGTGGTCACACCCTGCTCTGTGCTCTTTTTTACATCTTAGTCGATTTGATAAGCAAAGATTGCTAAGGTTGAAAAGTTCATCACATCGTTACTGGCTCTGTCCTGGGAGCATGGGATTCATTACAGTGAAGGGATTATGCAATTTCATTTTCAGATTTCTTGTGGTAACAGGAGGGGACCTTCTATTATCCAAATTCAGAATGGGGACTATTTGCTCTGAGTGATTTCAAAATAGATTTTCGGTGCTGTGAGGGTCATAGAAAGGAAGACGCCGTGCTGGCCCACACCGGCTGCAGAGATGGTGCAGAGATGGTGCACGGGCTGATGGGATGGCGGAAGCGGGTGCTGCAGGACGAGCCCGGCAGGAGGAGGGCGGGGTGGACGAAGCGGACCAAGCAGAGTGGCCTCCCATAAGGAATCTGCGTGTCAAGGGTAGACCAGAAGTTCTTGGTGTGGGCCCTTCCAGTTCTTTCCTGTCCCGGCTCTTTGTGCCAGTGTTCCTCACGGTCACGTGCCTGAGACCGGTGGGCGAGCTCCTTACAAACGCCAGGTCCAGTCCCGGCCACAGGGGAGGGATTCGGGGTGATTCGCCAGGAAAGCCCAGGGCTCCCCTTCTGAACCGAAGAGGCACCCGGCACTCTGAACCCGCGCGCGGGGAACACACCCGCACCCGCTGGTAGGTGGCGCTGGCTGGGTGGAGGAGGTGAGCCTTCCTGCGCCACGCTGAACCCTACGTCTGCATGCTGGACCTCCGTCGCCACCCCAGCCCTGGACCCTCTCCCTCCTCAAAGCCCGTGAAGCCCGGCACTCATCCATCCTTCCATCCAGGCATTCTTCCAGGGCCCCCTTACTATTGAGGGTGTGCACCTTCCAAATGGATTCAGCCATCTGAACACACAAGTGCAAAACAGAAGCTCCAAGTGTGAAAGATGACTGACGGGTCATGGGCGGGGGGAGAACTAGGAGACAGGCTTTTCATAACAGATCCCCAATGCCATGCTGAGAATTACCCACGCCCCGTGGACAAACAGGTGCCAGGCCAAGCAGGCTCGGCCCAGAGCGGGCAGCCGAAAGCACCCCACGGCGTCCAGGGCACCGCAAGAAGAGGTTGGGCGGCCTCAGACCTGGGACGGGACTGCCACGGCCACCCCAAGGTCAAGGTAGCAGCCGCCACAGTCTCTGCAGAGTACAGGAGCAGCGTCACCACCTGTCCCCCTCTCCTTCCGCCTTCCCCCTTCCGCAGCACTGTCATTCAGCAAGTCCTGTCCGTGGCGTGCTGGGTGGAAAAGCTCTTCATCTCGAGAAAAAAGTTCGGTAACAGCAGCGTCCCGTGTGGCTCATCCAGACCCACAGTCAGCACACACCTGAACTCTCCATGGCGTTCTTTCCCATGTCACCTTGGGGGGCTTCACGCGTCTTTGTGCGTTTTGCAAGTGTGGAAAACCCAAGCCCTCCTCGATGAAAGTGTGCAAGCTTCGCCTCTTCCTCCTCTGGCAGAGTTACCCCGACCGACGTTGCTGGAAGACTCCGGTGCTTTCTGACGTGCGGATTAGATGTTCAAACTGCACCTCTCTGCAGGAAAACTCAGGGCATGTCAAGTCGTGCGTGTCTGCTGAAGCCAGCTCTCCTCCACCTTCCCTGTATTTGTTACTGATGCTTCTGAAACTTCCGTAAGGCCCCAAAGAGGTCTTAATCCCTGTCAAACGTTATTATGTTACTGGCTTCCATGTAGTCGCGAAAGGGCTTGTTTATTTAGTTTCGGTGACTCCCTGTTACTGCCAAATATTATTTCATTTCAGCACAGATGTAAGGGGCCCAAGGACTGGAATTATTTTACAGCCCTGACGCTGTGGAGAGATGGATACCGGTTTAATTACGGGCAGCTGAAAACGATCCCGGAGTCACCTGCTCGGCGCATTCATCATGGTGGCAAGCGCTTCCCGCGGCCGGCTGAGTGTTCTCTGGGCGCTTCCCTGTCTGTGCGCGGTGTGATGCGTGTGGGTGGCCTCGCCGTGTGTACAGACAGCTTAATATTCCTTGACTACCTTCGTTTCCTCTGCTCCAAGTGAGGAAGTCTGTTTGTCGTTCCACCTTCCTGCCTCTTGCGCACCTCTCTCCCTGGCCTGCTCTGGGCTCCCCTTGCCCGGCTGCGTCCCTGTGTCCAGTTACACCTCCTTGGAAAGTCTGGGGCAGGGGCAGAGCGAAGGAGTGAATGGGAAAGAGCACAATGCTGGTGACGCAGGCAGTCGGCAGAGTAAATGCAGAAGGAACGAGGGAGGGGAAGAGGAGGGCACCCCATTGCTGCAGACTCTTCAGGGCGGGCTTGGGGTATCTGCACGTGTGAAGGAAGTTACCTGTGGATACAGGAGGGGAGCTCAGGGAGAGCCCGGAAGAGGGAGGGCCCGGTGGTGGGGACACCTTTCCGTTGTACATCCTGTGGGTACCTGCTGGACGCTTCCCGCGATGGGGCCCGTGACACAGAATCAGTGACCTGTGACGGGTCGGTCTGCTCAAGGCGATTTGATGCTGGGTCTTCTGCGTGTCCCAACCCTGCTCGCTCCGCCCCGGTGCTAACCCAGGCTGAGTCAAGGCCACACATTCTGCCCCTTTCACTGAGGTCTGCAACAAGGGCCGTGGGTTCACGCGAGGTCCTGCCTCACGCGTCATTGCGGCTCCTGCCGCAGATCCGTGGACCCCCAGGGGGCCCCTGAGACCCAGAGATATTTTTGGCAGAGCTCCTGGAGGGAGGGGCTCCCCACAGCCCACTCCCTTCCTTTCCCCTTCCTTCCTCCCCGCCCCCAGCCTGTTCCAGGCAAGCGAAATGCTGATTCCAAGGCATCACCCTTCTTCAGAACTCACCTGGACAGAACGTGCAACTGGTGAGGTGATGTGTTCCCTTCTCCCTAGGCCTCCTTATAAGCACAGCAGGGAACCAGCAACAGTCCTCGCGGGGATCCCGCCTGGCACCTGTCAGTCTGTCCCCCGACTACCTATCATCTGTCTCTGCCATCGTCTGATTTGCATCTGCACATCATGTGTGTGTATAGACGTGCATATCTGTACACGTGTACACACATTTGTATGCGATGGGTTTCCATGGAAAAGCAGCTCTCAGTGTTTGTCCGGGCAGATGCCGTGTGAACGTGAGGGTGGAAGGCGGAGGGAGCACTGCCAGCGGCCGGGCCTAGTCCCCAGGCCAGGGGAGAATCTGGCTTATTTGGTGTATTTTTGTTGGACCTGATCAGTGAGTAGTAAACATGACTTCAGACCTTGAGCCAGGTCAGTGATAAAAAGGGGATGTTTCTATTTCCCGTGTGCTCAAAATCACAAACCTTCCTCACAAAAGAGGGACGCTGGTATCTTCACGCAGTAAAGTGCAGGTGTGTCCAGCCCCAGTCACCTCGGAGAAGCTCCGTGCCTCCCTGCACGCGTCCTTCCCAGGAGGGGGCACCTCTGGGGGCCGGGCCGGGCCCGCCCCCGCCCCCGCCCTGGCAGGCCCTTCAGTGTGGCCTGAGTGGGTCCAGGAGCCATGTACATGCCTGGCCTGGCAACCACTTTCTCCATTTTAATGAGTCTCATTTGCCCATATGACTCGTTTCTTAAGTTTCTGACTCATGCCAGGCTCATTTATTTGGGATTTTGGCTGGATCAGTACCCACGTTTTAACCCACTTAGGAATGTTTTTCTGCCCAGTTCTGGAAACTGAAATTACTCCCCAACACCGACCAGCCCACCGCTCTCATTTCCTCCTGTACCCCTCATCCTGCTGACACCTACCTCCCCCCTGTCAGCTTGCCCCCCGGCACACACACAGACCAGCAGAGACATGCAGGCGCTGGCACGCAGAGGCAGGCGTGGGCACACAGACACGCAGACACACACGTGTGCGCGCGCAGACATACAGACACATGCCCGCAGGCGCACACGCTCACTACACACGCCAAGGAGCCCGCAGGCTGCTGGGAGCTCGGAGGCTGGGTTTGTATCTCCGCCTCTCGGCCACGGCGAGGCGAGCGGGGAGGCCTCTCCACAACCTGACGAGAAAAGCTGCATTTCCTCTTGACTTCTGTCCTCCGGCAGTGTTTTCCTCCCTTCCCTCAGAGACTTCTCCTTGAAACAAGAGCCCTCTAAGGATTTATTTCCCATCTGAGACCAAGCTACTGGCTCCAGATTGGGTGGAATTGTGAATTATGGAGTGTGAGAAGAATACTCAGTAGAAGTTAATTTGTAAACATCTTTCTTCTCTGTGTCTCTTGGCATTAACCCACATCACATAGAAAGTCGCAGCCTCAGATTTTAAGTTGAGCAGAGACTTGCATGTTTGTTAACCACCCAGGGAACACACACCCTCTCGTTCCCTTGGGGCAGGCGCACAGAGAAAGTGGCTGGTGTGTGCCCGACCTCCCCGGTGCCCTGGGCAACCCCAACCCTGCTGCCTCTTAGGGGGTCCCCAGCACGCCTCGCCTTTCTCCGGGGGTCTCGGGCACCCGGCCCGTCTCGGGGGGCGCAGCCCAGGGTGTGCAGGGAGGCAGGAGTATCGCCTGGGCCCTCCCTGGCGCGGCCCGCTCTTGCTCGCCCTGGGCCCCGCCTGACGGGCGCGCGGCAGGCTGGTGACACTGCCCATCACGAACTCCACATCGCAGCGGGCGTCCACTGGGATTCTGAAACGGGGCCAGCCTCCGGTTTTAAGCCCAGCGTTCTACAGACTGTTGTAGGTGGACCAGAAATAACTTTTACGGTCTGCAAAATAGCTTCCTCTTGGGGCGTTTTGTTGTGCTCTGACTACATTTTAACATAGTGAGGTAACACTCAGAGCCTCCCAGAGACACGGGGAGAGAACGCGCCTCCAGAGACGTCCCATCCATCACCGTGACGCCGGGCAGGCTTCACCCAAACCACCCCAGACGGAGGTAAATATCCTGTTTTCACAGGTCATCAGGAACAGAGGCTGCACACGGCGCTCGGCGAGCCCGCGCTGGTGCTGGCCTCCTTCAACACCGTCCTTCTATTTGTATAACGGGGAAACGCCCCGCACTGGCCCGCGGTGAACTCTGAGAACCCAAACTGGCGCGTCTTGAACCAGATGCCACAGAGCGGCCCGATTGTCAGCACACATTTTAGCTGGGATCGAAAAATCCCACTTCCAACCAAATCCATCTCCCCTCGGGATGGGAGTCAGCCAGGCGCGTTCATTTTGCAGCAAAGCGCGGAGCTCTGGGCTCCCTGAGGGCCGCCACCCCCCGACCTGGCCCCCACTAAGGGGCAGGCTCCCCAGGTACGCCCTTGCGCCTTCCTGGCCCCAGAAGCCACAGCCCTCACGTCTCTCTCTCCCTCAGCGCTGTCAGCCAGAGCCCTGTGCTTGGGGCAGGGGGCTCAGGCTCACCCAGGACCTTCTGACACTGGGTTTGCCCCCTGGGCCTGGAGCCGAGGCAGCGCCGGAGGACGCCTGCCCCTGCCCGGCCCCTGGCCTTCCGGCACCGGAAGCCCTGCTGTGACCCAGCTACATGTTGGCAGACGGCGGCCCACCGGCCCGCGCAGCGCCGACGGAGTCCAAGACCCCGGCCCTTGCTCACGGCTCTCAGCTCTCTCCCTTGGCAAAGTGGAGCCTCACGAGGACCCAGATGGGTCAGGGAGCCCAGACAGGATGCGGAGAGCACCCTTGTTGTGTGAGGCCAGCCTCTGAAATTGACACCAGATGGGCCCGGAGGGGGGAGAAAGACAACATGTCAGGACGTTTTGGTAACACCTAATTCATCCCGAGGTTATCCATAAATCTGATGGCCGCTTAAAAACAAAAGTCGCAAAATACTTCTGACCAGATTACTTCTGTGCCAGCGCTTCCGGCCGAGGTGAACTTTATTAGGGAGACAACATGAATAAAGAGAAACACGTAACAACTTTTTATGGGATGTTTTACGTGATTTTATTTTTTTTGCAGTAAATAAAGTGGTTATGGGGCTCCAAGGAGAAGGTCCCAGATGTTAGAGAGTTGTGTGAAATTTAGGGGAAACAAGCTGTAAAAAGCACAGTCATAAAGCAGGCTGTCAGTGCCACACATCTGGACAATACAGCTGTATGTTCCCGGGGCCTGTCGTCACCCAAAGAAAACTCAATCACCTCATTTCACCCCAATTAGACCGCATACCAGCGGGACCGGCCCGAGCCCCGCGAGGTGGGGAGCGGCCCTCGCCTGGCGCCGCCTGGGGCCGTTTTCATCTTGCCTTTGAATTCGGACCCCAGAAACGAGGGCTGGCCCGACGCCCTCCCCTTACAGACGCTCCCGTGCCAGGGCGCCAGACCCGACGGCCGCGACGCCCAGCGCACCCCACCTGTCGTCACCCCACCCACCCCCCCAGTTCGGGGGGAGCCCTAACACCATTGTGGGAAGCACCCTCCCCTCCCCCCGTATTGCAAAAGATGGCCGGTGTTTAGACAAGCCGAGTTATTCTGCGGATAAACGTCCCTCCCGGGCTCTGAGCCCCGCCTGGCCGGCCCGAGGCCCCTCTGCAGCAAGACAGATGTCGGGGATCGGAACCGCCATTTCATCTTCCCACCCCTGACAGCCAGTGCCGAAGGCTGTGAAAACGCCACGTCTCATAGTTGTGCTTCTTCCTAGGTGTTAATGGCAGCGAAGACCATCCTGGACGCCGGCGAGAAACTGACCCTACCGCTGATAGGGAAGCTCCTGAAATTCCAGCTTCTCCAGATTAAGTTCAAGGACCAGCAGCGACGGGAAAATGAAAAGAAGGTACCGTGTGCCGGGGTGCGGGCTGGAGGGAAGCCGGCTGGGCCTCGGGGGCCTTTCCGCCTCCCGCGTCTGCCGCTCAGCTTCTCCGGGAACGGCCACGGCAAGATACCATAGTGCAGTTCCACTTCTGGAGGACAAACCCGTATACGCGCAGGTCCCTTCTGCTCAAGTAGGACGAGGATACGTGGCTGTGGCCGTTTACTTCGAGTCGAACAAAGAAGGGAACCAAGGAAGGGAGCTGGGCTTGGGAGAAAGGGCTTGGGAGAGAGGATAGGGAAAGGGAGGGAAGCCCTAAAACAGCGAAGGTCTAACTCTTCAGAATCGCTGATACAGTACCCCCTAGCGTGCCTGTTAAAGGCATCCCCTGCTCTCCCGCCTCCTGAGAGGGGACTGTTGCAGCCCAAGCCTGTCGGTGCCACGCTGCGGTCCGGTTAGCTCTTCCTTCCCGCCAAGGGTTTTCTTCATTGACGCCGCCTGGGGAAAGCAGTCTTGTGTTTAGCAGAGATTCTGAATTTCATCCCAAAAACGTGTCGGATGCTTTCAGCAAAGTGACGCCAGCTTCAGAGCCGTTTGCTGTTGTCATTGCTCACAATGCAAGCTATTTTTCCAAATCGTGCCAGAGTCTCTCTGGAAAGGCAAACGCCTTTGGTATGTGCACGAGCAATGTGTGTGTGCGTGGGTGCGTAGAGGGCGTGAGTGGACGTGTGTGTTTTTCTTTACGGCCCTCAGTGGCAGAGGCAAATCAGTTCAGGGGAGAAGAAAAGTAAATCGTGGTCCAATAATGCCTTCTTCACCTTTGCAAGACCCTCAGGTCTGGGTTTCCTTGACAAAAAATAATAATGCCGCCTTATATTTGTAATTTGGGGCTTCATGTTTTTTGGAAGCGACTCCCTATAGCACAACTCATTAAGGTGGCAAGTGTTGTCCCACAGAAGATAGTAGAGTTTCCATTTATGGAAGCTCTTTCTATCCCACACAAGAGATTTGTACCTTACAAAGCACTCAGAGAAGTTGAGACTTGGCAAGCGAAAAATTGGAAAATTTGAAACTGGCAGAGAAACATCTTTTCTTGCCTATTCAAATTCCACTGTCACTGGGATTTTGAATTCTAAAAAGTGTAGGGCGAGGATTCCTGCACCAGCTGATGGCTTTCTCCTTCCCCGAGCCTCTATAAATATACCTAATGTGCTAACAAGTGTCAGCTCATTTGATGGTCACCCATTTTAAGCTTCTAATTGTGCCAGGTTTTAGTTAACAAATTTCAAGCAGCAAAAAGTTGAACATGCAGGCAGCTCAGGAAAAGCTTCTGAAACTAGCAGCCATGTGAAAATGCCTGTTCTTTGGCTCAGCATTTTTTTTTTGAAGGGTGAACTTCAGTACACTGAAGGGATTCGGAAGACAGAGATGGAAATAATGTATTTGGTGAAAATGCAAGAGGTGCGAGGCATCAGGCCTTCAGTTTTGGATACTCTTTTTAGATCTAAAGAGCAATGGATTAGCAAGAGAACAAATAAACTAATTCCATATTTTAATTTGATGTCTTCATTAGTTTGTATTCCCAAATGCCAGCCCAAAATCTCTGAGTCTGGTGCTAGGTAAATTGATGAAAACTGATTGGAGGGGAGAGGTCTCCAGAAAATACTCAGGTAGGGATCTGAGAGATGATGTAATGGCGTGTCATCCCTACAACATTGCCCCTGGGTCATTTGGGACAGCTGAGCTTCATGTTTGTCAGCCAGGGAGTTTGGTAGGAAGCAAAATTAGTACAAAGTCTATAAAACCCACACCATACTGTGAATTAGAAAATGAGAAAGAAACGAGGACTTGACCAAATTTGTCTTTCCAGAACCAGGGTGAGGTTCTGAGATTCCTCTCTGGGAGTGACTGTCTCTTTAGCTTTGTAACCATCAACTTGAAATCCATGTTGATAGCGCCTTTCAAATGCTAATTATATTGCTTACATCTGTACAGCCCAAAGACTGTTTTGAATCTTCTATGTTAAACATTTGGAATCATGTTTTTAAAAAGGAGGCTTACACATATCCATTGCAATTTACAGAAGATGCTAGGGAGAAGTGGACAAAAGTAACTAATCACTAGTAGTAGGTCCTTGTCTTTCTCCCCAATGGAACAAGTTCGCATCGTTGTATATAACGAGTTTTAATAATCAAGGCTTTTCTTAAAGATAAATTGCTCAATATAGCAAAAATGCCGTCACTTCAGATTCCACTAATTGTCATTTGTACCACTTTGGTCTGGGCTGTGTTTTAGTTTGGCCATGAAAAAGTTTGTGACTAGTTAATATTATAAAAAATAACACAAGGAAAGGTATTTCTTAGAACAGATTATTTTGAGAAATTTGCATGTCTCTGAATATGCAAATGCTAACTGTATATAAATGTATAGATAGGAAAATCTTTATCTATCTGGAAATATGTTGCTGATTACTTCCAGTATTTTTACCACTTCAGAACTCCTGAATAAGAATCTCAAAATTCACTTGAAATTAGACTTTATGTTATCTTAAAGCTTGAATGTGTTTTGTTTGGAAATGAATTTTCCTCATGTACACCCTGTCAAGATTCATCTTGCATTTTTGGTTCTACCATTATCAACTCATTAATCTGACATACATTTATTGAAATATTTAGAGAAACAACGTGCTAGACCTGTTTTCATTATGATTCTAAATTGCGTGATTTCTATTCTCGGCCATGTTTTAATCTAACCACCTGATTATTAAGTATGGTGCTGCTTTCATTTTAACTTCGTTTTTAGCATCAACTTTGGTTATATTTTCATTATGATCACTTATTTCAAACCCAAACACTTGATTGTGAGTCAAAATATTTAAAATAAAGAGACTTTAACTAAATGAAAACATTTCATCATCAGAAATGGATAAAAATTGCTATCACATGAAAAAACAATAGCCACGTAGATAATCAGCCAAGCTAAGTCTGGTCATCTGTGCCCCTAGCTGGGCCCAGAAAGCGCACTCGTTTGCCGACAACATCGGTGTGTATTTTAAGTCTTGAATTCCAACAGCCAGGCCATATTTTCTCAAATATCGTAAGCAAGTCTTCTTCTTCTTTTTTTTTTTTAATAAAACAGGTCAGGTCTTGCTCTTTCTGATCAATGCTTAGTGCTGTATTTTGGGGTGTGCTGGAATTGAAGGGGCGGGCGACACAGTAAAGAGATGGCATTGGTAGACTTTCCTCAAAACAGCCCGAAATGTGTAGGGCCTAAATCTGACAGGAAGCCACGATGCAGCCACACACACACCCAGCGCCTGTCGCAGCGGAGGGGCAAGGAGAAATTGGGTGTCCCCGGCCGGCGGTTTCCAGCTCACTCCAGTTGAAACCCTGAAACGCTGGACCCCGGCCAATGTAATGCCATTGTGTGTGTGTGTTTTGTTTTAAAAGAAAGGCCATAGGGACATACCAGGAAATTACAGGCTGGTTAGTTTTGATTCAGTTGTGGTTAAAATCTTCAGAAACTATTTTAAGAAATCAAACAGAGGAAGAGCAGGAACTCAGTTTAGAGGGACCCGTGTGGTTTCAGGGAAGAAATAACTCGCCTCACTAACGGGATGGAATTCTTTGAGGCTGGATTATCAGAATCAGGTACTATGAGCAAGACTGTGGGACCTAAAGAGCTACAAAATCCAACAGTTCAGAGTAAATAACATTAAGACTGTGCCTGACTTACTGGTTACATTGAACACTGATTTTGTAAGTAACTGGAGTGCTTTTCTTAAAAAAAAAAAAATTAGTTATGCATACAAAACTGGGGTACAGTCAGAGGTGCAGGGCAGTGAGATGCTTCATCAGAGACAGAGCGGGGAGCAGAACAGGCCAACTGACAAAGTACACTGCTGAGGGGAGCAGCAAGCGGGTCAGGAGAGGTCTGCTGCGCCATGTGGGTCAGCTCCAGGTTAGGGATCGAACTCATGCGGAAGTGGCTTTAGCTTCTTAATGCTGTGCTTTAACTCACTGCGCCACCAGGGAGGACCCTGGAATGCTTTTAATTATTGCAAGCATTTTCCAGACTTCAGGAAGAAGGTAAAGAAACACTTTTAAAATCGAGTCATTATTTCCTAATAAAATAGCTGGCTACCAAAAGAACGAATGATAATTAGCTACTATCCTATGCCCTTTAGACAGGTTAACATCGTTCAGCCTCTCGAATGACTCACTCAGGTATAGCGTCTCGGGCCCAGTGTGCAGATGTGAACACCGAAGCTTTGAACAGCTGAGCTTCCCAAGGTCGAACAGATGTTCAGTGTTGGAGCTGGGTGTGAAATCCCAAACTGTGGGACTCTCAAGACCCTGTTTTCAGGCCCTCGGTGTGCCCCTCCTGATGGGTCTCCCTAATTTTGCACTGCAGCTCTCCTGGCTCACAGCCAGTGGAATGCCTGCTCAGAAATGCCTCCCTGTAAGAGGAGGCTTTGCTCAGTAATCTGCCGACAGCCATCTGGTCCCCCCAAGACCTCCTGCGTGGTATCCTGAGGTAAAGAGGTCTAGGGGACAGTCTAGGACAGGACCCAAAACAAAGGTCACTGGCTGAACCAGCCGCAACCCCCCCGGGAAATCCTGACTTCATTTCCAGTTCCACTCCCCTGTTCAGGAGTGATCTGCTTTCTGGGGCGATCTTCTGAGCTAAGTTCCTAACGTTACCCCAGACAGCCCAGCCCTTCCCTCCAGCTTGCGCACAGGCGAGGCAGGTGATGTCAGTTCACCTAATGCTCACGTTTCTGAGTCTACAGGACCCTGCAGGAGTCAGACACCAGACAGGGATCAGATCCACCCCGTGTCGCATAGACATGGCATCGCTCTGAGTCTGTGGCTCAGCAATTGTACCCAAAAAAATATCAAGGTGGCCCACCGGGGCGTTTCGAAGCATTCTTCAGGCCGCAGCGTTGGGTCACGTGAACCCAATCGCCTCCCATACCTCCAGGCTTACGTTTTCTACGCGATGGTAGCTTTTTGGAGAAGCGATAGCCTAGCTCAATCCCAGGTGTTCTATTTTCTATTTGATGGGGGGGGGGCAGGGAGGGGAAGGGGAGGAAGAATAAGTAGAAAATATAGAAAAGGCAAACATCCTTAAAGCCATAATTTCGGGGCAATCAGTGTTAACATGAGGTATGTTTCTTTCTGTTCTTTTCTACATGTTGTCGTCATTGTGAAAATATTTTCAGTCTCGTATGTTTTCAATTATAGTGTACCTGAATGCTTACTACCACAGTATCCACACCCATCACTGCTATTGGGTATGTGATACTCTGGCCTAGGCAAAGCGCCCTCTTGTTGAGCTGCTATGGTCTCGCCACATGGTTTTTATATAAACAGTGTGATAAGCAGCTTTATAGTATAGGGTTCTCCACGCCCTGGATAATTTCCTCAGTGTAGGTTTAACGTAATAGATTCATCAGACCTCAAAGTGTTCTCCATAATGATGTTTCCAAAATAGGTTCTAAAGCTTTTCAGACCCATTTCTCCATTTAAAGACAAGAGGGACCGTAGTCAAACAGCTCAGAAATGTCTATGTCCTTTCTCTGTATGTGTGGACACACACACATCCACAACTTTTATGTATGATTTAACTGTGCGTTGGTTTATAAAGGAGGAAGGGTTTTTATGAAAATAAATCTCTCAACCTTATTTGAGACCACACATTTCTTTCAGTCTATTCATCGGCCTTTTCCCAGCTGGGGCCAGGTGGTAGGACAGATTATTTAGAAAATAGAATGACAGCTTGCAAAAGAACTAGAGGAACATTCTAGTTGCTCATAAATAATAATGGAGTGACTAGGTCCCTTAACCTCCATGAAGGTTCTTTTCTCTATTCTTAATAATATTTTAGCAGGCCTAATAATAAATCATCGTCGAAACACAACGTTATCCGTTTGTATATACATAGACAAATGTGTACGTACATTGTTAACTATGGGGATAAAATGAAGTATAGATATTTTCCATCTGACATTGACTTTTACCATTCACATCTCTTTGCATTACAAGGAATAAAAGATTCAAAAGCTGTCATGGTACTTGAAGATATTTCATAGTATTTGAATTTTGACATCAAGGGGGTTTGGTGTCAGGAATGTTGACATCCATTTGAATTTTGATGTTTAGAATAAAACATTTTTAAGTGTTGTATAACTGGGCTCCCTTGTTACAGGGAGGGGGAATGCTGTATTTTTCCCTTTAAAAAGTGAGACTAACAAGGCACCACTGGTAAGTATTGTATGTGGGTATCTCTAAGTAGGTGAGATGCTTGCACTTTTGTCAGTTGTGGCTGAGAGCCCCACAACTGCTAGGTAGCTTAAACTTTTCAGAAATCTCTCTGCCCTCATCCCAAGCTCTCTCACAGTAGGAGACATCCATGTGCTTTCTGCACACATTTTAAGGAAAATGGACTCTGTCACAAATTTAACTCTTTCTTTCAATGCTTGAAACACATATTCTCCAGACGTGCTGAAGAGCTGCACTCTCTGGCTAGCTCCTCTTAAAAGTTTAAACTTGCCTTTAATCGGCACAAGTCCCCTCTGAGTTCCTTACGTGGTGAGTAGGTAACCACAGCATAGGGACACGCACTGCTGTGTTTTCCAGAAACAAGGTTGGTCAAAGAAGAAGTTGTTGTGGACAAATTTTAGTTGATGATTTAGGAGCAGGGTCCACTTTTTGGCTTAGCTAATCTGGTTCACTACCCCCATTCAAAATCCCAAAACCTAAACCCATCGTCACAAGGGGCTGACTGAGGTTTTGAGTTAAGACTGAGAGAAGGATAAGAAGACAGGGGGTGGTTTTTCTGTGCCTTGGACACGGTAGAAATGATTCTTTACCTTTGGACCTGTGTAGAATTCGAGGACCCTGTCTGGAACCACAGAGACAGAGCGACTCTCCTGGGCCAGCTCAGGTGTGGGGGGTGGGAGGAGTGGGAAGAGACTGAACAGGAGAAGGGGTCCAGGTGAGCCCTCGCTAGGCCAGCAGAAGACAGGTATGGTCCAGCAGAAGACAGGTGTAGCCAAACACATGTACAGACATCCCCAGGGCGTCTCTGCCTGGGTCACCAGTCCAGGAGGGCCAGGCTCTTCCAGTAGCTTCTGTCTTCTGCCCTGTCGTTTCTCTCCTCCAGGAAAGTGCCCACAGAGTAGCTCTGCCTAGAGGCTCCCTTACAAAGTAATATTCTTTGAAATTTTACTAACTGAAGGTACATCAGTGGTAAATGGAAAATGCAGAACATTAAGTTGTATCAACACAAAAAATGGCGATCCTGTCAAACGGACGCAGAAACAGCTTGAAAGGCTGTCAGGATCCCCTCCCTCCTCCTTTGGGTGATGGGATTATGATGATTTTTGTAAGTTCTTCATATTTTTTTTTTCTAATTTTTGAATCGTGATTATTTAGAAAAGCTAACGGAGTAAGCCAGGATGTGTAACTATTAAAAAAAAATACTTGTGTGAACGTACGTGAGGATGGTTGATATTAACAAGTGAATAGCAATGGAAATTTAGTTTAAAATAAAATGCTTTTCTCCCGTCTCCTGGGTCTGGCCCAGCGAAGGGTATGCAAGGGCAAAAAAATCAGAGCCAGAGGCAGGGAAGCTGAGGGAGAGCAGAGCATCGTGGGGGGGCGACGGGCTGGAGGTGGGGGCGGGAGAGACACCGACTAACACGGAACCACAGAACCAAGTGAGTTAGGCTTGGGTTCTAACCCAAACTGTGTGTCTCCACCACAGCTGTGTCTTGATTCCTGGGGGTAAGATTGCCCATCTGGCAGGTGGTTTTGTGGGTGCAAATTCAAGATGATGATGTCTGGGAAGTACGGTTCGGACGACGTAGCTAAGCCTCTGCTACTAGTTTGTCACTGTTGGGAAAATGTTGGCTGTGGTCTGCCCTGCTCTCTGCGGGCCCCTGAGGAACAGCATAGGGAAAAGAGGCCAGGGAGCGCCTTGCCTTCCATCTCCTTCTGACCTGTTTCCCTTGGCCTTCACCCCCAGCTCCCTCCGTGCCGTCACCCCCACTCCCGACACCGAAACTACAACTCCCAGCAACACCAGAGGAAGGATGCTGGGACCCCAGGATGGAGTTAAGCAGCCATTTTGGGGTTTTGGCTATAAAGGTGGACATGTTGGGCTGAGGCTCGCTCTCGTGGCCTCGTGGCTGGTGGCTGGATCTTGATCAGCTCTCAGCATGCTACTGGGGTTCCAAGTGAGTGGAACTAGTGGGACGCCCCGGTTAACTTGTATCTCTGCCTCTTTCCCTGGGTTGTTCCCCCTTGTAAATCAGCCCACCGTTGACCTTCCTGTGAGCATCTGCAGTACAGCTGAGTGACGCACAGCCCCGTTCACACCGGGCTGTAACGCTGTGGCTTCAGGGAAACAGGACCCCAGGCTGGGCCACATGACCTGTTTAGTTCTCCTTGCCTCAGGTGCTGTGCAGTTCGGGGAAACTAAGCAGTGTCGGTACTCTGTGGATTTCCCGTGTGCCCTAGATGCTGTGGCAGCTGCGCTCCCAGGAACACCACGTGAGGTGAAAGCAGAGTGGCATTATGAGTGACCGGGCCAGGTGTAGGCAGATGTTTAAACAGAGGAAAGAAACGCTGGGACGGTCAGTCGGTCCGTGCTGATGCCTGGCGGGCGGGCGTGGCCGCCGTGGGGGCGCGTGTGACCCGCCTCTGACCGCAGCAAGGTCGGCCGCGGACTCTGTGCAAGTAGCATTATAAAACAAATATTTGCTGTGCCTCGCTCCCCAAAGGCCCCTCTAGCCTTTACGAATGCTCAGTTAGGAGGTCTTGGCGTTCATAATTATAACAATATAAATTTTGAAAACTTTCGTCAAGGTTTGGAGAAAACTTCTCTTTCTGCTTCCCTTTTAGCTGCTGTGTATGTCCTCAGTGGCCTCTCAGAGAGGTGCTGCCCCAGGTGAGGCAGCAGGATAGATCCCCCCACCCTCACTGTGTCCCAGCAGCCGAGACGTTTCCTAGTCCTCACGCCGCTCTCTGCTGGCACCGGCTGTCCCCCTGTAAACGGCCTCCTCCCCGGCCCTTGCCCTCCATCTCACCCCCGGCGCGCTTTATCCCGGCGTCAGCTCCCCGTGGGACTCAGCCATCCTGACTGAAGGGATGAAGACATGAGCAATGAGGCCGCAAGCCATCGGGTGACACAGAACGTCCGTGCACCCGCGAGACGAAAAGCCGTTGCTCGCTCCCTCGGGTGGAAAAAAACTGTTGTGTCTTTCCAGGTGACAGAAGATAGATTTAAGATAGAAAAGGACAAAGGCAAAGCCAAATCTCCCAAGGAGAAGAAGACGCCAAGTGCCAGGGCTGCCAAGGGGAAGGGCAAGGACCAGCCTGAGGCCGGCGCGGCGGTGAAGAAGACCACCCAGCTGAAGCGCAGGGGCGAGGAGGACGGCACCAAGCACTACATCGGTCAGTGGTGGCCGCTGGCGCCCTCCGCCTGGCGCGCCCCGGGAGGGAGCTGGGCTGCACGGCCTTCGCCGTGCCTCACCGTCCCGTCTCTTCCCTCTCTGTAAGCCGTGAGTCACATGCTTGCCACCCAGTGGGAGAACATTCCTACTTGCCATTTACTCGCGCTTTCCATAAACACCCAGCACACGCCTCGCTATGGGCACGTTTCCAGGGTGCACATGACGAAGGGGGCGATGAGTTGATTGTGCCACGGGAGCGCTGACCGTCCTGCTGGAAATCTCTGTAGAAGTCAGACGTGATTGTAAGGTAGAGGGAAGAGCGAGTCTTGCCTGGAGTGAAACCCAACAGTTATACAGCCAGACCAGTGAGTCTGTAACTCCATGAAAGCACAGAGCTTCCAGACCTGGGTCTCTCCCACCGCCAACCCTGGCTAGAACAGCTAGAATTCCCTTCCATGCCAGACGCGTTACAAAGAAATGGTCTGACGTAGACAGTGGTGAGTAATTCGTTGCCATTGTCCCTGAGCCCGTTGAAGCTCTGCATGTTGTCACTTGCCCTGGAGTGGAATGGTGTGCCTTCCCACCCTTCACCAACTTGGCACCCCAGAGCTCTCAGCTTGGAAACCCCTAGACTAGAAGCAGTGATCCAGTGGACCCAGTAGGTCATACCAGCCATGATTTGTTCAGTGATGGAAGGAAGAGTGTCACTGAGAAATTAGAAGTGGGCGGCACTGTTGTGCCATTGGTAAACTGATCTGAAGGTAGCCTGTAAATCAGTATTAAAATAGGGTCCTGATGCGCACTCCCCAGAGCCTCTCCTCCTAAGATAAACGCATGTTTAAACATCGATAGAGCAATGCCACCAGCACGAAATAGAAGGGGAAAATTTTAGGCGCGTGCACAGTCATTATCTTGTTCATTTAATGCAACAGATGCACAGCTGCTGCTTAGCCCCCGCTCGGCACTCACACCGGTGGCGTGAACGCACAGAATACTCTGGTAGGGAGCAGGTCCGTATTCGATATTTCCCTCTCCTGTAAACACCTCTACTTATAAAATACCACAAAGCTGTAGCTACTCGTAATTCAGGAGTAAAGCCAGATGTGACTCAAAAGAGATTAGAACCAAAAAAAAAAAAAAAAAAAAGAAAAGAAAAGAAAAAGAAAAAATATTACAGCCTAAACTTTATTTTTACAAAAACCCCAGCACACATTTTCCATGACCACAGGCCTCATGTATGTTTGTTCTCCTGTTACGCCTATGTCTCATTGCAAAAGTGATTTAATATTTTGTAAAATGGCCACAGCCTTCTTACTGGAAGGGCACTAATGAAAACCAGTCAACATGATTGCATTCCAGCCAACTGGACTGTTTTTGGCAAGCAGGCGTGATTATAAACGCATGCATAATGTAGAGGGCCATTGAACGGGCTGAGTGCAACCTGTTCTCTTTTAAGGTGACGCCTGCTCTTCTTTATGGTATTTTCGACAGACGATGAGCCAGACGATGGTGCCCAACATTACATTATAGTTGTGGGCTTCAACAATCCTCAGCTATTAGCGATTATGACGGAGCTTGGCATCCCCATAAGCAGCGTGATTAAAATAGCTTCGGAGAATTACGAATCTCTGCAGACACACCTGGCAGCAGTTAGCCAGCAGCAGGAAGTTCTTCTTCAGCCCCGAGGTATGCAGCCTGCGACATGACTAAATGGATCCTTCCATAGCTCTGCCCTCCTTCAAGTACACACGTGGCACTCTGCGCAAAACACACTTGCACAATACATGTCTTCTTAATTCCTTTCCAGACTTTGACTTGCTCTTTATTCTGTTTGTGTTGGCCAGGTGTGTTGTATGTTTTTGAAATTAAAATCACTCCCTCTGTTCCTATCCCACGTTAGCTGCAGAAACCATAGAATGGGGGTCAGAAGACTGGGTTACCCAACTGCCTTTCCCAGGAACATGGGATCTATAACTTTTACTAAAGCATGAGCCAGCTGGATCACCTGGAACAGATCTGTTCTTCTCAAAGCCACAGCCACTGGTTGGCCCTGGGGAGGCCGTACACTTGACTTTGCTGCTGGTGCAGCGTGGTACATCAGAGCGGGCGCTCTGTCTTCTGAGTATTAGCCAGGAAGAGGAGGGGGGATGTCCAGACCACACTGCCACTCATCTGTGGGAGCCGACGAGCCAGCGAGGTCCTGCGTGCTCTAGGCAGTAGGGCTGGGGCTAGCGTGGCCCTCTGGCCTGGAAGCTCAGCTCTTCTGCCACATACTGCAGTTTTCACTGCTACTGATCAGTCATCCCATCTGCACAGGACTTTATCGTTTGTAAAGCCACGCCCCCATTTTTAAAAAGATCCAAAAGTTGGACATGCTACCACTGTTAATAAAAATAACTGTTATTTATTATAAAAATAACTGATTTATTATAAAAATAACTGTTATTATTATGCCCCTGCCTTCCACCTGGGCTCTGGGCTACAGATTTGAAGTACATTGACTCATGTAGCTTTCATGTCGACCTAGAAAGGAGGCCTTGTGGTTTGCATTTTACCTAAAAGCTCGCTCAGCCTAGAGGTGGCTATTAAATAAGGGTTGAGATTCAAATCCAGTTACTCCTGACTGTCTCCAAAGAGTGTTAGAGCATTTAAGTAACTCATCGAAGCCAGACAGAAAATGTTGCCTAAGCTACATACACAGTCTCTCTGCAAATAACATTTGTATATAAAAATAAAACCAGAGAAAAATGCATAGCACAATAGGATAGTGAGACCTTAGTCGTGAGGACTATTTAATTGTGGGCATGAATAAACACAAGTACCTGTGCAGCCTTATGGAAAGCTGCCATGTTTTTATAGTTAGGACACGCGTGCCCAGAGAAGCCAGTCTCTATTTTAGTTTATTTTTTAAAGAGTTGTTTATTTATGCATACAAGTACTGGGGTACAGGCCAGAGAAGGAGGGGGGGGTGAGAGGATGCACCAGAGACAGAGCGGGGAGAAGAACAGGCAGATTGAAGCACACTGCTGAGGGGAGCAGCGCATGGAACAGGAGAGTCTGCTGGGCCGTGTGGGTCCCTCCCTGGCCGGGATCCAGCTCATGCTGCAGCGGCTGCCGACAGCTTCCTAGTGCTGCACTTTA
>NW_004567127.1:3334342-3339293 GCF_000260355.1 Condylura cristata
GAGAGGATGCACCAGAGACAGAGCGGGGAGAAGAACAGGCAGATTGAAGCACACTGCTGAGGGGAGCGGCGCATGGAACAGGAGAGTCTGCTGGGCCGTGTGGGTCCCTCCCTGGCCGGGATCCAGCTCATGCTGCAGTGGCTGCCGACAGCTTCCTAGTGCTGCACTTTAACCTGTTGCACCACCCGGGAGGGTCCCAGTCTCTATTTTAATGTGACCAAAGTTTACTGAAGCATGAGTCATCGATCAGTTTAGCACACGAGGAGAACTGATCAGCCACATGGCTGACCAGCAGTGCAGCAGACGGTACTCAGATCACGAAGTGGTGGGCCAAACAAACCATACGGTTACTGCGATCGCAGTGAAAACATGGAGGCTCTCTAGAGCCCCGAGGGCTGCCCCCACCACTCAGCTATGAAGCAACGGATGGGATAAGCTTATGTTCAATGCTGGTTTCAGAAAAATTCTCTGATTTCACGACTGTATAGTCCAGATCCAAAGACCTTCTCAAAACTCTTTCTTTGCATGTTTCCAGAACCTTCCAGGCATGTCCCAATGCCTGTGACTCACCCCGTCACTTAGAGCGGGAAGTCGGCACCCTCTTGTCTTAGTATAAACATGTTGTCATCACTAGATATAGAAGCTGAGAGACTGAAGAAAGAGAATGCCACGAAGGAGCTTGAAGTCTTCTGGAAGTACCTGGAACCGATCCTGAATAACGAAAAACCCGAAACGAATCTCTTTAACGTGGCCCGGCTGGAGTACACGGCGAAGGCGGACAACTTCCCCTCTTCCTGGTCCGACAGCGAGATGCTGGTGAGTCCCGGGCCTCCGGGTTCCCCCCGGGCTGCTCCGGCAGGTGCCGCTGTGGCTCCCCGCAGCCCGCTGATTCGTTCACCCCGCAGACGTTACGCGGTCGGGCTCCATGCTGGGTCCTTCTGGTCAAACAGTGGTGACACCAGATACCAATGGTGGTTACGGTTGACCTTTTTTTTAAAATTGCAGACCACTACTTTATTTACTTATTTATTATGTAGAAGAACTGGGGTGCAGGCCACAGGTGTTGGGGGCACGGGGATAAGAGGATTCACCAGAGACAGAGCGGGGAGCAGAACAGGCCGATTGACCAAGTACACTGCTGAGGGGGGCAGCGGGCAGGTCAGGAGAGGTCTGCCGCGCCATGCGGGTCACCTCCGGGTCCGGGGATCGAACTCGTGCTGAAGCTTTAGCCTGCTGCGCCACCCGGGAGGGCCCGGTTTTTTTGTTTGTTTGTTTTGGCTTTTTGATGTGTAAGTTGACTTTGTCTTACTAGGTCCTTGATTTTATTGCCAAACTTGTATTTTGAAATACCTGACCAACCAAGTCTGTTGTCAGAGGGTGACTTGACCCCAGTCTGACAATGAGCAGGTGTTTCCCAAGAGCACTTACTGGCCCCGGCTACGAGGCACCTGCAGAGAGACAAGACCGACATCACAGAGCAGGGGCGACATTCGCCATCCCCCAGGCCTGGGTGCTTGGGTTATCTGGGGCATACTCTCAGTTCCTGACCCACTCAGAAAGAGAAGACATGAGTGCTTTAACTAAGCTAAGGCCGGGTGATGAGGCTGTTCAGGACAGACGGCTGAGGGACGAAGCCGAGAGGAACTCTCTCAAGTCTCTTCCAACGGACCCCTGTTCCTGAGTGTCCCAGGGAGCCGAGCTAAAATAGTCCTGGCAGGGCGCGGGGGGGCGGGGGGGCCGGGGTGGTGGTGGGTGGGGGCAGTATCAGGCCATGCTCTGAAGGCCGCTGGGAAAAGCGACGTGGGGGAGCTGGGCAGGGTGTTGGGCGCAGCCTGGGGCCACTCCTGGGCATTGAGCCTGCTGTCCATGGCCTGGGCTGGAGCATGGACATTCCCCACTATGAGGGCACCTGGCTCTGTCCCCCTGAGAGGGAATGATGAAAACCCTGGAGCAGGGCCCAGGTTGGGGCCTTGAAGGGCGGGCACCATTTGAATAAATAGCCTTGGGTGGGTCCGCTTGACTGACAGGTGTCGCCATGTAGAAACAGGACGCTTACGTCTGATGTCTCCAGTGGCGAGAGGAACGTTTCGCCTGCAGTCTTAAGGGTGCATGGAAGGCGACACTATCCTTGGAGAGAGAGGCTGAAGGCAGGGCTTGTGCCAGGCGGGACTGGCCGCGCCAGACTCCCTGGGGTTTGCTTCTTCAGACCAGCTTTCCCGCGTGGTCTCATCCCTCTCGCCTCCTACCCCTGAGCTCGGAGAGGGCCTCTTGCCTCCTGCTCTTTGCTGCTCCAGACTCACAGGGGTCAGCATGTCCCTGCAGAGCAGAGTGTGGCATTCTGAGGACAGCAGTGCTGTGCGTGGCCCACCCTGCGTTACAGGAATTGTAGGTCGCACCCCAGAAATGTGAGATAGGTTTGGAGAAGAGGCTCTTTCCCAGCCATCCTGAAATCCCGGGTCAAACCATTTTCTGCTCTTTGTCTCCAATAAGCCAGGTCTACATGCACCCCCCCCCCGCCAACATAAAATCAGTACCTCACAAGAGCCCACACCCATAAGATTTGGGGACCAGTTTGGGCTGCAAACCTTGTGAAAAGCACGCCCGTTTCTCGTTCATTGGGTGACCACCCTCATGCATTAATTTCTGAGCCGTAACCCAGAGGAGTACCAGTCCTCGAGGGCCTCTTCACACCAGGCACCTGGCCCCTGAGCTCGTGAGGGCTCCCAGAGGGCACTGGCTCAGGCGAACTCAGCCGCGTCCTCGGCCCAGCGCCGGCCCTGGAGGCCAGCCCCGGAGGCCAGCCCCGGTCCTCCCAGGCCCCTGCTTCCCACTCCAGAGCCCACACGCCTTGTTTGCTTGACGCCCGTGACCACTTCATTTCAGGAAAGCCAGTGGGGCTAGAATTTTGCTTTTCAAAAATAGAGCTCAGAAGTGTTGAAACAGCACTTGAACTTCAAGAGTGTGTTTGATGCTGAAAAAAAATACCAATCTGGGCCATCCCTAGTGGCCCCACAGGTTAAAGCACAGCACTATGAAGCTACGGGCAGCCACTGCAGCACGAGTTTGATCCCCGGCCAGGGAGTGACCCACAGGGTGCAGCAGGCCTCTCACCCACTGCTCCCCTCCGCAGTTTGCTTCATCCATCTGCCTGTTCTGCTCCCTGCTCAGTCTCTGGTGAAACCTCTCACTCCCCCCTCCCCACACACACACCTCTGGCCTGTACCCCAGTTCCATACACATAAATAAATAAAAATCTTTAAAAACATTCTTCTCAAGACACTAGTGATGGCAGGCCCTTGCCGACATCAGAATGAGATCATCATCCAGTTAGACAGTGAGGGTGTCGCACAGGCCATCGAGGTGACCAAGCAGAGCAGCAAAGCCACGCTGACGAACTACAGCCCCCAGAATTCGCTGGACGTTTCCTCACAGTGTCTGTGCACAGGCCTCATCCCCAGCACACGAGGGCCTGGAAGGTGGTTCACATGCTGAGCTGGGTCACGGGACACTCTTGGATTTAATACTGAAGAGCACAGTACATGGTTACCTGAGTCCCGCTGCAGAAACATGAAGTGACAGATCTACGCCCGGGAGAGGCAGCCACGTCGGGGCATCCTGCCGGCTGTATGTCAGCCGACCTGGCCTCGCTGCTGCCGCTGGAGCCGGCCGCGATGTCCCCTCTCTGGAAGAGGGGACGCATCAGCTAGCCTCTGGCTGCAAGCAAGCAGACTGTTTCTGCTGAGCCCGAGTAACGGAAGCTTTACATCACTGAATGCCCATCGAGAAGTGCTAACTGCTTCTGGAAGACACCTGCGACGACTCATGCTAAGGCCCTGGTCGTGGAGAGAATTTTCTGGCTTTTATTTAGCCTGTGATGGGCTGTTTGATTTAACTAGTTAAGTTAAGGGATCATTTGCCAGAAATGTTACTACATTTTTTTAGTACAAATACAAGCAAAAACATTTATCACTGTTAAGTTGGGCAAGGGTTATCAAATTGCAGCTTCGTTGGGAAATGTGGCTGTCAGAGCAGGTGTGCGAAGCCCACCCGGACAGGTGCTCCGTCCAGACGGGTGGTCCGCCCAGACAGGTGCACTGATAGGTGCTCGGTGGGTGGGCAGAGTTAGCCTCGTCCCTGCCCTCCCTCCAGAATGTGAGTAGCTAACCGTGGTTGACTGTGTTGCCTGTAGCTGGAGTTGGGCACCCACATTTTTGAGCACATCGCCTGCTTGATGTACGACACCCTGGACTGGAGCAGGCAGCACCAGCACTACTTAGAAAGCATGCAGCTGATCCACATCCCGCCAGTGGTCCACGAGAAACCTGTTCTAGAAGCATCCCCGACGGCAGAGGTACGTGTGCGCGGGGCGTCTTTGGGGAGCCACCGATGAGCGGAACAAGCCCGCGTTCGCTTTTTAGAGCGTGTGAAGAGAAAAGTACATAAATGCTGTCTGCGAATACGGCCCGCTGGGGTTTCATAGGTGAGAGCGGGGACAAGCGCCACCCCCGCCCCCGCCCCCTGGGCGCAGCAGGGAAGGGGGGGGCTTCGGGAAGCTCCCGTGCACCTGCCATGTGCACAGGTGATGACGGAAAACACTTTCCAGCCCTGCAGCCCTCCCGTGGGGGGCGGGGTGTCAATAAGTTAAGGAGAGGGTGACTTGGTCCCTGCACGTGCTGTCACCGTGCAAGGTGCTGGCAGCACAGAAGGTCACCGGCTGTCTGCTCACGGAGGTCAGTGTGTAAGGGGACCGAAGTCAAGTTGAGGCTGACCTGGAGGGCAGGGCAGGACAGGAGTGGGGGGCGAGGAGCCAGGGAACCCCCCAGGCAGGGGGTGGTGTGGTGAGGCTGGCTGCTAAAAGAAAGCCACGGGACAAGGCAGGAGGAGATTCTCTAGGAAGAGGGGAGGGCGGCGTGGCCGGCAGGACCACCGGGGGGTGGGCTGGGCTGCGGAG
>NW_004567127.1:3339464-3343726 GCF_000260355.1 Condylura cristata
GGGGGGGGTGTTCCCAGAAGGAGGGTTTGGCCTCTCGGGGCCCCTGTCCCGACCTTGCCCGGCGAGTGCTCAGTGGCCGTAGGAGGGACTGGTCACCGCGCCATCACCGCGCCTTCTTCCGGAAGGGCTTGCTCCCAGGGCCAGCAGATCATCTTGGGGATGGACATGGTGAACAGGAGACCGCCCAGGCGCGTCCACGCGGCAGCCCACGGCCCCTCTCTCGCCCACGCTCAGTTGTTCCCTTCCGATTCTCCCTCAGGCACTGCCGCCTGTCCCTCCCACGCCTGGAAAGAAGAAACCGCCTTCGGAAGAGCCACAGGCCCCGCCAGCAGGCACGGGAGGGGCCCCTTTCCGAGGGCGGAGGCCTGGGCGACCGCTGACCGGTGGGGGCTTGGGAAGAGAGGCTCCCGGGGCGAGAGCGCTGCTTCCCGGGGGCTGCGGCCGGCCACAGGCGGTGAGGCTGTGTGTGCCTTGCAGTGTCTCTCGTCCCCACCACGGACGTGGACATGCGGTGTTACAACGACTTGCTGAATCTGGTCCCGGAGGAGCTGGCCTCGGTGGCCCTGATCCTGCACTGCATGCTGGAGCAGGTGGGTGGGCGCCGCTCTGGGCCGCCCCTCCCGGGCAGCGCTTCCTTTCTGCTAACTTCCATTTCCAAAGAACAAACAAGCTAAGCTTGAACGCACTGGTAGGGGACGTGAGCCGGGCTTCCACCATGGTGAGACGGGGAGGTGGTGCATTTTGTTGGTCTTAATCCGAAAGGGAGAGAGGCGTGCAGGTGCTCGCATAGACGCGGGCTGCGGGAAGAGCTGCCTGGAAAGGGTTTGCTGAGAGAGAGGCCTGCACGGTCACAGGCGGGTGGCCGCTTCCCTCCCCCTCCCCGCCCCACCCCACATCTGGCCTGCGTCCCAGCTTGTATGCATGAATTGATAAACCTTAAAAAGCAAGGTGCAGGCCCTCTCTGGTGGTGCGAGGGGTTAAAGTGCAGCACTGTGAAGTCAGGCGCAGATACTTCAGGACAAGTTTGATCCCCGGCCAGGGAGCGACCCACACGGCGCAGCAGACCTCTCCTGTCTCCCCGCTGCTCCCTCAGCAGTGTATGTAGTCGATCCGCCTGTTCTGCTCCCCGCTCTGTCTCTGGTGGATCCTCTCACCGCCCCTGCACCTCTGGCCTGTACCCCCACTTCTGTGTGCATAAATAAACACATCTTTAAAAAAAACAAGGTGGGACTTGTTAGAGTTTAGCCATCAGAGATGGAACCATCTTAAGTGGCCTTTTGTGCACAGAGTGGGCCCAGGGGAGAAGGAAGGTGCTCAAGGGCCGAGAAGGAAGGCGGTGGGAAGATGAAGCAGGGACACAACTGGCAGGTGCCGACAATCGTGATGAGCAGGGGGTGTGCCCGGGGCCCCCAATCCCTGGTTGTCGTCCGGGGCGGGTTTGCCTCCTAGCAGGCATTTGGAAACGTCTGCAGAGATCTTCAGTCGTTATGAGGAGAGGGTGGCTACTGGCATCAAATGGGCAGAGGCACTGGGCAGCCTTCATAACACCTAACTGTCAAGCCCCAGAGTCACAAGTTCCAAAGTTCAGAAACCCTCGGGAGCGGTGTGAAGCCCAGAGGATGGTTGCAGGCTTGAAGATGAAGAGCAAAACCACCTGGAAGGCGACATTTCAGCTGCTGTTCTCTGGTGACATTTCAGCTGCTGTTCTCTGCCACACGCACTCGAGCAAAGCTTTTGATCTTTCTAGAACTCACTTTCCCCATATAAAAGAGACCGCTACCCATCCCTGACCTCAACCCCGGTCACTGGAGGAAAGAGAAACCTTGACCTGAGCCCCACTTCCCCCCGGGGGACCGGTTACCTTGCTCCCTATTCCCCGATTCCTTCCTCTGTAAAGTGGAAAATAATGGCTGCACCATGAATTGTCTGAGCTCAGCTGTGTGAAAATGCCCCCACCCTGCTTGACCGGTAGCGGGCACTCAGTAAATGTTAAAATTCCATCAAAATTCATTTGCTTTAAAGATTTATTTCCCTATGCCTACAAGAGCTGGGGTGCAGGCCAGAGGAGCAGGGGATGAGAGGCTTCCCCAGAGACAGAGTGGGGAGCAGAACAGGCGGATCAATGAGGTACGCAGCTGGGGGGCAGCGGCGGGTCCGGAGAGGTCTGCTGTGTCCTGTGGGTCACTCCCTGGCTGGGGACTGAATCTGTGCTGCTGGGGCTGTGGAGAGCTTCGAGTGCTGAGCCTTAACCCCTGCACCACCAGGGAGGACCCTGTGAGTATTAGAATTCACAGGCGACATCCTTCCCGTTTGCTTGGCAGCCTCTGGGCATCACCATTCCTCATCTTAGCGTGTACTTCCCAGGAGAGCTGCCTTGTCTTCACAGAGAACAGCAGAGACACACATGAGGTGAGCAAAGGAGTGACCGCGGCGACCCCTCCAAACGCTGCATTTCAACAGGTGGTGGCAACTGAGGACGACCTTGTCCCTCCCAGTCTGCTGGACCCAACGCCCAGAACAGACGGGCTGGACCACAGAGTTGCAGCTCACATTGCGTCCATCCTGCCCTCCCTCTGCCTCACAGAGAAGGAGAAAAAGGTCAGGTGCATGGGGTACCCCGGAGTTGGCGGGCTTTGAGTCAGCCTGGGTTCTTTCTTTAAATCGGTATCATTTCTGTTTGGATAGAACCTGCATGAAATCTTCTCATCCGAAGAAGAAAAGGAAAGCAAAGCCGTGCCACAAGGCCCTCTCCTGCTCAACTACCATGATGCCCGGGCCCAGAAGAAGTACGTGCTAAAGGTAATATTACCTGGGTCACCCCCCTAACGGACACAAGGACAGTGATCTATAATCACACCCTGAAAGCGAGCGTTAGTCACCTTGACTGAAAAATCAGTCCTGTTTCTGCGCACCAGGACCTTGGGCAAAGTGAGAACTAGCATATGTATATTTTAAAGATGGATTTATTTATGCAGACATGACCTGGGGAACAGGCCAGAGATGCAGGGTGTGAGAGGCTTCACCAGGGACAGAGTGGGGAGCAGAACAGACTTACTGACACCCACTGCTGAGGGGAAGAGTGAGGGGAAAGGAGAAGGGTCTGCCTCACCCTGGGGGTCACTCCCTGTCTGGGAATCGAACTCGGGCCGCAGCAGTGGCAGTAGCTTCAAGGCGCTGCGCTTCAACCCGCTGCGCCCCCAGGGAGGGCCAAGAACGAGCTCTTTCAGCCTTAGGAAAGTACAGTTTTCCACCCCATCTCCGAGATTCCCCTGCTCTCGCGAGTCACCAGCGCAGGGTCACGGCCGCCCTCCCGTCTTCCTCTCCTGTCTTCCGCCATCTTGCTCTTTTTCATCAGGACCAAAAGAATCTGGACCCAGCCCAGATCGAGGAGGACATGCATGCCCGGCTGCCGCTGTGGCGGGTCCTGGCCTTCCCGCTGTCGCCGCCCTGGAACAGCACGAAGCGTCTCGCCATGACCCACGAGCTCATGCACTTCTGTACCAACGGTGAGCGCCGGCTCGCCTTCGCTTCCCTCCCACCTGCAGAGCACGGCCCGTTTGCAGAAGGACCTTGGTTGCGGGGAGACTTCCCGGCCCCGCGGTGCTTTGACGACTGTGCCCCAAGGGACCACGTCACGAGCCACAGTAGGGTTACCTGTAATGCACACCTGGCTCCCGGTTCACGCAGTTCCACACACGCGGGGTTCTGGTCCCACAGTGTTTGTACAGGGTCATCCCCACCTCCCCCTCCCCCCTCCTGTCCCACCCCCAATCACCGGAGAGGCCGGGCGAGCCCTGGCCTGGGCAAGCTCTGTTGGCGCCTGGAGCCCACAGGGTGTCGGTGGACTGAACGTGGCCTCTGGCAGCCGCCGGGCAGCTGGAGGCCCGCCGGGGGCGAGGGAAGGAGGGGTCTTGCGTTGCCCGGAGCCTGTTTCTGCGGGCGGCCGGTGCCCACTGGGATTCTGCGACACAGACAAACGTTTCTGTCCAAAGAAACCCCGCTTCCACTCGAGGCAAAGGGCAGCGAGGCCGCCTGTGAGGAGGAATATTAAATCCCGTGGACATCCCCGTTGGGCCAGAGAGGGTTTGACCCGGCGAAGAGAAAGGCGTGGGCGCGTTCTTCCTCCTCTTTTATTTCCCTCCCGAAGAAAACGACCAGACACTGCTAGCCTGACTTCTTTCTGCGTTTTAAGTAGAAACAGCCGCAGTCACGGGAGCGAGGTGCGGCCCCTGGGCGTGTGGCCCCCGGCCTCACAGCCACCG
>NW_004567127.1:3344572-3356912 GCF_000260355.1 Condylura cristata
ACCTTTCCCCGAACATTACCACCTCTTTCCCCTTCACCTGGCTTTGACCTTCTTGTCACCACTGATCGTCACACACTCAACCTCTTCTCTCCTCCCAAGCTCTACGCCGCGTCCGTCCCAGGGCCAGGAAGCTCCCGCTGCGTTCACGGCTGCGTCCTGCTTGCTGCGCAGTCCGGCAGGCAACGGGCAGGTGCTCAAGGAGCCCAGTGACATGCGCGAGGGGGCGGCCGCCCTCGGTCCTGTCCTTCCCTACCCCCCTTCCGAAAGGCCCATGGCTTTCTGAAAGGGACCCTCCTGAGCGCTCATCTCTGCCCCAGCAGAAGTAGAGCTGACCGCCCCTCTGTCCCCCCTCGCTGAAGGCCGAGCCCACCGCCTACCCTCTTACCTTGGACTTGAAATAGCCAAGTCTTGTCTTGAATCCCAGAAGCCAGGGAGAAGGCCAGTTACATCAGAAACAGAAACAAGCGGGTGAGGGAAGGGGTGGACAGCTGCTGTGGGAGCCTCCTTGCACTTGAACGGTGGGGCGGCCGGAGGCCTCTCCTGAGCCCGCCTGGTAGGGGAAGCCTCTGCAGGCACAGCCTGTCTGTGGACGCTGAGTAGGGCTTGTTGTTTAAATGCTGACAACAGCAGAGAGTGCTTTAGCTGAAAAATAAATCGTCTGACCCTATTCAGCCAACAGCTGCCCTGGAAAGCCCCGCGGGAATCAGTCTGGACACTCACCATGGATGAAGTTGCACAGTTTGGGGGTGTCTCTGGGTACAGTCTCTCTTGAGTGTGTGGCTTGTCGGCACTCGGTACCTCGGCTGTGTGTTGCAGAGTTGGGGCGCGGCACGCGTGTCCTCACTCACCCTGGTGCGTGACCCATTTTCCCTCCAGGGGCCGCCCCCAGCCGCCCCACCCCGTGAGAGCACTCCTCACAGCCCAGGGCCCCTTTTTTATTTTTTTATTTTTTTATTTTACAGAAAACTTGAGCTGGAACGAGGTAGAACGTGCCTTCAAGGTGTTCACTTTTGAGAGCCTGAAACTCTCCGAGGTCGACAAAGACGGGAGGCTGAAGCCTTCCGGGATGGCGTCGGGCACGGACGCCTTCAGCGTGCCATGGGACAACCCCGCCAGGTTCGCTAAGCAGATCAGGCACAACCTCATGACAGCCAGCGCCCACGAGGACACCCTGCAGACAGGTACACGCTCGGGCGAGGGCAGCCTCGCTCCCTGGCGGCCAGGTCTCCCAGCCGTCTCATGAGCCTCTTGTTCCGACCAGATACCGAACCCAAAGACAAAACAATATTTATGCATCAGAAGTTGTTAATGCCCGAGAAAGATGATGAGATTCATAAAGAAGCTCCGGGTTCCAGACGGTCTGATGCTGACAGCGTGAATGCTTTCTCTGACGGGAGTAAGAGGAAACCCTCACACCCTGATGAGAGAGAATGGTCAGGTCAGAAGAGCACCCTGGACGGCCTGCCCTGGCCTGAGCTGCTGGGTGAGTAAACGGGTCTCTGAGCGTGCACCTGTGTGTATGAACGTGTGTGCACATGTGTGTGATTGTGTGTGCACATCGACACTTAAAATGTGTAAGTGAAAAATGATTCAAGATGCATCGTTGAAATTGAAGTGCCTCCATGCTTTCATCAGAAAACGAGTATCTCAGTTTTGTGGTTAATTGAACTGTGTCATTGAGGATTGTTCTCTGGTAAATTCCTGTGATGTCAACCCCTGTTTTCCAAGCCATCCTTGTCTGTCTTGCCTTTTGTGGGTGCCGTGCAGTGAATGTAATCAAAACTGTCATCAATTAGTGTTTCAGGGGGTCACTGTGATTACATACAATTTTTTTTTTTTTAAAGAAGCTATAATAACATCAGTAACTCCAGGACAGCATTTGGTAGAAAACTCAGTGCTCGGTTTTTTCCTCAGTTCCTTTGTCTCCTCAAATAAACCAGGACATTATTCTCATTCCTGCTGCAGCCTCATCAGTTCTGTTCTATCAGGAGACTTAGATGCACAGAAGAATGTTAGGCTCAATTTGTTTTCAGTTACTTTGTTCACAGCTGTTAGATTTATGACTTAAAATCCGGCTCTGTTATTTCCCCCATCGCCTCCAATGACTCCCTAATACTTGCAAATTCAAATCCGGCTTCCTCGCCATCTTGACGTGCTTCTTCTGGCGATATCCAGTTGTACTTCCCAGGGCCCTCCCGGTAGCACAAAGGTTTAAAGCGCAGCGCTGTGAAGCTGGCCACAGCCACTGCAGCGGGAGTTCCATCCCGCGCCGGAAGTGACCCACAGGGCGCCACAGACCTCTCCTGTCTCCCCGCGGTTCCCCTCACCAGTGTATCTCAGTAAATCTGCCTGTTCTGCTCCCCGCTCTGTCTCTGGTGAATCTTCTCACTGCCCTCACCTCTGATCTGCACCCCAGTTCTATATGCATAAATAAATAAATCTTTTTAAAAATTACTTTTCCCAGTCCCTTTCCAAATTTTACCATCTGCTCACTTATCCTGTATTCTAGCCAAAAAAGAAGTGACCCTATTTCCTCTGTGCAGCCTGAGCTTTTTAATCTCGGTGCCATCTCCCCAGGCACCCTCCACCCGGAGTTCTTTTTAGTACAGTACGAACAGGGTTTAATGACTTCTCCATGAAGCTTTGTTAAATGCGCCCACATACAGGCGTCTCCAGTAACGCTCTCATGATTATAATTCATCTGCTTTTCTGTGATGGCTCTACTTACAGTTTCCTACGATGCATTATGATGATTCGCGTGCCCATGTTAAGGCCTCTATAACATTACAGATTCTTAAAGACCCTATAGATGTTTTTTCTTAAAATTCCCAGCCACATACAGACCGCAGAGCACAAAGTTTCACAGGCTTGAAACTGCATGGTATGTTCTCATGCCATAGTGAAATTATGGCTCACATCAATCACAAAAACGATGAGAAAAATACCAGATTTTCAAAAGTAAGAGAGAGAGGCTTTTTTTTTTTAAGAGCGGCTTTTATATAGCACCTGGGTCCAAAAAAAAATCTTACAGTAGAAATGAGGAAATCTCAAACTGGTTGATAATGAAAATATGGAAAATCAAAACCTGTGGAATGCAGCTAAATTAAGAGCTATCCAGAGAGAAGTTTATGACTTGAAGTACATTTTTTAAATGCTAAGAGTTAGTTTAGCACCAGTCTCTCGAGTGTTCAGATAAAGAAGAACACAGTAAGTCTCAGTAGGGGGTCAGGCAGTCAGCGGGGTCTGAGCCAGAGCAGCGCCTCGTACGCTCGGCTCCAGAGCTCCCTTGCGGAGCAGACACCGGCTTAGCCCTATCTGTGCGCTGATTGTGCCGATTTTGGGATTTCCTTGCTCCGTTTCAGTATCAATAGGGTCTGTTTCCTAGTTCTCTGTGCTAAATGCCCCTGCCCATTGGTCCAGCACTCTCTCTCTCTCTCTCTCACTCACACACACACACACACACACACACCCCTAAGTTAAACTCCAGTGCATCGTTTTCTCCTGGAAAGTCCGTCCCTCGGAGTGAGATGGAGTCAAAGTAAGCCAGTAGAGATATAAGACATGATTTTTTTTTCTTTTTGGTTCCACTCTTGTTTCTGTTTTTTCATTAAAAGAGCTGGCATATAGTTTTCTGTGCAAAAGGCAACTTTTGCCACCTGGTGGCCAAACCATAGGAATTGATGTTTGGATCTTGGTAGAAATGAGATGACGATAGCAAGTTCTAAGTCATCACAGCTGAATGTGCTCTAATGGCCAATGTGCGCAAGAGGACAAGAGGCCAGCCCTAAGAGCTGAAGCCCGTAAGGGACTCTGCATGGCGTGTGTTGGCCCATACTGAGAAATCAGTATTTTGAGTAGCGGGGTGGCGGGGAGGCAGGAGAGTCTTGGGGCCTCCCGGCGACGGCTGTGTGGAAGGGAATTGTTTGTGGTTGATCTTGCGTCTCCCCCCAACTCTGAATCACACGTCTAAAGCAGCCACTTCTCATCTCTTTAAACAAAAGGAATTACTCATGCATTTCCTGCACAACCATCTTCGAATCGATATGTACAAAAAGCTTGGCCCTGGGCATGGAGGCTGAATGTTTGTGCTTTTCTTAACCAGCCACTGGATTTCCATCTGAGACTGTTTTTGAACTTGACAGGGCCTATTGGATATTTATGAAAACGCTGAGAGTTGATAACCGTGAGGCGATAGGTTTAGATGTGCCCTTTATGCTTGTTGGGTGTTTTTTTAATAAAGCAACTGCTTTGCAGAGGGATCTTGTTATCTTTAAAGTAAAACAGATTAGGGAAGCTGTTTTTCAAAGGGATGAGAATGCATTTATTTCCAGATGTGTCAAAAACTACTGAATCACACTGTCAAAGGATTATGCAGTTGAAGGCAGAAATCAGAAAGAAAGAATGATTTTTTTTTTACTCTACTATTAAATAAAGAGTTCATATTAGCGTTAGAAGGTTCTTTCCTTTGACAAAATAACTGATGCACCATTTTTGAAAACATATTTTCTAAACTGGAGACTTTCTGGACCCTTGGACGCAGGAGGGAATATCAAATCTCCCGGAAGTCTGGCAAACCACAGAATAGAGTGATTTTTATTCCACAGACTTCGTATCAGTTGCTTCAAGTGCATGTGGAACACCACAGTCTACTCAGAGTCATCGCTGGTCTGTGTTCTCTCTTGAGTGCATGTACTTATATAAGTCCTGAGTTGAACTAGCGTCATAGTTTTCCTCCAAATCAACGTGGAACACTGATTCCCGC
The DNA here is from genome assembly GCF_000260355.1 of Condylura cristata. Classification (NCBI taxonomy): domain Eukaryota; kingdom Metazoa; phylum Chordata; class Mammalia; order Eulipotyphla; family Talpidae; genus Condylura; species Condylura cristata. Next base: position 3,349,335 of record NW_004567127.1, read on the forward strand.
TTTCACCTTCACCAGCCCAAGGCAAGGTGGAATTAGTAGCGAAAATGTAAGTAGCTGTGTTTCTAAAAGGAAGGAAAACGTTAACCTCTCCGTGGTAGACATGATTAGCTATTCCCCCGAGAAGCCCAGACGTGGTTCTCTTTGCCACGGAATTGAAAGTTCTCCTAGGGCTTATCCCACAAGAGCTCATGTTTCAGGGTTTCTTCTACCTTCCTGATTTCTCCTGAGTGCTATATTCATTTCCAATTTCAATTTATGTGAGTTTGGATACCGAATTCCTGCTAATATGCACTGCACTCAGGGTAGAACTAGGGAAAAGAACATCAAGAACTTGTCTCCAGGAATTTACGCTCCAGGTGAAGGGGTGGATGGAAAGAAATAAAGAGCTTAGGCCCCCCTGGATTTTTAAGGTTCATGTTGCACCATGTTGCTTTTACAAAGAGACTCTGTCAATCCTGTTTTTGCTAAGCTGAGGGAAAGGAAGAGGGTTTGGGCTCTTACAGCAAAAGGTGCAAAAAATGTGGGAAGAGCTCACAACGCGGCCTCTGCTGGCCCTGCGGCCTTCCTCACTGTGCCTGTGGTGTGTGCTCACCCGCCCCGCCCCACGCTGCCGTCCAGTGCCATTGTGGGTTTTATGTGTTACTAGGTATGACTCGGTAGTTTATTCTGGCATCTTGGAATACTCAAAAATCTCCACATAAGTGAATGATGTACCAACCCCTTCTTCACGTGGTACCCCACTGGCTTAGGAAAGGTTTCTCTTAGGATGCCCCCTTTTACATTACGGAGAAGCTTACATGAGGCATGTGCAAACCTATGGTAAGAGGAAGTCAGCAGGAAAGGTGGCTCTTGAGATGACACGGGAGCCAGAGTGGGAATGAACACACGTGAGGACCCTGCGCCAGGGACCCAGCCAGCTCTCGGTTACCCCCACTGGGAACTTCTCTTACGCTCCACGCGTACATCTGCATGACTTGTGGTCGGGTTTTGGAGCGATAAAATATTCATCTAATAGAAGATGAGCTTCAGAATGATGAAATAGCATCGTTTTCTGTTAAGTGGATTCATCTGGCCATGCTCCTTTCCAACCATTCTCTGCCCCTGCCCTGGTCTGTCACCCACAGAAGTTCGAAAAGAGTTAGCTAGAAGGTGAGTTTATTACCAGGCTGAGTTTGCGTGCTGGCTTCAGGTAAATGGAGAGTCCACAGCAGCTGGCGTCGTCTCAGTTTAACTGACGTCGCCGGTTAAACACCTGCAGCCTGTACAGGTGAGGGTACCTCGTGCGAAGTGAGCAGTGCCGCCTGCGGCCGACGACGCGGCATGATTTAGGATTGGAACATGTAGGGAGCGTGGTTCTTTTCAAAGGGTTTAGTGTAACTTCTCCAGGTAGACACAGATTTAGAATTACTGACACGAATGCCTTTTTGGAGGCATGAAACACGCCTTTCAGGAACTGCCTTTTCAGCACAGAGCCATAGATCATCCGGGCAACAAAGAGGCTCAGGACTGACCAAGGCAAGAACAAAGTCTGAACACAACGGATTTGGTGTCTTTGATTTACAGAGCGGACCACAAGCAGCAAGATCAAAGATGAGGCAGTCACAAAGGGCTCTCCTTTTGAAAAGGTAAGGAATTATTTTCCTAAGTGTGTAGATACATGCAAGATGATCTAAGAAAACCATGACCCAGAATGAGAAACAGTTTTTTTTTTTTTAAAAAAAGAGGAGATACTTAGCAGGAAAATGCAGATGCCAGAGGAGATGAATTATTCTGCCATTCCTCGCTCAACTCCAACCGGAGACAAAGGAGTTAATTTCTCAAGCCAGCTTAAGCAAAATCCCCAAGCTGCCCTCCTCTCTAGACAGTGTGGCTTGGCAACCTCACAAACACCTGCTGGCCATACAGCGCTAAAGAACGATGCTGTCTTGAAGTCGGTTCAGAAAACCTGTCTGTAATTGCTAACAGGACTCCGAAGAGTATAACCTAACAATAAAAATATTTAGATTATGTTGCCCATTATAAAAAAAAAGAAAGAAAAAGTCAAAGGCATATACTCTTTCTGGCAGCCCTTCTGCTAACATGTGGCCAGATGGGTTTATCCGTTGCAGATTTCCCCGTTAGGTGGGGTGCTTGCTGACTGGGCCATGGAGCCCACGGGGGCGCCGTTTGGACTTCACCGAATGCAAACTGAAACTGTACTCCTATGGTTTCTAGAAACCCAAGAAGATGCCAGTGGAGGCAGAGTTGGAGGACATAAAGAAAACGCAGCAACGCAGCCTCATGGACTGGACTTTCACCGAGCATTTTAAACCAAAAGTTCTGCTTCAGGTATTAATGGGCTGTGAGTCTGTGGGAGAACAGTTGCGTGGTTCTTGGGGGGGGGGGGCTGTGTGATTTAGAGCAGTTCACTGTTGGGTCATTCTCTCAGCTCGAATCCAGGTTAATGTTCCCACCTACTTGGGCTGTAACAGGAATTTATTACCAGGTTGGATGCTGCGTAATCCCGAAATCTCCAAAATAGTTTAAGATACACTTTTCGAAAGTACATTTTAATAAAATCTTTTTTTTAAAATGATTTCTAAAAAACACACACACACAAGGCATTATTGGGGAGCAACCTCACTTTCTCCCATTTTGCCTGTCCGTTCTATTCAGTTTTCACTAATCTGCAAGAATATCTCCTGAATCAATTAGCAGGTCAGTGGGAGCTGCAACAGGTGAGATCCATCGAGCACCCACTACACATGGTCAAGGATCAACCCGCGTCACTAGCTCTGTTAACCCTTGAAGCCTCCGATGAAGTAGAAACTGTTTAAATGGTAGGTGGAGGCATCTTGACTAACCCTGCCTCGTGCCAGAAGGCACATGACTGGTTCTGGTAGGTGACAGGGGCAGCAGGAACCCAGAAAACCTGACCCCAAGACTTGTGCTCTTGGCCATTAAGTAAAATTTAAAAAAGCATCGAAACGAACAGCTTCTGTTGCTTTTACACTTGATGCAAAAGTCTATATTGCTTGGTTTTACCTTTGTCATGTCAGTGTTACTTTTATCAAAATATCAAAAGTTTTGAAGCCAAAGAGTCTTATGAGAAGTGGCAGCTGTCCACCAGGACCACGCCCAGCACCCCAGGGGTACAGATCTGCAGTGCAACTACTCACCGCTAGACTCATTTATCTCTGAACAGCAGGGGCGTTTTGCTTTTTAGAGTTTTAGTTCTGGGAGTCAGCAGTTGACTCCCTCTTCGGCAAGCTGCTCTGCCTGTGCCCAACACACATAAACACACTCTGTCGCCACACACACACAGACCACACACCATGCACAACACACATCTACCACACATAGCACACAAAAACACACACAACACATACCGCATACCGCACACACGCACAACACACCACACAAACATACATACACAACACAGAAAGCCACATAACATGCACACTGCATAAACACACACACACCCTTACACACCGCTCTCACACACATAGACACACACACACACACACACACATGTTCCTGCACTCACACTAGCTCTTCTCTTTCCATGCTCTGGTAGTAGAAGCCGTGGCCTCATTTTTGGTTAAATCATTAGATAACGTTTGCTTTATTTTAATTATACAAAAGTCCTCCCCAGCTGGACTGAGCGATATGCTGATTACGTTTTCCTTTCTGCCACTTTCGTTTTCTCTGGAGTTCTTCTTCCCATTTTTCAAATGTATTTAGTTTGTTGTGCATTTATCATTACTCATCCCCAAGCTCTCTACCAGCAGTAAATCTCCTCTCAATACCCTCAGCCCCAACAGGTAGTCCGTCACTTTTACGGTGGAAGCAGTACCTCACCTATGCTCGGATGCCTGCTTGCCCTGTGGGCCTGCCGCACAGCTGTGGTCCTGGGATGGCCCTTCATCCTGACCAACCCTCTCCCTCTTCCTGGTTAGCCGCTCTGTTTTCCAAATCCCATTCCCTCTTCCTGCTTGGGTTTCTCTCTTTCTGGAAGGGCCAACTTTCTCAGTCGCTTCCTGAATTAAGATATACGGCAGGTAAATATTTGAGGCATTAGATGCTTGAAAACATCTTAATTCTGTCCTAAAAATAAAAAAAAATTATCTAAAGAAAGTGGTTTATAACATTCTGTATGTTTCAGGTGCACAGCATTGTGAATTAAAAGTCTGTACACAGTACATTTTGCTCTCCGCCCAAAGCGTAGTTTCTTTGGTTTTATTTGTTCATTAATTTTATTTCTTTATCGTCTACTCTTGTCTTCCATGTGAGTGAAATCATGTAGTGTTTACCTTCCTCTGACATATTTCCATAAACATAATACTTTCTAAGTACATGCATTTTGTTGCAAATGGTAGGGTTTCATCTTTTTCATGGCTGACTAATATTCCGTTGTACAGGGGTGTGTGTGTGTATCTTTAGTCAATCATCTGATAATGGGAAATTAAGTTGTTGCCAACTCCTTGGTCTTTGTGAATAATGCTGCCTTGTTAGTTACATTTGACTGACAGTTTGGCTTTTTGTAATGTAGTTAAAAAAAATTAGCCCTCAAGGTTTTGGAAGGCATTTGGAAGTGTCGGGGCTGGGGCCTCAGTGGCGTGGGAGTGAAGCAGCTACATGCATGAAGTCTGTGTTGTGCAAATAATTGGCAAATCAGTAAAATAGCGGGGAAAGAAGATAATGGAATGAATGAATGAATGAATGAATGAATGAATGAAAGCACTGTCATCCAGTTGAAAGTTAAAGAAATAAGCTCTTCTTTAAAAGCCAGAGAATTCTGATCTATTCTTGTCTTTATACATTTTCTACTTTCAACAGTAGAATTTTAACTCTAATACATTTTTATGCTTAAAAGTCTCTTATCGACTCTACATCAACTATCTTTGCAGCAAAATGTGACTCTAAAATAAATTTGGAACAAATACCCTGTATTTTTAGCTATTAAAATAGAATATAATATAGTATAATAGTATAATAATAGTAATGTAAATTAATTACTTGAACTATTCCTCAGTTGTTTGCCAAAAATCACACATTATCTATCAGAAATATATTCTACTACCTGGCTATGTAGTTAGGCTTTTCCTTCAAATTTTTTAAAGCAGTGGGTTAAAAACCACCTGGCTTTCTAAAGGATTCATTACTAACTTGAGTCATTCACTTAGTTTTTAGGAACTATACCACAAGAATTTTTATCCAACTGGTAATTATGTCTGCTTTTTTACTTAGCGGTAAAGGATTAAACCTTATATACTTGGAAAGGGTTGGAAAAATAAAGATACTGCTAATTGAATGAATTTTTGCAGCGATGATGGCTGTACAATGAAGAACTTCTGATTTATCTTGTGTTTTCTACATATTACCAACAAAGCCTTCTAATCTCCGCTATGGGCACTTTAATCCAATAATGCTCTTCATAACCCTCAATCTACTGTGGTAGCCTCGTCATCAGGCTGTTCGCACTCTTGCAGGCTCCAGTCATTCTCTATATAGCAGATAATCTATCAATTTCATCACCTTGAACCTACCTCTCTGAACTCCAGGATGAGTTCAGTGATCTAGAAGAATCTTTTTTTTTTTTTTTAAGGTTTATTTATTTGTGCATACAGAACTGGGGTACAGGCCAGAGGCTCAGGGGCAGTGAGAGAGTTCACCAGAGACAGAGTGGGGAGCAGAACAGGCCGACTGATGGAGTACACTGCTGAGGGGAGCAGCGGGCGGGTCAGGAGAGGTCTGCCGCGCCCTGTGGTCACCTTCGGGGCAGGCGGGAATCGAACTCATGCGGAAGTGGCTTTAGCTTCTTAGTGCTGTGCTTTAACCTGCTGCGCCACCAGGGAGGGCCGCCAGTGCCCATTTTTAATGAAATAATTAGCTATTCATTAATGAGGCCAATAATATTAATATCAAGTAAAAGAAAAGCCTAGAAATACAAAGAAGAAAGATTATAATGAAAAGCTGTCAAACATTGTGTGAGGGCTAATGTAACTGTAAGAAACTTAGTGTATTATATTCGGTGGTTAAAGCAAATAAGAAAACACGATTCTAGGGCTGTCTAACAGAAGGAAGGACAGCCTTCCACCCAAAGCGAGCCTTTCATAAAACAAAGCAGGGCCCTCCCTAGTGGCGCAGCAGGTTAAAGCACAGCACCAAGAAGCTAAAGCCACTTCAGCATTAGTTTGATCCCTGCCCAGAGGTGACCACAGGGCGCGGCAGAGTTGCTGAAATGCTCAGAAGAGCCCCCGTGTGTCTGCCATTCTTGCTGTAACCAACAGTGTGGACGTAAAGGGAGAAAGAAAAGAACAGAGAAAGCACTCACTGGGACCCCCCTCTTCCGAGGAGCACACACAGCAATGCAGTTGTTTTGAGTTGCAGGTTCTTCAAGCTGCCAAGGAACAATACAAGTGTGTTGATTCTTATTACCATACCCAAGACAACTCTCTACTGCTCGTGTTTCACAATCCAATGAACGCGCGGCGTCTGCATTGCGAATACTGGAACACCGCTCTTCACTCCAACGTCGGATTCCGGTAACCGACATAGATGGTTTCGTTAGTGATCATAGTTTAGTCAACGTGTCAGTGGTTAGTTTTTCCCTCCTTCGCCCAAGCTAGGTGGTAGGACCCAGAGAAGACGTTTTGTTGTGCAATCACCGTCACTGAGCTCAGCGAGCTGAATGTCTGCCGGGTGCCTGACGCTGGGAAGCATGCTTTTTTGCAGGCTGGTTTGGGGTAATCCCACTTGATTTGGGGAAAACTTAAAAATAGGACACCTGAGTGACACCAGCGTCCCAGCAAACAGACTTCCTGGCACCCCTGTTTCTGGTCTTTTCTTTCAGCTTCTTAGTTATTATTTTGTAATCTTAAAACTTTGCTCTATTCTCATTAAAAATGAAAGCATTTCATTACTTTGCACCTGGCTAATATATATCCAGCATTTACTATTTTGGGGTAACATTGTTTTTATTTCTGTAGATAGAAAACACAGAATATGAGACACTTGAGGGGACAGAATGTATGCCTGCTCACAAACAGGCATTTGAAATTAAAAAAAAAAAATCTTTAAGTTAAAGCGCAATGGTTATGCCACGCTACTATATTGAACTATTAGTCTGTGTTTTCCTTTGTCTTGTTTTTCATTGCCGATAATTACACTTGTCATTTCTTTTCTGGTTTTATTAACCGACTAGGACTTCTATGTAATTTTGAAAGAGCATCCTTGTCTTGCTGCATGTTTTGAATATTCAACTGTGTTTGGGTCTTTTGAGGTTGTTGTTTTTACTGTAGTACTTATATAGACAATTTCTTATTCCGTTAAAATGTTCTCTCCTTTCACTACTTTGCTGTGAATCTTTAGTCATAAATGGTTACTAAATTGTATCAAAGCATGTATTATTATTATTATTATTTTTTAAAGATTTATTTATTCATACAGAACTGGGGTACAGGCCAGAGATGCGGAGGATGAGAGGATTCACCAGGAACAGAGTGGGGAGCAGAACAGGCAGATCAACGAAGGACACTGCTGAGGGGAGCAGCGGGCGGGTCAGGAGAGGTCTGCCACGCCATGTGGATCTCCTCC
>NW_004567127.1:3357077-3371749 GCF_000260355.1 Condylura cristata
TGGGGAGCAGAACAGGCAGATCGATGAAGTACACTGCTGAGGGGAGCAACGGGGGAGACAGGAAAGGTCTGCCGCGCCCTGTGGGTCACCTCCCTGGCTGGGGATTGAACTCACGCTGAAGCAGCTTCGGCCAGCTTTAACCCATTGCTCCACCAGGGAGAGCCCGGATGTATTATTTTTTAATTAACGTAGCATTGCATTATGCCATTTATAAATTTCAGATGTGCTTAAATGATATCTATCAATTTAAATGCTGATATTTTTGTTTTAACATTTTAAAGTACTAAATTTCATCCATAGACAGTCTAGTGTTCAACCAATCATGCATTTCTGTGAAAGCTCCAATCTGCCCATTATGTTATTGCTTCTATTCTTGGCATATATAAATAGTTTCTATACGTTTGCTAATGTACTGGAAGAAATGTTGTCATATTTATTTATTCCAAAAAATATTATTTTCATGGGCAGGTTACACTACAAATTTCCCTTTTTAAATGCTTGTTTCTGGCTTGGGTATTGAGATCATATGAGCTTCAAAAATTAACTAGGGGATGCTCTCCTTTTTATTTTTATTTCTATTTTTTATTAGATTTTGAGTAAGACTAAGATATATGTTCCTTTTGGCTTTTGGTCAAATTTGCAGATAAAAACAGCTGGCCTGGGGAGATTTTTAATTACTGATTAAGTTTCTGTCTTGGCAATTCGACTTTGGATTTCCTGTTTATTTTGAATTAAGTTTGGTCACTTCTATTGTTCCAGGGTATTGACCATTTCACCTGTTCTCAAAGTTATCAGCATAAAGTAGATTACAGAGTGAAGGTGATTATGATGGTCTTTTGCCCTTTCAATCTGTGTTATCTATCCTTATGCCTTTTCACTCCAAATATTTTTTATCTGTGCTTTCACTATTGTTTCCTGGCTCAATCTTGCCATAGGTACTAATTTGCTAAATTTGTAAAAAAAAAAAGACAAAAAATGCTTTTGGTTTGATCCTTTCTCCTTTTTCAACATTAAGTTATACTCTCGCCTTTATTTCCATTTGTTTAATTTCTTTGGATTATTCTGATGTTTTTTATCTGGTTTCTCAAAATAGAAGCATATATCCTGATTTTGAATTGTTTTTGTTCGTTTGTTGCCTTGTAAGAATGCATATTTCTTTCTAATTGCCACGTTTAGCATTAAGTCTAAATATTTCTTTCTAATAGCAGCATCATAAAGTATCTGATTGATAGTATTTTTGTTATCTAAAATACTATTAATGTTTCATTCTTATTATTATTTACTCTACTTTGTATACACTTTCTTATTTGACCCAAGAATGACATATAAACACTAGCTTTAATTTTAGGCATTTGGCTACATTTACATTTTAATCATATAGTTAATAACTCAAGATATAATAGATAGCATTCTCTTGAGTAGTGATACTTGAAGTTTGCTGAAACCTGCTTTATTGTGTAATATATAACTGGGTTTAATAAATGCACCAAGTTAGCAGGGCAAGAAGGCATATTCTCTATTTCTTTTATTTCTGAATCTCTGCTTCTTTTCATATTTGTTCTCACTTTTGGGAATTTGGTCAATTAATAAGAAAAAATTATTTTTAAAAGCCACGATGAGATAGTAAAGAGCTTACCTTTAGCATTAAGTCTAAATATCCATCTGCTCTCTACCAGTACCCAAGATCTGAGGCAACAGTGAAGTCAGGTCTTTATCCCTGAGCAGCAGGAGAGGTACAGTGTGTGCCCGTTTCTAGAGTTGATGACGGTTATGGCCAGCATCCCAGAATTACCTTCTCCCCATCCACACAATAAATCCGCATCTACCTGGGAGCAACCGCCTTTGAAGAAGATCAGCGCAAGTTTGCACAGTCAGGATCTATAGTATGTATTGACCTTAACTAATACGAAGTCAACTCTTCTTTGCTTTTTTAAAGGAATTATTTGGAACTTATCGCAAAGTCCATTCAAGACTGGATCATAAAAGAAGAAGTGATATATCAGGAATCTAGAATGAATGATGAAATCAATAGGACCAAGGCTGAGCTGGAATTAAAATCTTCTGTCAGTGTCAAACTCTCTTCTCCTAGTAAAAGCATTTCTGCTAAAAAATCTAAAAGTAGGTAAACTAGTTGAAATTATATGCAAAGTCCAAAGGCAGTCTATTTCTTCATTTAATAAAGACTGTTTGTTTCAGGATTAAAAAGTTGCCCACAGAATTGCTGTGGGTCTGCCTATATATATAAAAAAAAAAAAACAGAATAGCTGCACTTCAACTAAGGATGATATTGTGCCCCAGTGAGGAGGTGGGACACTTATCTTGGGGTGACCCTGCTTCCTGCCGGATCTCAAAGACTCGATCTGCACAGATCACATGTGCTGTCGGGTCGGGGCCCGAGTCTGCCCGGCAGGACCGGTAGCTCAGCTACAGGAGACCTGCTGGCAGCATGTGAGGTCAAGGCAAAGGCAGCTCATCTCCATCAGAACAATCACAGGTCCAGAAGGGAGGCTGAACCAGACCCTCTTTTGAAGAGCAAGCAGAAGAAACCTGAGTCTAACTGGGGCTACCGACTAAAAATAAAGGGAAAGGGGACAGCGGAGGGCGAAGGGGTGGGATGTCGGGTCAGCACAGAGCTTTGTGTGGTGTGACTGATTCCTGTGGTTTTGGTGCTGCCGGGGCCCCGGGGAGAGGCTATTTGATAAAGAAGTGAAACGATGAGATCATTCACTTGGCTTTGTGCAAGGGGCATCTATGTTAATATTTATTGTTTCTGGCAGCCAGAGGGGAGAATGATTTCTCCTAGAGAAGCAAAACTATCCAGGGTCTAAGGTGTGTGCAGTCTCTGTCAATTAGCAAAGGAATTTGGACCTGGCTTGATTCTAAAGTTCAACTCAGAAGACTTAAGTCGCTGATGAGTCATCTCACCAGCTGGGCCCTACGCTGGACCATGTAATACTGAGTGCCTGGAGGGGCAGGTGCATTCTATGAAAAGGAGGGGTGGGGTCCCCCGCCTCACGAATCTTGTCTATTAACCAGAAAAAAATGCGGGTTAACTGCCTTTTCTTTGTGGTGATTCTGAACAGAACCAAAAGGCTAGTAACTATCTGTAGAAATCCAGAAAATACCTGCCGGGATTGGAATACATCTGGTAGGTTGCGCATTCAGTTTGACGCCCCTCACATTGGGAAAGTTGTATCTTCACAACTGGATGATTGCAAAGGCCAGAGTCGGGCTTCCACCTGGCCAGAAATGTGAGGTTTGCTCAGTGCATTTTAAAGGATTGACCTTGGGTTGTTTCAGTAAAAGATCTAGGAAGATTCCAGTTCAATAGGTGCTTCCACGTCTCAGTGCAGTTAGCATGGTTCACTGCATCTACCAAGAGGAAGTCGCTCCTCTCCAGAGAAGCTCAGTTCCATTTCAGATGCAGTCTAGAGATGGCCAGGAAGAATCCAGAGATGAATGAAGGGGGGTTGGGACGTGATACCTTTGAGCCCCATGACAGCCCCAAACATTGGGACCTTTCATGAAACTTTGCTATATATGTTGTTAAGGAGTTTGATTTTCTGTAGGTGCAGGCACCAGAGGAGTCACCAAAGCAGATATACTAGATCAAGACAAAGACAAAGACAAAGAAAAAGACAAGATTCCTTTCATTTTAGAAGGTTCTCTCAAGGTAAATCCTATGACAGACATGCGCTGCTGAGAAACTACCATTCAGAGTGATTATGTGATCAAGAGTAAATCCTGTTACTTTACTTTTTAAAATGTGTTTACAGGCTTGGAAAGAAGAACAAGAGCAATTAGCAGAAGAGGAACGCCTAAGGGAAGAAAGAAAAGCAGAAAAGAAGAATAAGGAGGCTGGGAAAAAGAAAGGCAAGGACAAAGTAGAGAAAGAAGAGAACAGGCTTCCCAAGAAAAAATCCAGTCTCAAGGATAAAATAAAAGAAGATCAAATAAAGATCTCAGAAGAGGCAGAGGAGTCCCGCCAGGAATCCCCGCCCGAGAAGGTTTACCCGGTAAAGTCTGTTGCCCGGAAGGCGTCTCTGGGCCGTTCCTGGGGCTTTTGGGGAAAAGTCAGACTCTGGGGGAGGCTCCCACTCTTGGCCACATGGCCAAGAGTCCCGTCCGTGTAGGCCTGCCCGCCCGCTGTCATCTAGCGCCTTCTGTCCTGGGTCAGCACGGCAGGAATAACCTCGAGTTTTCCTCAAGTGTCATGAGCAAGATTCCACAGGGCTGGGAAGACAGGAAGACAGAAATGTGCCACACGAGCTTACGAATACGACCCAAGCCACTGCGGCCACCTCCAGCAGGCAGGCACGGGCTGGCCCCGACTGTCTCCAGGGTAGGGCTTGCCCAGTCCCTTTGGCGGCCTCTGTGGGAGCCATGTTTTCGTTTGCACTCTGTTATGAAAAAAATACCCTTTATCAGTGTCTCTCCAGTAGATTCGTAAGGAAGTCTACTGGGGAGAACAGGTCACGCCCCTGTCTCCTGTTCTCAAGTCTGGGTCAGTTCTCAAGCTTTGGCTCCCATCAGAATCATGGGAGGTCCCATTAGTAAAGAATGCCTGCAATAGGTGTCCTCCCTGGTGGCACAGGGCTTAGGTCTCAGCACTATGAAGCTATCACAGCAGCCACGGCAGCACGAGTTCAATTCCCGGCCAGGGAGGGACCCTCAGGGCGCAGCAGACCTCTCCTGTCTCCTCGCTTCTCCCCTCAGCAGTGGATTTCATTGATCCACCTGTTTTGCTCCCTGCTCTGTCTCTGGGGAATCCTCTCACCACCACCACCACCCCACCTCTGGCCTACACCCAGCTCTTGTACACATAAATAAATCAAAATAAATCTTTAAAAGAAAATATGTGGCCTCCCAAAATGTAAAAGGTCAGTGCTTGTCAATGCATCAGTTCAATTTTAAACAGAAATTTAACAGCCGTGAGAGACACTGGTTTGTTCTCGAACTCCCTGGGCACAGCACCAGGATTGGATTAGGGCTGAGTTAAGAAGACGCCCGGTGAGCAGGGCTTCAGGCGACCAGGCCTCCTCTCTTCTTGCCTGCTCTGGAGATAACACAGGTGACCTGGTCACTGCCTCTGGCTCTGCAGGGTGGCCCAGAAGTCAGTCAGCAGAAGCTCATCCCGGGCAGCTTTGACTGACTTGGCCTGGGGCTGGTTGCCTGATTTCAGTCCCATGCCAAGGTGCTGTGTTTTCTCTTGCAGTTCCGCGGATACAACATGGGTAACGTGCCCGTGCAGATCGCAGGGGAAAGCTGGTACCTGTATCCTTCGGATGGAGGGCAGATTGAAGTCGAAAAGACAACATTTGAGAAAGGTAACCCCGAGCGGCTGCTTCGTGCCAAGGTGCTGGCCCACTGCAGGGCGCCGGGGCTGGCCTCCAGCTGCCATGGGGTGTCCAGACTTTGCGCTCCGGGACACGCTGGGCCAGCCCCAGTGGTCAGCCGGGCACATGGGCAGGGCTTTCCAGTTGTGAAAACACTTCTGTGCAATTGGAACACAGCAGTCATAGGAACTGCACTAAGCAGAGAGGGAAAAATAGTCACTCCTGGGCCCTCCCCGGTGGCGCAATGAGTTAGGGCGCAGTGTGAGTCTGTTGGCAGCCCCTGCAGCACGAGTCCGAGCCCCGGCCCGGGAGGGACCCCCAGGTGCAGCAGACCTCTCCTGGCTCCCCCTGCTCCCTCAGCAGTGGATTTCAGTCCATCTCCCTGTTCTGCTCCTCACTCTGTCTCTGGTGACTCCTCTTACCCTTCCCCACCTCTGGCCTGTACCCCAGTTCTTGAATGCATAAATAAATAAATCTTAAAGAAAAACAGTCACAACAACACTGTCAGAAACCAAGCTCACACTCCGAGTTTAAGGCTTGTTTGGTTTGGGTGCTGGAACGCAGAGCCCACGAGGGACCCACCGCCAATTCCAGGTGTTTAGCCAGAGAGAAGCTGCCCCTGGGTGCGGAGACGTCTCTCAGCGGACAGGGCCTGGCACACGCGCTGAGGGGACCTGCCTGGAAGGAAGACGGGCCCGGGGTCCAGCGCAGCCGCAGCGGGCCCCTGCAGGGCTGACCTCCGCCCGGGGCGCCAGCTTCCCTCGGCTGGGCTGGGGCGTGGGCTCTCGACAGCTTGCTGTCTGGTAGGGGCCAGTGGTCACTGGGGACTGCCAAGAGGTCCGTGTGGGGGGATGCACTTAGGGCCTGTTCGGTATCTGCAAGATTATTCACCTCGGCAGGGATGAGTGGGCACCCCAAACCCCGGCCCCTCCAAAAGATCTGCAGGTTACACGAATCACTTAGCGATTGTGATCCAGCTTCTATCTCGCACCACCCCTCTGGAGGTGTCACAGGAGGTTTGTTTTTAAACACCAAGAGGACTTTTACGAATCCGAAGGCATACATGTTTGTTTACTTATACTATCCCATGTGTTCATTCTCATTATTTCAAAGATCAGCCATCCTGCATTACTTGTTACTTGTTATGTTTTGTTTCCCGTTGAGTTGTGTGACTCACAATAAAAATGACTATAGCGGGCCCTCCCTGGTGGCTCAGCGGGTTAAAGCACAGCACTGAGAATCTAAAGCCACTTCCGCATGAGTTAGATCCCCGCCTGCCCCGGAGGTGAGTGCGGCAGACCTCCCCTGACCCGCCCGCTGCTCCCCTCAGCAGTGTACTTCATCGATCTACCTGTTCTGCTCCCCACTCTGTCTCTGGTGAATCCTCTCACCCTCCGCATCTCTGGCCTGTACCCCAGTTCCATATGAATAAATAAATAAATCTTTTAAAAAAAAGACTATAGCTACCACATAATTCTTTTAAGATTTATTTTATTTATTTATGCATACAGGAGTGTAGGCCAGGGGTACAGGGGCTGAGGATTCACCAGAGGAGCAGACAGGCAGATGGTCTGAAACACTGCTGAGGGGAGCAGCGGGGAGACAGGAGAGGTCTGCTGCGCCCTTGGGCCAGGAAGGCCCCCACTTATGTAATTCCTTGTAAGCTGCAGACTCTTTCCCGGGGATTACCCCATGTGGCTGATCACAGTGTTGAGCGCAGGTGGACATTTTGCTCTTCTGGAAATCACCTCCCCGGCCCACCTGCCATCGGCGCCGGGGATTCCCACCCATTGTTCTCCCATGCATGGCTTTATAAAAACGGCAGGGTCCGCAGGTGTTTGCGTCCCCGGGTTTCATGACTGCGCTGTTTCTTAGCTGACTTGTCAGGGAACTCACAGGGCATCTCCATCAACCTGTGTCCCCCTTGATTCTTCCCAGGCCCAACTTTTATCAAAGTGAAAGTGAATAAGGACAAGCACAATTTTTTAATTCATTTAAAAGACCCTAAGAAAATAGTGAAAAAGGAAGAAAAAGAAGAGGATTCTTCTTCAGAAGAGGAGAGAGAAGACAGAGAGGAGGAACAGAATCCTGACACAGGTGAGCAGCGGGTCTCCCCTCACTGCGCGTGACCCCGCGAAACCGCGAATCCCAGCCCCTCCGCGCAGACACCTCTCCCGCTGTGCTTGTCTGTCACCTGGGAATCAGAGCTGGGTGAGCCCTCAGTTGAGACCCAGAGCTCACCTTCATCTCAGGGAGTTTTTATTTTTTTTAAGATTTATTTATTTATGCATACAGAACTGGGGTACAGGCCAGAGGTGCAGGGGCCAAGAGAGGATTCCCCAGAGACAGTGGGGAGCAGAACAGGCCGACTGACGAAGTACACTGCTGAGGGGAGCAGCGGGCAGACAAGGAGAGGTCTGCCGCGCCCTGTGGCCACCTCCGGGGCAGGCAAGGATCGAACTCGTGCGGAAGTGGCTTGAGCTTCTCAGTGCTGTGCTGTGCCCTGCTGCACCCCCAGGGAGGGCTGACTTTTGCTGTGATTTTAATAAAACGGAGACGCCCTCGATTCCATTTCGTCTTTCAGAACAATCCATTGCAAAGAATAAAGCCGTCAGCAAGTTTGGCTCTTTCTCTGCCACCTTGGAAAATGGAATCTGCCTCTCTATCAGCTACTATGGGCCGAGTGGCATGGCGCCAGGTAAGGGACACGGCAGGAGGGGGGGTGTCCGTGACCAAGGCCACCGTCCATCGTCGTCTGCTCACTGATAAACATTTTCTGATCGAATGCCCCTCAACTTCCTGCACTTGAGGATGAGTGTGTGCAGATTCGTGCGTATACATGGAAGTGAGTATGTGTGTGAATGTCCATCCATCGAGGATAGCAGAATTCTGACACTTAGACACATTGATGACACACGCAGTATGACCAATGATAACATACGCTTACAAAGTCGTGTGTGTACACGAGCTCTGTTTGCTAACTAGCTCATGACAACAAGCCGTCTTCTACGTTTGAGATATGAGTTGTATTTCACAGACATTACATGGGAGCTCTTAATTGACCTGCCTTAACCACTTTCTGTTCCTAGAGGATAAAGATCCTTATCTGGAAACAATGTTGAATATCCCATCAGTGCATGTTCCAACAGTGATTCCTGTGGTAGTGACTGTCCCTCAAGGCAAGGGAAAAGTGAAAGCAAAGGGCAAAGAAAAGCCCAAAGAATCTATTAAAGAAGAAGAACAACCAAAAGAAGAGGAGAAAAAGGTAAGTGCACCGGGGGGCCCCTTCCCCCTCCCCCGCCTCCCTGTGTGCTCCCTTCTCCCTCCCACCCCCCAGAGTGTGGGTCACCAAACTCCCATTCCGCCTCACCTTAACTTTCTGAAGCAGACAGCACATCCATGGCGCTATCCCAGGGCACACACTTGGCTGCTCTGGGCTCCATGCCGTCTCAGTCAGGAGTGGGTAAGAAGAGATTGGCAGGCACAGGCTGGGTTCCCAGGCCAGGATACGCACTGTCCATATACATGGCCTCGGGTCGTTCATTCTCAGCTCCAAACCACTCAATCAGTCTGTCCTCCGCCCTGGTTCTCAGGGGTTCCTTGCTTTGGTTGGTCACATTCCTACCGAGTTGACTTCATGTACCTTCATTGGGATAAGTGATGGCTGGAAGAGGAGGGTCTGTGATGAATGGTAGAAACACCTCCATTCGATAGGCCTGGACTTGGGTGTGGAAGTGCTAAGGACGCCATGGGACGAAGGGCAGCTCACTTCCGGCCAGGGTGATCTGTCCTCCGCCTCCAGCCACTGCCCACATGCAAACACATACAGACAGCTGCACACAGACACACAGAGACCCTGGCACTGACTCCCTCTGGCCTCCCCCAACACAGAGGCTCGAGTCTACGCATTTTCTTTTCTTTTCTTTTTTTTATAGATTTATTTATTCTTACAGAACTGGGGTTCAGGCCAGAGGTGTGGTGGGTGATAAGATTCACCAGAGACAGAGTGGGGAGCAGAACAGGCAGATGTACTGAAATACACTGCTGAGGGGAGCAGCGGGCGGGTCAGGAGAGGTCTGCCGCGCCCTGTGGGTCAGCTCCATGGCGAGGGATTGAACTCTTGCTGCAGTGGCTTCGGAGAGCTTCATCATGCGGTGCTTTAACCCATTGCACCACCGGGGAGGGCCCCTAAGCATTTTCTTAATACAAGAGTACAGGTTAGCTTTTGTGAAGGTGGGAGAAGGAAGCTACTGATCAAACCTCCACACGGTTGCACACTTTGTCCAAAGGCCCAGGACACGGCTGTTAAAGCCTCATAGCCTCTGCTCAGGGTCCGCCTGGCTAACCTGGCTGAGCTTTCCTCTCGCCGGCCACTTCGCCCTTGTTAAGTAAAAGCGTTTGGAGCACTGATGAGCCACTGAAGATCAGTTTGGCCAAAGGCATCTTGGTAGCAAACACATCGGCTCACCCATATTTACTTTAACTGATGTTAGTGGAAATGTGGGGGGTGGTCCATAGTTTTGTGTACAACGATGGGCTTTTCATGGCAGGTTTGTGTCTCTGAACATTTTTGTTCATTTTACAGAATTTCATACATTTTATTATTTTTAATTTCTTTTATGTTTTTAATTTTCAACAAATTGTGCATACGTCATTTGCTCGTAATGAAAGACAGAACAATTTGTATGAGCAGTAGGAGTCAAGTTAGGGTAAACTAAAGACCCAGGATTGGGAGATCAGTTGTAATGATTTTAGTGATTAACAAAAGGTGACCAGTTGGAGAAACTGCAGTGATTTTCCTTCGGACACGGTTCGAAGTGACTGAGTAACTGTTACTCTGGCGCGCACACAGCCAAGCAACATACTCAGGCATAGTTGCCGCATAATTATTTAGGATGTTAAGTTGGCACACTCAAGCACCCATTGATTTACAGGTGTGTTTATTAGCGCCTTGTAGTATTGTCTCTTATTCTGTAACAAACGCAAAGCATGCTGGTTACAAAAAAATAAAGACGCGTGTCCTAAAATCATGAAGTATTGAGTAGCAACCTAGACATTATGCAGAGGTAGTGGGGATGTTTGTCTGTCCTTACAGTGCCCACAGAGGCATCTTTCAAGGTGAGTCAAAGCCCCAGACACACCATGATCCTTTCCCAAATACCATCACTAACTTGATCTCCCCCTTTTCTGAGAAAAGACATGCCAACTCTTGGTACTATTGTTTGACTGCTTCACCTGTGCGTGTGCCCATGGTACAGGTAGAATACCAACTTCACAAAGATAGAGACTCTGCATTCTGGCAGCCTCCATTAGAGGGCCCAGTAGTTACGGGGAAATCACACACTAAGCAGTTTATGTAATAAAATAAATCAGTCATTCGAGAATGAATTATTCGCATGCAAACTATTTACAGGAAGAAGTAGAACCAGAACCTGTTATAGAAGAGACCATTTACGTTCCCACCTTCCAAAGCTTAAATGTGTCTTGCCCAAATGGGCTCCTGGTGACCTTCATTGGGCAAGAGCATACAGGTGAGTTGTAGCCTGGGCGGAGGCGGGGAGGTGGGGGACAGAGTCTTACAGGGAACAGCTAATTCACTCTGGAAATGGGGTTTTTCCCTACAGCTAAACATGCCTTTTGTGGATAATGAACAGTGGGCTAATAATAATGATAACTGTCTCTTTGAGTACTTAGCTACAAAGACTTAATACACACTATAAAATACACATCCTTAGGAAACTAGTCACTGCATTTGACAAGACCCAGGGACGTTTCATTAACTTGCCCAGGGAGACTCAGCTCCTGTGTTGAGTTGATTTAGCAGTAATAGGATGCCATTCGGGCCTAGTGCACTTAACAAGTACCCTGAGGCCCCGTCATCCTGCCTCTACAAGGAATCACTCATATGGGGCTCTGCTGTTTGGGTCAAAACCAAAGACAGTGGAGCAGAGCGCAGGCAGCAGGAAGTGCAGGTGAAACGCACAGGGGCGATGTGTGTCCAGGAACGAGGCTTTATGCACAGAGGAGAGGAGAGTATGAAAGGCCTCCTGGAGGGAAGACTTACCCATGGCGGAGGTATCTGCTTAGGTCTTGTAGGTGACCATCTTTACCGCTTTGGGGCTGTGGGCAGCAAACACCTGCTGTCAGGGCCACTTCGTGACTTGGAATCTGCCTGGCTAGCGGGACGCAGGCAGAAGAATGAAATAATTAAGGGGAGAGGTGACACCCCAGCCACACAACAGGCCCAGCTCCCGAGAAACCTTGTTTATTTTTTTTTTAAAGATTTATTTATTTGTGCATACAGAAAAGGGGTACAGGGGTGGTGAAAGACTTCACCAGAGACAGAGTGGGGAGCAAAACAGGCAGATCGACAAAGTACACCGCTGAGGGGAGCAGCGGGCGGGTCAGGAGAGGTCTGCCGCGCCCTGTGGTCACCTCCGGGGCAGGCGGGGATCGAACTCACGCGGAAGCGGCTTTGGCTTCTCAGTGCTGTGCTTTAACCTGCTGCGCCACCAGGGAGGGCCGAAACCTTGTTTATTTTTAAGATCAGGAAGTCGTGGACGAGGAGCCCACTTGGAACATCATAGTCCGCCAGAGCTACCCCCAGAAGGTGCGGCACTACGAGTCCTACAAGGCGGCCAGGCCTCCCCTGAAGCAGGAGGTGTCCAGGGTGATCACCAGCCAGGGCACGGTGGTCAAATACATGCTGGATGGATCCACGCAGGTAGAGGAACATGGCAGGGGAGCCTCTCTTTCCTGCTGCGACGTGAAATAGCAGCCGGCTTTGGGAGAGGAGCAATGTGTGGTTCTGTGGTAGGCGTGAGGGGCAACTCACTCGAAATCAGGGTGAGTGACACCAGAAGTGACCAGTGCCTCATGAGAGGGAAAGCCACGGTCGCTGTCCCCAGGATGCAAGCAGCGTACTCCACGTGTGTGCAAGAATGTAGGCCGAGCACGGTGCGTCTCCTCTCCTGAGGCAAAATGGTCCTTAGTGGATCAGAGGATGGGGGAATTCTAGAAAATGCAACTTAGGCAGGTGTCACTGACGGACGAGAGCAAAGTTTGGAACACGGTGCGGGAAAGAAACCTTGCCATAGGACTAGGAATTAAAGGGAAAGATCTAATGCGGTTCACGGACGGAGCCTGGAGCGCCATCCGGGACCCACGTGTCCTGCCCACCCTTCTCCCTGACCACAGGCAAGGAATCCACAGCCAGACATGATGCCAACACCATGTGAAGGGGACTCAGTGAGGAAGGTAGCTCCTGTGAACCAGGCGCTAGTAGGCTGGGAGGAGAGCCAGCCCCATGAAGAAAAGTATGGTTCAATAAATGAAAGAAATAATACCAAAAATAAGAGAAGGTAGTGAAGAGTAAAAAAAAAAAAATTCCAAGTAAAAGTGACATAGGCAAAAATGGAAGCAGTTAACTGCCCATGCAGTAGTGATGAGAAAAAGTTGCTGCAGAAAAGAATCAGGACTTCTTAGACATGAAAAATAGCAATTGAAAAAGAGAAGGGGGATTTATAAGGGAAAGGAAAAATCAAAAGATGTGGGACAGAGAACCTCTGAGGCAGGGCTTCCAGGAGAAGACTGTGAGAATGAAGGGGGCGAAATGAAAGAAATAATAGAAGAAATTTACCCAGAACTTAAAAAAAAAAAAAATGAGTTTGCATAAGAGATCCTAGTTATTTTTTTAACAAACTATTTCTTTTTTAAAAAAAAGATTTATTTGTGCATATAGATCGGGGGTACAGGCCAGAGGTACAGTCATGGTGAGAGGCTTCACCAAAGACAGTGGGGAGCAGAACGGGTAGATCAGCAAGGTACCCTGCTGAGGGGAGCAGCGGGACACAGGAGAGGTCTGCTGTGCCCCGTGGGTCACCTCCCGGGCGGAGATTGAGCTCGCATTGAAGCGGCCAGCTTCGCAGTGCTGCGCTCCAACCCACTGAGCCCCCAGGGAGGGCCCTGATCCTGGTTATTTTTTAGCAATCACTAAGATGTGTAATAGTGCAATGCTCGGGCTGCACAGACAGTTCCAGAAACTTCCTGAAGGTGACCTGAATAAGAAGGGCGCGAGCTCTGGGCTTCTCCTTAGCAGCCTGATGGTGGCCCTCGAGTTCCCGTGCCGGGTGAAGGTGCTGCTACCAGACAGACGCACCTGTAGTGGCTGGAGACACTGTCTGTGGAGGGCAGAAACTGATTGAAACGGAGCCTTTGTGATTAAGCGTTAAATGTAGTCGTGGCCGTGAAATAGAGTAGACAGTGGTCCAGCCGCAGGTGGGAAGGCGCAGAACGGGACCAAAGTCAGACCTGTTAAGATCACAGGCAAGAACGGAACAGAAGTCAAATGACAGACGCGAAGCGAGAGGGCCGCGCTGGCCAGGGACCATCGCCCGCAGCCCGAGGCCACCTGCAGCCGAGTCCGAGGCCTGCGAACCGCCTTCTCTGGTCTGTCCTGGCCTCGCCCAGGCAGACGCAGTGCGGCACGTGGGCCGGCCTCCCTTGCGTCTGAGAGCGGCCACTGTTTGCTTTCCCTTCAGATCCTCTTCGCGGATGGCGCTGTGAGCAGCAGCCCAGACTCGGGGCCCATTTGTTCCCCCGTCGAGGTGCCAGCGAGTCCTCACAGCGGGGACCTGGTGGACACGGCCTCCCAGCAAAAGTCAGAAACGGGGCCGTCCGAGACGGTCATCACGAAGAAAGGTGGGGCTGGGCCGCTCAGCCTACAGAATGACCCTTCCGTAAAGGGGTCACCTTATCAGCTCTCCCGGATTCAGGGAAGAAGTATGAAAATGTGGCTAATGTGGAGTAGCAAAAGTAGGCTTTTAAAACCAGGGTTAGACCCGAATGCAGGAAGATACGGTTTGTGAGGAGGAGGTGGGGTCAAAGTTCAGGTGCCAAGGACATGGTGTCCATCCCCTGACGAAATTATATAACAGACACATGCCACTTAGAATGGCCTGGCCACCCTGCCTGAGTTGGCTGGCACAGCCTCAGAACCGACAGGATCGCTCACCTGTTGCTATTATAATTACATTCTTGGTTTGCTTTTACCTGCTCTGCACAGGAAGAAGTCACAAAAACCAGTCCCTGTTGGCACATAAGAGTGAAACCCAGGAGCCACCACCAGAAATACCTCAAAATATAACTCCCGTGGAAGCTCACGTCAGCACCTGGTTTACGACCACGCCTGAAGGCAATCGGATTGGCACCAGAGGACTAGAAAGGATAGCAGATTTGACCCCGTTTTTATCCTTTCAGACCACAGATCCCATCCATGGAACGGTATGGCAAGCTACTGCAGATTGCAGATTTTCTGATTGATTCGAGTTCTGAAAC
>NW_004567127.1:3372050-3373912 GCF_000260355.1 Condylura cristata
TGTGGCTTATTGGCCAGCTCAGGGGATGATGAATTGCTAACTTTGGAAATCAGAGAAAGGTCGTGAATTTTCCACACCATTCCTAAGACATATAAATAATGACATTATCGACATTATATATATATATATATATATATATATATATATACAAGATATATATTATATATATACAAGATATATATATACATCTTGTCTTTTATACATGAGCGACTTTATTTTAGATAGTCACTTCATCCTGCTGTTCTGTGTGCACCTGAAGTGATAGAAATGTCTTCCTAATCCTTAACTTGAAGGCACTTGCTGTGTATGTAAGAAGTGTTCACCCTAAATAACTGAAGAATTCAGCATCGCCACAGAGTGAGTGGGTGTGATGGAAAATGTGTTGGGTGACGCCGAAACTCCCAGGGTGCCCAGTACCACCCTCTCTGTGCCGCACCTAGAGTTTGGGTTTTCACTGAAATGCCTTGTCCCACCCATTCCCACAGAAGAGGACCCCGGCCTCGGCGAGTTAACAATGTGCCCGAGGCGGGTGCAGGAGGTGCCGGCGCCGGGCTCGAGGTGGTCAGGGTCAGGGCCGGCCGCTTCTACGGCTTGCCTGGCCTTTCCCACCCTTTGCGCCGCACCGTCGCGCCCCTGAGTCTGCGGCGCAAGCCTGGCCTGTGCCTTCCTTGGTTTCTGGGCTCAGCCCTTCTCAGCCACACGCTGGCGGCCACGCGGAGCCTGCGGCTGTGGCGGGCGCCTGCGTCCTCCGCGGAGGCCCGCGGTTCTTGGGGCTGCCCCCGGATTCACGTGAGCAGACCGCGTTGATCTTCTCTCCTCCTGCCGTGTCCACGGAGGCAGGACCTGGGCTCGTGTTCCCAGGAAGGGCTGGGTCAGGCCAGTCCTGACGTTAACTTTACTCACAAGTACCTGAGGGTGGAGGGAGCAGCATTTCAGAAGTCGCAGCGCAGACTTGCCACGCTGCCCGCCGCCTCCTCCCTGGCGCGTGGCTCGCCTTGCCGGGCGTCTGGGCTGGTGGTGAGGCTTGGAGCAGAAAGCGCGACCAGACAGCCTCCGGTGGACCAGTTACAGGCTGTCCAGGGTATTCGATGGGACCCCCGAAGGCGGCCTGGGGTGAATGCTGTGCCGTCCCTTTGCGTGTCCAGGTCATGACCACTCGGGAGGACAAAGTGACCATCGTGGAGAAGAAGGACGGGACTAGGATCGTGGACCACGCCGACGGCACCAGAATCACCACCTTCTATCAAGTTTTCGAGGATCAGACTGTGCCTCCAGACGATCCAGAAATGGGTGAGTTTTATTTTCTAAATGCCCTACGGTATCTGATGCCTTCAGAATGGGTAGGTGGTAGAATCCTCTCGGGTTTCCCAGCACGTTGCCGAGGGAAAATACCTCCCCGGGCGCCGGCCTCGCTCCTGTCGGTTTCCACTACCAAACCCCGTGGTCGGGTCGGTGGCAGCTAAAAGCTGATAGCCAAGGATCCTAAGGGCCTGGTCAGCACGACAGGTCACTTCCAAGAGGCCACCCCCGTTGTGGGGCGGGTGGGGGAGGCATGGGGGTGCCGCGCAGCTGGGGGATGTTCCCAGAGAATCCCAGAGCCTGCAGAGCCTGGCCTCGACGATTCTGAAAGAAAACTGTGCCTGACCCCCTCTTCTTTTCTGCCAGTTTGCTTAAGGCAATAAATGCTTCTTTGCCACCTTCAGTACAATGGAAGTGGCCAGTGAGCGGGGGAGAAACCGTCATAGCCCCCTGGTCAGGGCGAAAATTAAGGCGGCCTCCTCGGAAGGGGAATTTTAAAATGTCTAGTAAATTGAAAATGGGTTCACTCTCTCTCATACTGTTCTTGATAGATAGATAGATAG
>NW_004567127.1:3374817-3383684 GCF_000260355.1 Condylura cristata
GCGGCGTGCGTCTCCAGGCACCTGCCTGTGTGAGACCCGCGCGCCGCCTTCGCCCGCAGCCGAGGACGCCCGCGCCATGCCCCGGCAGGTGAAGTGCATGCAGGTCGAGAGCTCGCACTACGCCACCGTCATCACCAACTGCGAGGACAGCAGCTGCTGCGCCACCTTCGGCGATGGGACGTCTGTTATCGCGAAGCCACAGGGGACCTACCAGGTGCGTGCGGGAGTGAGGATGAGGCGCAGGGAGCGCGCCCACCTGGCAGAGCACCTGCAGTGAGCACGCCCTCCACGTGTCACTGCTGCCGCAGTCTGATCTGATTCAACCTCCTTTTACTTTTCCCATGCTCTTTTCAGTTAATTCCAGACAAAAAAAACTGCCCTGCTTTCCTTAAATGCTTTTGTATTTGGGTTCAGTGTTACGAGCCAAAATGTTTGCGTTGGGGGGGCCCTCTGTGGTCAGCACGGTGGGTGTCCGAAGCCCCGATGGGATCCGGCTTGTGCTACCAGCCCAGCTTGGCCTGCAGCCACCTCTGCTCTCACGCCCCGGGTCTCCCATGTCCACCTGGCCCGTGTTACCTGAGCTTCCATAAGACGGTGGGCACCGTCCTGCAAGGGCACCCATGCTATCCAAGCCAAGCTTTCTCTTTGGGGGGTGACGAAGATGCACCTGTGGCAACTCCATGACCTCCCTGCACCCCCATTCCCATAGGCCCCCCTCCCACCCACCCCCATGCCCCTTTAGTCTCAAAGGGATTAGCTTTGCCTTCCACTGGCTGGAGAAGGGACCCAGGGGGCAGCTGTCTGGTGCAGTGTCAGAGGACACTGAGCGCTTGAAGCCAGAAGAAGGTAGACGGAGCCCTGCTTTTGCCGGGAAAGCTGCCAAGCCAGCGCCCCTCACCCCACGGCCCCAGCACCCCGCCCCCAGTGACTGAGGTGCCATCATTGGAGAAGAGGGTGCGGTGTTCATGCCACAGCACTCAATGTGCATTCTTTAGATCGTGCTCTTTTTACTGAGACCCTGCAGAATGTTAGTGCAAACAGCATGATGCACACAAAGTAGTGGACTTTTATTCTGAATGCTGAGGAGTCTGAAAGCACTTCCAGAATGAGGGCAGGCCCTCCGCACATCCACACCTCCCAAAAACAACAGAAAACTGGAAAAATTGTCAAACTCAACACTCTCAGAACTCTGTAACCAAATGGCAAAAACAACTTGAGGAAGAAAGAGAGAGAAACTCTCGGGAAGAACAAGACTCAAGGTGATTTAACTTGTCCTGCTTAACCCCCGCCAGCGCTCCCCCACTCCAGCTCAGTGATGGCCTGGAAAATCAACACCCTGACGTGCAGGATGGCAGAGAAGCCAGCCGACGAGGAGTCAGAGAAATTAAGAACAGGGCCTCCCGGGGCCTGGGTTAGTCTCAGCGCTCTCACCACTGTGGCCTGAGGTTGCATCCCTGGCCAGGGAGTGACCCACAGGGCACAGCAGGCCTCTCCTGTCACCCCGCCGCCCCCCTTAATTATATGTGTGTGTGTGTGTATAATTAATTATATATGTGTGTATATATATATAGCTAATTATATATATATACATACACATATAAATGAGAGGGCACAAGGCAGTTACTTGGAAAATACATGAAATAAATAGAGAAAACATGGGACATAGGAGAAATCAGATCTTACTTAGTCGGTTTGCCTCCTTATTTTGTCCTCCCCAGACTTTCGAGTCCCCCCTCGTGTCGCGTTTTCTTCCCAGAAACAGTTTGCGTCTGAGACCCAAGGGCAGTTTCTTCCCCCCGCAGGAAAAGCTCCCCAAGTCCCCGGCGGAACAGGGCGCTTTTGACACCTCCCTCCTTTCCGTCGCCTGCCCAGGTGTTGCCCCCCAATACGGGCTGCCTCCACATCGACAGGGATTGCTCGGCCACCTACTGCCACGAGCCGAGCAGCGACATGTACCACCCTTTCCAGAAACGTGAGCAGCTGAGAGCGAGCAGGTACGTCATGAAGCACACAGCTGAGGTCGTCTGTGAGGTCCGGGATCCCGAGGGAAACACTTTCCAGGTAAAGTGCGTCATGGGTACGGAGGGGGAGGCCCCGGCTTGGCTTTTGAGTATTTTACACTGGGAGTTTCCTAGTAGATTCCGTTTGTCTTTGCCTTTGCCACTTTAGAATTGGTTATCCACTTATGGCCAATATTGTGGGCACAAAGGTGTGAATACCAAAGTGTGTGATTCTCAGGTGAGCTTCCAAGGTGTTCGAACGCCCAGTTGTGATAGTGGAGGTGTTAAAGCGAAGTGATAATTAGGACCGAAGGTAATAGCAATATCACTGCATCTAAAAGTAATGCCAGTTGGATCCTCCCTGGTGGCAGCGGGTTAAAGCGCAGCACTGTGAAGCTGTCCGCAGCCGCTGCAGCACGAGTCTGACCCCTGGCCATGGAGGGACCCCCAGGGCTCAGCAGACCTCGCCTGTCTCCCCACTGCTCCCCTCAGCAGTAGACTTCAGTACATCTCCCTGCTCTGCTCCCCACTCTGTCTCTGGTGAATCCTCTCACCGCCCCTGCACCTCTGACCTGCACCCCAGTTCTTATGTGCAAAAATAAAGTTTTAAAAATCCTTTAAAATAAACTAAAAATAATGCAAACAAAAAGGGACAGTGACTGTTCTGGAGCCGCCATAAAGTGGGAGCAGATGCTGGAGCGCCAGGCAAGTCGGTTTGACAGGCAGAGACTCTGTGCGAGACCGTTTCCCTTGGGAACTTTCTAGAGGTGGAAGATGGGGAGACAGAGGTGCTGTTTGGTGGCAGAGCTATGCCTCCTGTCTCTCTGTCCTTGACGCTGCAAATACACTCTCTCCGCTGAGTCAGACACTGGCAGCCATGGCCGCCTGCCCATGTGGGCCCATGAGCTAGACATAGTTTTGTTTCTTTAAGATTTATTTATTTATGCACACAAGAACTGGAGTACAGGCCAGAGATGTGGGTGGGTGAGAGGATTCTCCAGAGACAGAGAGGGGAGCAGAACAGGCAGATCTACAAAGTACACTGCTGAGGGGAGCAGCGAGGGGGCAAGTGAGGTCTGCCACACCAGGTGGGTCACTCCCTGGCCGGGAATCGAACTCGCGCTGCAGTGGCTCTGAATGCTTCATCATGCTGTGCTTTAACCTGTTGTGCCACCAGGGAGGGCCCTAAACATGGTTTTATAATGTTCAAATGATTGTAAAACATCAAAAGGAGACTGCTTCATGACATTTTAGTGTGGTTAAATAGTTTTCTTGAAACACAGCCATGCTCATTTGTTAAAATACTGCCTATAGCTGCTTTTGCGTAGGTTAAGGAGCTGAAACCGTCTGACCTGAAACCCCTAGAATTTAGTTTCCCTTGACAAAGGAGGTTTGCCATCCTTCTCGGCTGACCTCTTTTTCTGTCACCCCACAGTGGAATTCCATCTGCTGACTAGTGGTTGTGGAGTTATTTGTAGATATGACACCGACCACAGAGTCCCCAATGGAATTTTGATTTTGAAACAAGTCCTGATACAGCTTATTCTGTCTGGGGCAAATAATGACACTGACCTAGCAAGAATTCAGGCTACTACCAAATTTCAAACTGCAGTGAACTAAAATAGAAACGTCAAGCTCCAAACCCTCTAGGTTGAAACACATGAGTCACCCAGGTGAAGCATCTCCTCAGGGATCAATGGTCTCTAGGGCATCTCTCCAGGGGTCTTTCAGCCAAAACCGCACTCCTTCCTGGAGACTGACAGTTTACCTGACACTTTAAATGCCTGCAACATTTCTCTTCATACCGATGGCTGACAATGTTTCCATCGGCAGTTTCTATCGGAGTCCTCATTCTGAGCTTGCAAGCCCAGAGGAGAAGCCCTGAGGTGCAGTCTGTTTTAATATTTAAGTTAGCTATCATGTGAGGGCCCTTTCTGCACAAGGCCCCTTCTCCCAGCTCCTTCAGCTGTCCCTCCTGCCTGATTCCCCCTCCTCTGGTGTTCTCCAGTTTGTCTTCATATTCTGACGTTGTTAGTAGAGAGGTTCTGCACTGCTGACTGTACTTAGTGAACAAATAAGCTATTGGTACTTCATTACAAATAACTGTGCTTGGTTGTTGATCTTTTCAATCACCTGCTTTCTCAGATGGATCGACAGAAACATCAGCTCTCTGGCATTGATCCTTTTCAGTCGCTTGTCCACTCTGTCCCGTAGGTCATGGCTGATGGGAGCGTATCTACTATGCTGCCGAAACATAATTTGGAAGATGATTTAAATGCACAGATTGAGCACTATGACAGCTTTTCAGCTGTCCATCTCCATAAGAATGAGCAGCAATTGTCTGATGAGCACGTCCCCAGGTAATACCATCGTGGTGCTGATGTTTGTTTTTAATTCCAAGTTCAAGAAGCATCTTATCAGCATCCGTAAGTGACTCAATTCCTATTTCTTCAAACAGATTTTTTGTTATCTATACGGATGGCTCAGGAGTGGAACTTCTGCGAGACAGTGACACAGAAGAATTCTTGTCCTTGGCGTACGGAGAGTCAACCGCGGTGGTTCTCCAAGAACCTGTCCAGGAACAGCCAGGTGGAGCCCCCGTGCCGCTGGGATTCACCATCCCGTCCCCAACTCTCTGCCTCCTCATCCCTTGGCTCATGTTCCCACACCACTTTCCACCCGGCCACCGCCACCTGCTTGTCCAGACACTTGAGCCTGTGTCGTGGCCCAGCCACACCTGAGCGCCCGCTCAGGCAGGCGCCCTGTCCTGCCCAGACACAGGCCTGCATCCTGTGAGTAACGGAAAGTCAAAGAGGGCTTTTCAGCATGGTCTGACACAGTCCCCTGCCGGCTAGCGAGGGTCACTCACAGAGTAGGTAGGGTAAGAAGCGAGATGTTGTAGCCCAGGACAGGCCGTCTCTGCGGCACAGGGCTAAGGCAGGGCCCGTGGGGCAGTGAGAAGCAGGTGAGTTCCAGCAACGTTCCAGCAGTGGGACTGAGAGTGCTGGGAACTGCTGGGAGGTGTCACCTCAGGAGGCCTAAATCTGACCTCTTAAGTTTTACAGCGGCCATGTCTCACCATTCTCATCGACTGTAAGTCTGTCAGCAGAGTCTGTGCCTGGCCTATCAGAAGGCGGCTGCTGAGCTGCATGCACATCTACCGAGTTTCTCAGAGCGTTGTGGAGACGTGACCTTCTGCCTTGTCCCTTTGAACCAGGCATCCTCAGCATCACGGTCCTGCGCCCTTTTCATGAAGCTTCCCCATGGCTAATGAAGAAGGAATTGGACACGATCGTCCCTCCTAATCTCCAGTCAAGGTCATGGGACACATTCCCCCCCATCGAGGTACCCGTTTTTGTGCTGAGAAGCCACTGTATGTATGCATCCATCCCATAGTGGCCAGAGTTTGGGCCCCTTCTCAGGCTGTGATACATTTTCATCCCTCAGTAAATTGTCAGTGGGCTCACGGAACTTTGTATTTGAAGATTTAAAAACTTCTATATTTTAGAGAAATATACCTACTAGCTAATCTGTTTTAATTTTCTTCCGTTACTGTCTTAGGTGCATATGTATCAGTAGCTGTTACTCCTCCGTGGTACACTGATTCCTTTATCATCATATAATGTCACTTTTGTCTCTTGCTATCTTTTTCAACTGAAAGCCAATCCTTTAAGCTTATTGTAATTCGAGGCAGCATTAGCTTACGATGTTTAGAGGGCTCAAGACCTCCTTACCTACCACGCCCATCACAAATAGTGGACCACCAACCAGTTGGTATCTTCTAGACATTCCCTCCCCCACGCCTGCCCCTCTGGTAATCACCATCCTGTTGTTAGAGCGCAGAGGTTTGTTTTAGTGAAGTCGTAAGGTATTTGTCTTTCTCCTTCTGCTGTGGCCCTCTGTGCCTGGTAGCAGTGACCCGTTCCAGTTAAGCCCCTGGGTAATCATCACTGGCCAGACACTGGACACTGGCTCACCTCCGGGCCTGGGGCAGCAAAGTGCATCAGTCCCAATTGTCAGTTACGAGCAAACCATAGAGAGTATCAGTTACAAGGATAGAAAACGGGTATCAACTCAAGACAGGTGCTTCTGCTCAAGCAATCTTGAGAACACTCTGGACATGGGTAACCTAAGAGGGTGCTCAAAGACTGGCCAAATCAGTGGGATGAATTTTCGCTTAAAAAACCCCTCAGTGTCATGGGACCAGAGAGTTAAAGACTGCTTAACTCCAAATGCCTTAGACTACCTGTGGGTATTCGAGAAGAGTGCACAAGTATTTGGCTTCATCCAGACTGCTGTTTCATTACTGTGGCGTCCCACTGCGTCCCCCCTGAATGCTAGCCAGCGGGCCATCATGCAACAGGACTGTTCAATAACCAGATCCTTGGTAACGCATAGAAAGAGAAAAGAGTGGCCTGTTCTTTTAGCAATCCCCCCCTTTTATTTGGAAAACTTTTTGAGAACAGGGATCAATTTTTTCCATCATTATATTGCCTCGCAAGTAATTTCTAACCCACAGCCTCTGTAACAAGTACTTCACTGTTAAATCATTATGATTTCTTTCTTTTGTGGTTTGTTTTATTTTGTTAACAGAAAAAAGTTCCAGGGCCTCCATTTGGCACTCAGATTTGGAAGGGCCTTAATATTGGATCCAAACAACTAGTGAGTGTCCCCGCCCCTATACTTAAGAGCCCCAAAGTGCTGCAGATACGCCAGTTCATCCAGCATGAGGTCATAAACAATGAAGTGAAACTGAAGCTGCAGATTTCCCTTAAGGTAATGGAATCCACGTATCCTGACCCAAAAGAATGAAGAAACAGGCCAGTCATTTGTCTCTTTCCTGAGGGGCTTGAAATTATGTAATTTGACCAATATTTATCTAGTGCAACCCATGAATATCAATCTTACACAGGGTAAGGTTGGGAGGTAAAAAATAAATACCTGAGAATTCCCATAGGGCATAGGAGCTATTACTATCTCAGAGCCATAGAAGGTAACTTTTATATGTCATGCCTAAGTCCTCCTTCCTCACTATAGAACTGTTCTAGTTACTCCTGGCAAAAAGGTGCAATGGCATATTAATTGGATAGCTGCCCATGGAAGAAAAGGATTGCCGATTTTTACAACTGATGGAAGAATGTGGAACGTGTAGTCGAATGTATAGCGATGTCTGTCAGAGCGGGAGCTCCAGTAGCTGCTCAGAACCCACTGTTAAGATCCTTCAGGTTAACACTCTCAAAGCGGGGATCATATGTGTAAAGCTTGGCATTGGGGCTTGCAGGGCCTTTGCTGATAAACACATTAAGGAAAAGCTTTTCCAGACTTCTCGGCCACTAGCTGTCGTTGAGCATTGTGGAATCACACATTCTTAGTCTTTGCACTACTTTGGTTGACGTTGACTGAATTTGGTGGCTTTCTGTCTTCTCTCTAATTTTTATTGATTTCTTTTCTCCTGGTGATCTAGAACTATATAAACCATATTCTAAAGAAAGAAGATGAGCTGCAGGAAATGACAGTTAAGGATTCCAGAACCGAGGAAGAGAGAGGCAACGCTGCCGATCTGCTCAAGCTGGTTATGGTGAGAAAGAAGTGTCTGTGCAACCGCGTTTTGAGTATCACTGAAGTAGCAGGCGTCCCAAGGGAAAGTATCGAAAATCACACCCATTCCCATCACTTCTAGGAAGCTTTTTCTCCAGCCATAGAAAGAAGCATTTCTGAGGAAATCAGATTCCTTATATATGACATCTTACAAGCTCACCCTTGGTCATAAATAATTCTAGAGAAACAATTACTGCCTTAGAGAAATGAATACTTATGTAATGTAGAAGGATTTAAAGAGTGAACTAGAAAGGAGGAAGAAAAAGGAACTCCTCCAACTTAAAATGTTGACACCTGTTAAATGAAAGGAATGACTAAGGAGCATCCAATTGCCACTTGTCATTAAAAAATTAATTCACCATGTACATATAATTCCATGAAAGATCACTACGCACACATAAAGTATGCTCATAAGCAGCGTGAGTTTTCTCTGCCACATCATCATCCTCACTGAAGAACCTGTCTTTATTTCAGTCTTTCCCAAAAATGGAGGAAACTGCAAAAAGCCATGTCACTGAAGGTAACTATATTTAATTCTTTTCTGCAAAACATTGGTGGACTTTGAAAGAATGATCTTGTCTGCACACCTCAGCCATCTTCTCATCTGATAGCAAAGTGCCATGTACATATCTCTGCGGCCGTGTTTCATTGTAACCTTTTACCTCTGTTTTTATCTGCCTGAATGATGAGATCCTTGACAATCATAATTGGCTCTGTAAATTTTTCACTTTCATCTGTTGGATGAAAAAGTTGACATCTTAGGTTTCTGTTAACCTCAACTGTATTTAGAGCAATGATCGTACACAGAAAGGAATTAACCTACCAACCAATGCTCTCTCCATAGCAGAGAATAACTACACAACTATCTCCAAAACCTTGCAACATTTTATAGTATATGGAGCTCAAGCAATCTGCTTTTGGATCAGATATCCTCAAATAAAATATATATTTGTTTTGGAATATACTCAGCCCTAACAAATGTGGTCATATAATTTCATGGTTCACAGCAGACAGACAGCAGAGGACCTGGGGGCTTGGAATTTTCTTTTCTTGTCTATTTTGGCTTTATGGCAAATTTCCGTTTCTGAACTTTGTTTCAAACACTGTTTGAATGATAGTTTATTTCACAGCAGAACCATTTTCATTTGATGAGTCCCGTTTGTTTATTTTCTCTTTTGTTTCCTTAGCCATTGTAGCGGGGTCTTCAGTGGCATTTCTGTACCCAGTTGCAAGGGGAGTTTTGACTATTCAAATCTATGTTTTTTTTTT
>NW_004567127.1:3383929-3385147 GCF_000260355.1 Condylura cristata
GCTGCGCCACCAGGGAGGGCCCTCATCTATGTTTTTTTAATGGCATCTGATCTTATACCAAGTCTTTAATATATTTTGAATTAACTGTGTGTGGCTTGAGTGTGACCTTAACTTCCTTTGTTGGCATGTGGTTGTCCAATTTTCACAAAGCAATTGTTGAATAGAATTTCTTTTCTATGTTATATGTTCTTAACTCCCTCGTCATGAATTAACTGTCCACACTGATGTGAGTTTTTTCCTGGGATCGCAATTCTATTCCATGAACTTGTTTGTCTACTTTTATTTCAATAGCATACAGGTTTGTTTACTATTGCTTTTTAGAATAATTAAAGACTGGGCGCATAGTACCTCTTCATGCTATACAGATTTTAGTCATGTTTGTTCTAATCCCTTGAAAAGGATCATGAGTTTTGATAGGGGTTACATTAAGTCTGTTTATTGCTCTGATTTAAGGTGATCCTTTTAACAATGTTGATTCTTTTAATCTGTGAGCAAATAAAGGCTTTCCATCTTTTTCTTTCTTTTCTTTTCTTTTTTTTTTAAGAACGTCCTCTGGTTTTTGTTAGATAGGGCTCTCTCCACCTTTATTAAAGTTATTCCTAGGTACTTTACTCTTTTTGATGCAATTATAAATGGGATTGTTTTCTTTATTGATATCTCTTCCAACTGTTGTTTGCATAAAGGCATGCAGCAAACTTCTGTGTATTGGTTTACATTGTAGCCTGCCACTTCACCGAGCTGTTAATATGTTTCTTTTTTAGTGGAGTCTTTAGGATTTTCTGTGAGTATTGTCATGTCATCTGATAGTCATCAAGCAGTGATAGTTTTACTTCTTTTCCAATTTGATTTCCTTTAATCCTGTCTCTTGCCTAATTGCATTAGCTAGGACTTCAATACTTTGTTGACTATAGAGTTAAAATAAGCGCGTCTTGTACCTGATCTTAGAGAGAAAGTTTTCAGCTTACTCTCTTCGATGTTAGCTGCGAGTTTGTCATGCCTGGCCTTTGTTATGTTGAGGTATGTTCCTTCTAGGCCCTTTTTAAAAAGAGATTTTAAAGTCATACATGGACGTTGAAGCTTGTCAAATGCTTTCTCTGCATCTCTTGAGATGATCACATGGTAGTTGTAATTCCTTTGTTTTTGATGTGGTGAATGACATTAATTGATGTTTATGTTGAACCATCCCTGGGCATATTACCGTTTCCTCACTACATAATT
>NW_004567127.1:3385247-3403244 GCF_000260355.1 Condylura cristata
GCTTTCCATCTTTTTCTTTCTTTTCTTTTTTTTTTAAGAATGTCCTCTGGTTTTTGTTAGATAGGGCTCTCTCCACCTTTATTAAAGTTATTCCTAGGTACTTTACTCTTTTTGATGCAATTATAAATAGGATTGTTTTCTTTATTGATATCTCTTCTAACTGTTGTTTGCATAAAGGCATGCAGCAGACTTCTGTGTATTGGTTTACATTGTAGCCTGTCACTTCACCGAGCTGTTAATATGTTTCTTTTTTAGTGGAGTCTTTAGGATTTTCTGTGAATATTATCATGTCATCTGATAGTCATCAAGCAGTGATAGTTTTACTTCTTTTCCAATTTGGATTCCTTTAATCCTGTCTCTTGCCTAATTGCATTAGCTAGGACTTCAATACTTTGTTGACTATAGAGTTAAAATAAGCGCATCTTGTACCTGATCTTAGAGAGAAAGTTTTCAGCTTACTCTCTTTGATGTTAGCTGCGAGTTTGTCATGCCTGGCCTTTGTTATGTTGAGGTATGTTCCTTCTAGGCCCTTTTTTAAAAGAGATTTTAAAGTCATACATGGACGTTGAAGCTTGTCAAATGCTTTCTCTGCATCTCTTGAGATGATCACATGGTAATTGTAATTCCTTTGTTTTTGATGTGGTGAATGACATTAATTGATGTTTATGTTGAACCATCCCTGGGCATATTACCGTTTCCTCACTACATAATTCTTTGAATGCATCACTGAATTCCACTTGCTAAGATTTTGTTGAAAATATTTGTTTGTGTGTTCATCATTTTTATTTTTTGGTGATCTTTCTTTGCTTTTAGTATCACAGTACGGTCTCCTTTCCCTTCCTTGTAACGATCTGCTAAATTTTCTATTTCTCTGTGATTCTGCCTTGCGAGGTTGTGTGATTCCCGTTAGTTTCCCAGTGTGTTTGGGTAAAGATACTCATTGCAGTCTCTTAATTGTACGCAGTGATCCTCTGTTTTTCTGAGATGTCTGTTCTGACACTCCTTTTTGATTTTTGACTTCATTTATTAGTACCCTCTCTCCTTTTATTCTTAGTGAGCTTCGCTAGAAAGTTGTCTGCTTTGTTGATCTTTCCAAAGAACCATGTTTTACATTTTTATTTCTATTTCATTTATTTTTTGCTTTAAACTTTATTATTTCCTTCTTTCAGGTAACTCGCTTCGTTGTTGTTTATCTCTCCTTAAGGTGTAAGGTTACATTATTTGAGATATTTCTTGTTTCTTTCATCTGTATTTCTGTAATTGCATTATTGGTACATTTTTTGTGGTTCTGGTTAACTCATGTTTTTATTTTTGTTTGCTTTTTAGTACTTTTTTTAATTTCTCCTCTGATTTCCTTATTAATCCAATAGTTATTCACTAGCAGCAGGTGGCTTAATGTCCACATATTTGGAGGGTTTTCTCACTTTTTATGGTTGATTTCTAGTTTGATACAACAGTGCTCAGGAAAAATTTCAATGTTGTTGAATTTATGGACACTTGCTTTAGGACCTGATAAAACATGGAAGCTTTTTCAACCTCCTGTTCACATCCCACCAGGCTGTGTCCTTTAAAGTAAACTCGGAGACTCCCTGTCCACTTTATCAAACAGGTGTTATATTACATTTTTATCTTTAGATGCAGATCCTTAGCTTACTTTAGAAAAAAAAAAAAAGTTCAGTAGTATTTTGTTTTGTTTTGTTTTGTTTTAATTTTGGTGCTTCCGATATGAAGAAGCTCAGGTAGACCTCCAACTCTCTAATGCTGTGGATGATGGGGGTATTGCTGCAGTCCATGTTGACTATTGGTTGTGTTTCCTCTACGAGGCTATTTTAACTTTTCTGGCTTACTGCTATATTATAGCTGTTCACAGAAATTTAGTAAACATTTGAGAGACTAAATACTCTTGGGAAAACACCTCAAATAATTGAATACTACTTAGGTGATATGCTGTTAACAAAGTAAGTAGAAGTTAAACACATCTATTTTTAAAGTTGCAGCTCACCTGACTGACTTATTCAAACAATCTTTGGCTACTATACCAGAATATTCTCCTGAAATATTTGGCAAAGATTTCTTGGAAAAGAAATGGCGGTAAGCTGATCCCGTAATGTTTTCCAATTAGTATTAAGCATACAGATAGGGAGGGGGAGGAGGGACAGGATGCTGGCAGCAGAGCACTGAGTGACAATGAAGCGAGTTCACAGGCTTTCATCTCCTCAGCACTGCTCAGTGCAGTGGTGGGGTTTGTTGTTGTAACCTGAGAGCGTCCACCTTTCACCAGGCTTTTCCTTTCCTTTTACATAGGCACAAAGAAGCATCAAAGAACTGGAAAGAAAAGATAGCTCTAAAGAGGTAATTCTACCCCGAAGTATACATATACCTGTGGAAAGATCCAGTCTTGCCAAGCCATAGAATTGCAGGACAGGATAGGTTTGAAGGGTGCCACCAGCTAGTAATTTTTTCCACTTTGTTACCAAGTGCTCATTCAGCATCTGTGTGATGATGTCATTAGCTCTGTGTGATGACATCAGTAGCTCTTGCAAAAGCCCATTTGACCACTGGGTCAATTCACTCCCTCTTTTTTTTTAATTTGTTCATTTTTTGATTTTTTTTTTTTTTTTAGCATTAACATTGTATGTAGCTAGTGGTTTTGCACTCTGGGGTAGGGCTTTCCCTCTCTTAAGCAAAAAAAAAAAAAAAAAAATGAGACCCAGCTATTCTCTGTGCTTTGATCATTTTACAGATTAATCGGTATTCTAAAATTTTATGTAGAACATAGTCATAAACACGCAAGAACTCTGTTGATACACATGAGGAATATATTCTTAGCATTACTTGTTTGGTTTCCTTTTAAGCCCAGCTAAGGATTCCCACCCCAGTTCTCTTGTCATAAAGGAAGGAAGCCAGCTATTGCTGTTAATAACAGTAGAGTACATATACTCTACACGTTCGCATGACTCCTCTCTAGATTGACTCCCAGGATACATATCCTCCTTTTATTTTAATTTAAAAAAATTTTTAAAAAGATTTATTTATTTATGCATACAGAGTTGGGGTATAGGCCAGAGGTGCAGGGCAGTGAGAGGGTTCACCAGAGACAGAGTGGGGAGCAGAACAGGCCAACGGACGAAGCACACTGCTGGGGGGAGCAGCCGGCGGGTCAGGAGAGGTCTGCCCCACCATGTGGGTCACCTCCGGGGAAGAGATCAAACTCATGCTGAAGTGGCTTTAGGTTCTCAGTGCTGTGCTTTAACCTGCTGCACTACCAGGGAGGGCTCACATATCCTTCTTAGTAGAAGTATCCAGGTTGCCTCCCAGAGTGTGGTAGGAAAGTGGTGAGCCCAGTACTCACGTTTCATGGGCCATCCCAGTAAACAACAGCCAATGAACAAGTTCATCCCGTCTTCTAGAACATGCCTGAAAGGACTGGCAAGAGGTTGGTGTCGGTGATGCTGGTGGAGGGAGGCAGAGAGGGGACCCCTTGGGCAGAGACCACCTTTGAGTTGTGTGTTATTGCTTTTAAAATTATGAAGGTGCATGCCTTATCCATTCATATTTACACATTCTGTGAAACTGCATTAGTCTCACATTTAAGCTTACATGTAGGTAGTGGCAAACCAGGGGACATTTCTGAAAACAAAAATGAAGCACATCATTAGAAATGTGTCATATAAGCAGGAATGCCGGCCAGCCCGTCCTCAGGACTGGGTCTGTGAAATAATAGAACAGCTCAAAGAGAAGGAAAGAAACAGACGTGTTGGCAGTGTGGAAAATGGATTGGAAAGAGGGTTAAGTCAAGAGAAAGTTTCAAGAAAGTGGAAGGTGACCAACAGATGGGCGAGGTCATGGGAAAACAGTAAGGGGGAAGGGAAGGGGAACCTGGGTCTGTCAGCTGGACACCTCCTTGATGACTTAGCTGAGAACAGTTTTAAGAGCATGATAATCAGTACCCGGAGTGTCACGGGTTGATATAGGAATCCTGTGAGGAGTAGAGTGATTCTAATGAGAAATAAAAGTTATTTACCTGACGGTGTTGTTCAGCCAGTGTTGCCAGAGAGGTCGCCAGTGTGAGAGAGAGAGCCCTGTTCTTAGAGCCAGCGACCTCACTGCACGCCAAGGCGGCGACTCCGGGTCAGGGAGCGCCTGGTCGCTTGCTTCAGCAAGAGGCACCTGCACCTTCCAGTGCGCTCGTCTGGAAGACGAGAATGGCTGGGCCCTCTGGTGTCGAAAGCCTCCCTCAGCCCTCATGCTGAGTGACGAAAGCTGACCAGCATGTGAGCTTACCGAGGTCATGAGCGAGGGTCAAACTCAGAGCTCGCCCCTTCCTGGCTGTCTGAGTTAGGATAGGTTACTTAGCCTCTCGGCACCTTGCTTTTCTGACCAATAAAATGGGAGTCACAATAGTAATCCGGTGTTTTTATAGGATGAAATACGAAGTATTTGCAAAATTTCAAGCATGCAGTCAGCAGTTATGAAGAGAACCTGTTTCTACTAGGAGCAAGCTTGGCTGTATCTCACAGCCCCAAAGTCAGCGCTTTTATGAGCTAGAAGTTTCTTTTTCCTACTAGAACAGAGTCCGGGCCAGGCGGGTCACAGCAGGTGTAACACCTTGTTGTTATGTGTCTGCTCATCCTTATTCTCACACGTGGTTCTCGTCCCTGAGGTGTTTACATAAGTAAAATGACAACTCTGAGTCCAGTCACGAATCCGTATTTCAAGATGTAGAAAAAGAGGAGAGTCAAGGACACAGAGAAAGTGACCCGTGGAGTCATCCCTGGAGGCTTGCCCGGTCACACCAGTCCCCGTCTCAGGGGCTAACCCTGAGAGGCAGGCTCAGGCATGGATTTGAGCTGGGGAGTCGCCTTCCCGAAACAGGTCTCTGGGTTGGAAAACAACGGTTGCTGTTATTTTAGTTGAAGCGACTTTTTTCACAACTCATTCCTCAGGCTCTAGTTTTTGTTAGTGTTGTTCTGAAGTGATGGGAATCAGTAGAATCTAGCTGACATGGGAACCTCAGTTTACAAAAAGGTAAACTGTTTGGATTATAGGCGTTTGAGGTCAACTGCAAAATCAGAGTAACGTGATATCATTATCTCTGGTTTCTGAGTAGTAAATGTGACCATGATAGAGGAAGTAGAGAAGGAACCAATGAGCGATTGAGCGAAATGCCTACTGAGGTCATTCTTAGCAGTGTTTAACCTGAGTGATTGCACTTACAGTGGGATTTAGAGTAAAACACAAATAGTGATTTTAAATACTCTGTCTTCTTTTGCATCATTCTGGAAATATCAACCAGGAAGGACATTGAGAAAACAGAAAATTACTTAATGGAAATTAGGAACAAACTCATATCACCTTACTTTAGCTCTGAGCTGGGCAAGAGCTTTCAGTCTCAGGTAAGTGAATGTAATTCACAGTGAAGCGAGCCTTTATAAATTTAATCCACTACACACGTTATTATATCATCTAGCTCTCCTCCTGTTTCTTTCCTGCCTCACTAACTAACCTTCATAAATCCATGTTCTTGAAAGCAGAAGAGAAAAAAGACCCATTTCAACTCTTATCCTTAAAAACAGGCCCCGCCAAGACATGACCCCCGCACCTTTCCTGCTCTGTAGTAACTTCATCATGGTCACTTCCCTCTCCCATGTATTTTAAGTCTTTCTGGAGTCAGTTTCTCCCCATTTGTGGTGATACTCGGACAAATCCCATTTTGAAGGGTTTACTCCACTGAAATTTGCCCTTGGGTCAGCTGCCGGCACAGCTCTGAGATGTGATGTTGTGGGTCTTGGAAGCCCAGGCCCAAGGGACTGTGCATCTAAGAAGCCTTGACATGCTGAAGTAGAGTGACTCCATTAATGTGTTCAAATTCCCCTATGTTTCTATGAAAATCCCAGCTACTACTATAAACCAGCAGCTGCCTGAGAAGCAGTTATGGCAAAGTATGACTAATTAGCAAGGCTAGAAATAAATCACCCGTTCTCCTCCTTGTTGAAGACAGCTTTTGAAGAATGAGAAAAGCCTTTTTATTGTCGTTTGTAAACGCTATTTTTCAGAGTCTAAAAATGATGCTTTCATCTTGGCTGTTCAGCTGCACATGCTTTTGGAAGTCGTCTCAGCCCTATGTAGGTCTAAACTAAGTTTCTTTTCTTTTTTTTTCCTAAAAGTTTAATTATCTGGAAACTCTTTCCAAGAACTTGCCTTCCTTTAGAAGGAAAGATGAAGAGGAAAACCAAACAGCTGTTGAAAGTGCATCTGATCTTCTACTAGGTATTGTGTTCCTTTAACTCTCCTTACTTGTATTCATGTACTTCATTGATGACTATTTCACAGCTGCTTCATAAAATGTCATGAGCTTTGACTACCTTTGGTCTCAAAAATAACTAATGATATAACCTGTTATGATCTCTGCCTGTGTGCTGTAGGCTTGACTGAGTTATATGAGGAAGCCAAGATGTAAATTAAAGTCAGTGTTTATCCTGTATATTAAAATTTACCTAAAAATGTTAAGAAGACCTGACTAATAGTAAACCCATCCAAATAAAATCAGTTCCTCTAAGACAAGGAGCCAGAGCATGGAGAAAGCAAAGAGTGTTGGCTTGGACAGCTACATGCACAAAATAGGAAACTAGATCATTATTTAAGTCCATATACAAACATCGATTCAAAGTGGATTGAAGAGTTGGATACAAAGCCTGAAGCCACAGAATATGTAGAAGAAAATGTGGAAGACACACACCTGGCTGTCAAAGATGCATATGGGGACTCACCCCCAAAGGCATGGGAAACAAAGTCAACATAAATGGGACTACGTCAAACTAAAAGGCTTCTTGGCAGTGGCAGAAACCACCACACACCCCAAAAGGCAGCCTGTGGACTAGCAGGTGTCTGTCCATCGTGTGTTTGCCAGCGGGGTATTCCCAAAATATGTAAAGAACTCACACAGCTCAACAACATAAAGGCAGGTCACCCCGTCTGGAAAAGGGACAGGAGACCTGAATGGATCCTTCTCTGAAGAAGATCAGAATGGCCAACGAGCACATGAAAGGACGCTCAGGTCGCTTGTAGGAGACCCTCCGGTCAGAACCACAGAGATTCTCCCTCGCTCCTGGGAGAATGAGCTAGCTGTACCCAAGAACTGGAGACTGCAATGGCGGCGAGCTATGGCGGACAAGAAACACTGTTGGTAGGAGTGGAAGGCGGTGCGGCCCCACGGGGCACAGGGCACAGAGTGGACATTCCTTTGAGAATCTGAAACTGTGTCTGAGCGCTGGCAGTATTCATTTGCAGAATATGAAACCACGAATACAAAAGAGGCTTGCATCTCTCCTAATCACCCACCTGCGATGGATGACTGGATAAAGAAATGGTGCTGTATATATTCAGTGAGCTACTACTCAGCTAGATGGAATAGTGCCTTTTGGAACAACATGGATGGATTTGTTTGTAAAGATTTATTTATCTATGCATGTAAGAACCGGGGTGCAGGCCAGAGGTGCTGGGGGTGAGAGGATTCACTAGAGACTGAGTAGGGAGCAGAACAGGCAGATGCACTGACACCCACTGCTGAGGGGAGCAGCGGAAAGACAGGAGAGGTCTGCTGTGCCCTGGGGGTCACTCCCTGTCTGGGGATCGAACTTGTGCTGCAGGGGCTGCCAGTAGCTTCATCGTGCTGATTTTTAACCCCTGTGCCACTCGGGAAGTCCACAGTAAGGATGGATTTCGAGATGACCGTGCTCAGTGAAATAAGTAGAAAGCGAGAAACAACTACTGAATAGCCTCACTCATTTATGAACTGTAAATAACCAAAGAAAACAAACGACAAAAAGAATTCTTGGCCTATTGAAAAATCCGGGGGTGCTCAGAAGGGAGGGAGGGGGAAGGGAGGGCAGAGGGGGGTCGCCATGACCGCGGGGGCTGGAGAGCCTGTGGAGGGGCAGTGAAGCAAGTGTGCCTGTCAGACTGGGGGTGCCAGAGTCCTGTATTTGTGAACCAATGGGAGATCAACACCATTTGACTTAAAAATGTCTTTTTTTTTTAAAGATTTATTTATTTATGCATACAGAACTGGGGTACAGGCCAGAGATGAGGAGGGTGAGAGGATTCACCAGGGACAGAGTGGGGAGAAGAACAGGCAGATCTACAAAGTACACTGCTGAGGGGAGCAGCGGGCGGGTCAGGAGGGGGCTGCCACGCCATGTAGTCAGGGGCAGGTGGGGATCGAACTCATGCGGAAGTGGCTTAAGTTTCTTAGTGCTGTGCTTTAACCCGCTGCGCCCCCAGGGAGGGCCCAAAAATGTCTTTTAATTAAGCATAAGCAGTAGGCAATAAGCATAAGTTAAAAGGATGAGGCCTCTAATTCCCGTGGAATTGGAAATGAGAGCTGAAGCCTGAAACAGTGACCTGTCAGTTTGACGGGGAGAAATCACAGGATGAAGATGGACAGAGCGAGTGTTGACCCCTTCTGCTCCTGTGCAGGGAGAACCAACAGGCGAGTCTAATCTCCCTGGAGGGGACGTGAGGCCACGGAGGTGTCCAGTATTCCAGCAGCCAAACGCTTCAACCAGGGCGCGCGCACACACGCCACACCCATCAGGAGGCATTTGTGTGTCCCGTCCTTGATAAAGATCTTCAAACTGTTAAGTCCCTCCAAAGATCGAGGGAAGACTGAGACTGGGTTGCAAAAAACAACACAGACTTAAACGTCGTTGGAGGA
Organism: Condylura cristata; assembly: GCF_000260355.1. NCBI lineage: Eukaryota > Metazoa > Chordata > Mammalia > Eulipotyphla > Talpidae > Condylura > Condylura cristata. The sequence goes on from NW_004567127.1 coordinate 3,393,964, forward strand.
CTGTCCTAAATACCCTCGATAATACTTGTTTTGGGTTTTCTAGTTCTCCAGCCTGGTAAAACTTCAATACAGGACACCTCAGACACACCAGATCTTCCAAAGGACACCAGCACAGCCGTCAGCGAGGCCACCAGCCAGCACCGGACTGAAGACTTAGTGAAGCCCCGGAGAGGTAAGGCGGTCATTTGCTCTGTCTCACTGTCATAACCAAACATGATGTCTTTTTGGTTGCCAGCTACAGCCAACGTATTCTGGAGTGTTACAGATCCTGGAACCTTGGAACTTCATAAGGCTCCTCAGTCCCTAAAAATACTTCAAAAAATATTTGAGATTAAAAAATAAATGGCAGGCACATCTTTTAGGTTTGTTCATTTGTTCGCCCCAGACAGAAGGCTAATCAGTGATTTTACCAACAAGATGGGTTTTATATGGAAACAGTAACACACGTTTTGAGCCCCTAGTGATTTCACTGTGGGACTTAAATTGGCTTCTGTTTTCAGTCATCTGCTGGTCTGCAGGTGCCAGAAGAGAGGCAGAAGCAGTAGACTGTCTCACGCGACGCACCGCTTTGTGAGCTCCTGAAACTGAAGTGGGAGTAACACTGAATAATATCTGTGGTGGAGTCTCGTGACACTGATCTCAGGGGTTAATTGAGCTAAATCTGATTGGTCAAAAAAAAGGAGAAACAGTACTTTAAATTGTGTGCCTGAATGTACACACCCCTTAACCCCTGGCGGCGTGTTCCAAATTGAGTGTGATGAGAATCTGCTGGTAGGTCCAGGTCACCTCTTCCCAGGTGGGCATCATGCCAAGGCGTGTGCCAGTGAAGATACTCAGCTGCGTAAGGCTCTTGCTTCTTTACTCCAAGAGCTGTTTCTCTTAAAAGATTCATTGAGTGGATGACTTGTTTGATGTCCGCTGTGAGCCAGTCATTGTCCTAGGCGTGAAAATAAAACAGCTACAATGCCAAAGTCCTACAGAGCTGTATGTACTGTGGGGAGACTGAGCAGCCCTGTTGTCACATGAATAAAACAGTAGAAGGCTGAGCGTGTCTCGAGACCCAACACCATCCCATGGGGGCACTAGAGGTCCCTCTGTGGAGGGACAGTCACGCTGAGGCAAGAATGGTGATGAACCAGCCATGCAAACTGGCGGAGAGGCAGTATGAGGGAAAATGAAAACACGCATTACTAGAAGTAAAAGGTGTAAAGTCAAGGCGGTCTAAAATTTGTAAAGAAGGAAAATGTGATGCACCAAGGCTGTGTCCACTCTGCTTTCAAGAAGTGGCTAGAAAGTTTGTCTGCCCCTCTGCTTGGTTTCTCTGTGCTCCACATGGAAGTGACTCCACCCTGAAAGCACAAATGGAGCTCATCCCGGGCAGAGCCCTTGACTTTTTAGAATCTGATTTTTCTTTTTCTATTTTTTTTTAAAAGATGTATTTATTGATGCAAACAGATCTAGGGTACAGGCCAGAGGTTCAGGGGCGGGGAGAGGATTCTCCAGAGACAGAGTGGGGAGCAGAACAGGCCAACTGACTGAGTACACTGCTGAGGGGAGCAGCAGGGAGACAGGAGAGGTCTGCCGCGCCCTGTGGGTCACCTCCGGGCTGGGGATTGAACTGGAGCTGAAGCGGCTGAGACGAGCCTCACAGTGCTGTGTGCTAACCTGTTGTGGCACCAGTGATGCTCATCGTCCCTGCTGCCCATCTCCTGGGGCTGTTGTAGAACCAACACTAGGTGAACTCTCTTTGTGAGATGGAAAGCTACCCAGCTAGAATGAACAAAAGCTCCTGCCTTTTAATAGGCTTTTGAAAAGGGCAAGAAGTTTCCTAACTTGGCTTAGGTTCTTATCTATTCTGGTCTTGCCTCAGATGCCTTGAAATAAAATGTCCGTATGGCATAATTTAAACTTTTTAGCGGAACCAGAATTGTTTGAACCGCTGAAAATCCCAACCCAGTCACTGCTGCAGGATGTTGCAGGACAAGCAAGGAAAGAGAAAGTGAAGTTACCTCACTATTTGCTGAGTTCCAAACCCAAGTCTCGACCTCTGGCCAAGGTAAGAAGGATATGGGGAAAATTCCCGTAGCCGGTCGGTGTGTTTTGTGATCCTGACTCTTGGACTTTGATTTCCAGCCACGGTTTTCTGCTACTTGCTGCTGTATAGGCTGTCTGGCCATGAATGCCTTGACGTCCCACTGAAATAAACCAGGACGGGGCTTTGCTAGAACCTGCTAGGCTCACGTGAGGAATTTTGAGCCAGCTGGTAAACCATCGGTAACTTCAGATCAGTCATGCTGGGCATATCTAAACATCCCAGCAATTGGCAGGTGCCACTTTATCAAAGTTCTTCCCAAGGGGCCAGCTGGCCCAGCCCTGGCCGAGGGGCCACTGGACATCTTTCTAATGGCTTAGGATAAAATTCAGACCTCTTAGCAAGACTGTAAAGCATGACCCCATTTGCTCCTTCTTACCCTTACTGCCCCAGACTTCATTTTTTCCCAAGCACCAAATTTCTTCCTTTCTCAGAGCCTCTAAGGTCAGCCCTGCTCCTCGGCTCTCTGGGGAGCCTTCCAAGAGCCCACCAGTCCAGGGCCCAGTGGCGCTTCGAAGCCGTCACTGCACATCGTGTCCACAGCCTTCTCAGAATGATCTGCAGTGCAACTGAACCGTGCAGAGGTGCCGCTCACACGTCAGTGCGCACGTGTATTACTTAGGGACCTTGTTCAATGCAGGTTCTGCCTCACTGAGTCGTTGAGGCACCCTGCAGTTTCTGCCAGCCCCCAGGTGAGGCCAGATGGCCCGTGTGCAGGACAGCCGGGGGCGGGGGGGTCAGTGCTTCTTCCAGAACAGTGGCAACTCTTGAGAACTTTTGTACATGTTCAGACACGACCCTACCCCAGACTCCCTCACTGAGAAAGTGAGGATGGAGTCAGCCGTCGGGGTCTTGACAAGTCTTCCTGGTGAGCTGCTGCTAGCTGAAGTGTGATATTCACGCACTTACTCCTTCATTCCTTCTCCTTAAAACAAAGCCTAAAGTACTTGCTCACAGTCACAAGGACTGCATGAGGCCAGAAAGGGGTGTTTCCTTCCAGGACACACAGTTGTTTTCCTCTGCTGAGAGTCCTTTTCTTCTGTTGGAAATGCCAGAGAGAACCATTTCATTTTATTACTTTTTCTTTAACACAAAGGTGAACAATCCAGTTGGAGGAAGAGTGAAGACATCTTCTGTCGCAGCTGCCGCCATTAATAACGCAAATTCATCCTCTTTCGGATTCCACCTGCTCCCCTCATCAGTGAAGTTTGGGGTGCTCGAAGAAGGACAAACCTATACAGCCACTGTAAGGCTCAAGAATGTTGGGGTGGACTTCTGCAGGTGAGCAAGGCCCAAAAGTCTGCTTAGGTCAGCCCACCCCGCTCTGCAGTTCACCTTTGGCTACACCAGAGAACGCTGATTGCATTGAGCTGTGACTGTACTCTGCATTCTGCACCTTCACATCATTCGTTCATTAACGGGTCCTTTCATTCATCCCTGAGCAAGCCAGTATTAGACAAGCTTCCACTGTGTGAGAAGCACTTATCCCCACCCCATCAGTCATGTTCATTCCTGGGTAGAATCAACTCAGCTCTGAGCTGCACTAAGGAAAACACAAGTCATACAAGTGCTGCAGTAGCAAAAGCACAGAACTTGGGAGTCTGTCTAAGCCACACTGACCCTCAGGCCAGCTGACCACTGTTTGTGGTGTATGAGCTAAACGTGAACTTAATTACATTAGTGCTACATCATTGAGGCAAACGGAAAACAAAAGTGTTAACTTGAAGCATTTGACTCTGAAAATCTGACATGGAATCAGTAACAAACACCCCGGCTCCCAGTCTGGACCCCCTGTTGAAAATAGATCATGTCTGGCAGTCAGCTGCCAGTCCTCCAGTTCTGGATAAAAACCGCCATGTCTTAAAGCTTGTAGAGCCGAGACTATTACAGAGGACAAAGAGGGCCACTTGTGGTAAGGTCTTGGAGGCCAGAGCAGGGCTGGACTTCACACCTCCCAGCCCTGTTCCCTGGCAGCTGCTCCCCGGAGCCACCACCTTGTGTGGGGGTTCAGTCCTTCCCATGGGGTCTGCATCCCCAGAGGCCTAGATGCCACCCTCCGGCGGCAAGTCCCTTGAGCATGCTTTGATTCTGGACTGAGGCTCCAGGCTCCCCCCCCCCCCCCCCGAGCAGCGCAGCAGGGGGTCTGTGTCCCGCCTGAGTGGAGTCTGCCCCAGGAATCACGTAGCTGTCCTCAGACATAGCCTGAGGAGGCCAGGGCCACCAGAACAGACAGTACTCTTTTGTTCGGGCCCATGAGAGTTTCGCGTGCACATCCTCTCTGTCCCGCCAAGATTTCCAGTTCTAGAGATTTCGTTCCTAGGCTTGTTAAATTCGGCCACAGCCGGGCTGGGGTCCCCTCAGAGGTAGGTTGGCCCTGGCATGTTAACTCGCTCCAGGTCTTTCACCTGCAGGCAGCGCCCACCGCCCACAGCCCACAGGAAGGGGCGGGCCCCTGGGCACCTCGCGTGAGCACCGGCTTCTCCAGCCCTTTGTTTCCCTCCTCCCCCAACCGCAAACCCCTCCCACGGCTTTCCCAAGCGCCTTTACCCCAGCGGGCTGTGTGGCCTGGTCAGCGGCCAGCATCCGACGCCGAGGCCAGAGGCCGCGGCCTGGCGCCTCTGGAGGCTGCTGGCCTGGTGCCACTCCCAGTTGAATCTTAGGTGGCTTTTCTAATGCCAAGGGCCCCCCGTGACGGGAATGTTAATGCCTCCCGGGCTTTCTGACAGCGTAGAGTTCCCCGTGCGTGCCTCAGCCTCAGTTTGTCCCTATCTTCCTGTCCGGCCTCAGGTTTAAGGTGAAGCAGCCGCCACCCAGCACGGGCCTGAAAGTGACCTACAAACCGGGGCCGGTAAGTGCTGTGTGCACACTCTGTGTGTGTGTGTTTGAGAGAGAGAGAGAGAGCCCATGTGCCTGTGTGACCTCTTAGCGAAGAGGGCTTTAAGTGGTCCTGTCCACTCAGTGTGGCCACGGGTTGGTCTGCTTCTCCGCCCCACGTAAAGCCATCTGGTACTGGTGCAATGTGTGGCTTGATGTCGCTTAATTCCTCTCATTGCCCTGACATAAATCCTGCGCCTAGATAAAGTTAAACTTCCAGTGACCGGAAGCATTTCTGGAGTTTGCATCTCTTGTCCCCAAACTGTCGTTATGTACAGTAGTTTGGAAGATAGCTTTAAAAAATTAAATACCCTGTAATTGGCACTTGGACAACCAGTTGTCTAATCGGCAGCAAATCCTTCCGCAAAGTGAAAATTTCTGAGGAAAAAAAAGTAATTGTTCCATTCTTTAGACTTTAAGCCTGTTCTGTTCTCTCAGTGCTGCTCACATGGCAATAAAAGAAAGAAAAGGGAGTCGAGGCAGGTTGAGGGCGGGAAGCTGCTCAACAGCAGACCTTGGCCTTGTGATTGACAGAGAAGGGAGGGGCGACCCTGGACACTGGCTCTCGGGCTTCAGGGAGAATCCCCACCCATGGCCTCGGCCTTATTATTAGCAGGCGTCCCCGGACCAGCCCCTGGGGCGCAAAGCGCATCCGCATTGCCCTGGGGGACCAAGTGTCCCGTCTAACTTGAAAGGCACCTTGTACCCGACACCCACACTCTTGCCATCTGCCAGAGAAGATTATTAAATGACATCTTAAGAAAGAGCAGCTTATAAACTTCACCAGCTGCTTCATTTCTCCCAAGATCTCTGCAAGCATAATGCACACTAACAACCTGTTCTGAGTTCATCTGATACACCCCCCCAGTTGGGGGCATTTGGTGTAATTGCCTCTTTCAATTATAACTTAGAAGTGTGATACAAAGGCCAACTCAAAATAGGATAAAAGCATGTTTGTAACTCGGATCATTCATGACCTGGCCAGCGAGTGAGCTTGGTGCTTTACCGCCGCTTGCGTTACACGCAGCTCAGTTGGGCACATCCACGTGCCCAGTGTGCCAGCCTCCCGGGAGCATCAAAGGGGGGTCCGTCGCAAGGGACCTTGGAGAGCTGGGCCCACCGCACCCACTCAAGGGACAAGTGACTGTACGGGCGAGGAGGTGTCCAGGAAGACAGGCCCTTCACTGTGGATGGGGTGTGCAGGGTTTGTGGGAGCACTGAGCCAGGCACCGGCCCCATCACTAGCACCGCGCTCCGGAGCCCGAGGCCTGGCAGAGGTCGTCTGGATGCTGACACAGGCTGCCGCGGCCAGGGGCCAGCGGTCAGTTGGCGGCAGCGGTGGCCGAGCTGCCGCGCCACGCAGCGTGTTTTGGCCAGTGCATCCTCTCCCTTGCTTTTCTCATCTGCGGGGCACAGGGCGCTTCCATGGATAACTGCTTTGCTTCCGCCAGCCCTGATAGCTTATCACCTACTAAGCAGTAGTGTGGGTTCCAGCTCCGAACACAAACACATTTGATTAGGTCCACTGGGTCACGAGCGCCTCTGCCATAATTTATCATCACCGTCCTGGCTCACGATCGCAGAGTCGTCTCAACATAAACCAAAGCCAGAAATCAAAGCGAGCGCTTCTCTCAATATTCTCAGAAGTCCGCGACTCCTTTTCATCTACAGTAGGGTCTGTGCCAGACCCCCACAGGATGGCGGACCAGCTCAGAGGTACTAAGGAAACCAGCGTGTATTCTTTGGGCTCACGCTACGCTCTTAGACTCCCCGTCCCCCTTCTACCCCCCCAGTTTTTACTTTTTTCCTTTTTTGATAGTGGTTTTGGCTTGGGTAAAAATATCACCTACAGGCTTTTCCACATGTAAGTCGAACCACTGTTCGCCTTGGTGAGTTGCCAGCCCTAAATGAACAGGCTCGGAGCACGGTCACTGGTGTGATGGCAGGACTCCAGCCCCCATGTCGTCACCCCCACTCTGCTCCCACGGTGGGGCTGGGGACTGTGGCCCCGATGCTCAGAAAAGCAGAGGTGGGGAACATACCTTGCAAGCTCATGCTTGAAAAAAAACACGGAGGCATTTTTCAGTTCTATTATTTATAACGCCATAGCAGAGGAAGAAAATCCATTTGTATCTAATTGTTTTCCATGTGTAGTTTCTGATTTATTTTTTCCAGATAACTGTTCTCAGGTTTGCTTTGTGACGAGCCTCCTGGAGAGGCAGCTTAGAAACATAAACAGGTCTTTCTTTCTTGGCCAGAGAGTGTTCTCTTCAAGGAATGAGGCAAGAAGCCTGCCTGTACTTTGCTGTGCTTCCCCTTCCAGATAGATCAGGTTTCCCCTGTTGGTACATCTGCCTGTAGCTCTCAGACTAAGCCGGCTGGCGGTTAAACTACTTCTGTCTCCCTCTACTGGCTTTATGGGGCTACAAGTCGTAGGCCGGGAACACTGTGAACAGGGCAGGCAAGTGGTGGAATTCACCAGTCTCCGAGAGGCAGTTTGAGATTCTGTTTCTCCTAGACTAAATTCAGCTTTGTCTGCAAGGATGCCGATAGGTGGAAATGCGCTATTGGCGTTTGAGAAGTAGCACCCTCGTAGGCGTTTGCCTGGAGGGTCACCTCATGTCCTAACATCTAGGTTCCTGTGCATTTTCCTGAATAACCTCATTTTCTCCTTCCACCAATTATCCCGAGTCCCATGAACTCAATGCAATTCTCCCTCACAAATCAGTGGAGTCATGCGTCTACATGCTGGCCACAGCTCTTATTCATGAATGTGAGACTTCCACATGAGGAAAACGAGGTGTGCTTAAGTAACTTGCCCCAGTTAGCAGGAGAGCCGAGACTGGAACTCAGCTCCGTGTGACCTAACACTCTGTCCTCCCTTCCAGGTGGCAGCTGGTTTGCAGGCAGAGCTGAAAGTGGAGCTATTCGCCATGGCTGTCGGGGAGGACGGTGCCAGAGGGGCCGTGCACATCACTCACAATGTTGAGATCATGACTGAGCACGATGTCCTGTACTTGCCGGTGGAAGCAAATATCCTTTTAAGTTCTGTGCAGTCGCCATACATCGCACAGTCAGATTTGCAGTCGTGTTCAGTGTCGGAGATGCCATCTTGCTAGAAAGGATGGCCGGATCGTCCCTGAACCACACACACACGTGCCGTCTCCTGCATCTAGACAGACACGAAATAACCTAGTACATGCAGGTAAACGACATGGAACAGCAAACACAGAAATGGAAATTGGAATATTTGAAAAGATTATTCTGTAGCAGGAGAAGTCTTCACACGTGATTCCTAGATCATGTTAACCTTCAAATGAACCAATTATTTACAGCACTGTTATAGGGTCTATCTATATGATATTTGAGTGGAGTCTCATAGAAAGCAAAAACTTGATCAAAGGAAACTTAAAATAGAAAGATTGACAGGTTCCAGATTTCTGTGAGGAGTAGCAGGGAGCTCAATATGTGAGAGCTTAGGGAATATCAGGACATACAGTAGGAGAATTGGTGGGAATGAAATCATGGAAGACTTTAAATACTTGACTTAAATTTCCTTGTACAGCCAGTCAGACTCATTGAAGGTTTCTGATCCAGGGAGTGATATAAGCATTATCTTTATAAAAATGAAGCCAGAGTTGCTGTACAGGATGTATTAGAGGACAAGAGTGAATGGATTTGTAAATAACTGTGGGAAGGGTGCTTCAGTAGACCGAGTGTGAGATCAGGAGCTCGAGGGTGCGGCAGTGATGATGAAGGGGGGCGGCGTGGATGACAGCCGTTGGCAGGGAGACTGTAGACTCTGATATGGAACCCTTAGAGAGACGGAAGCCAGAGCAACTGACCGTTCAACTCGAAGGTTTTGGGCTCAAGTGGTGAATCATAGGTACGCAGGACACAGTCACAGAATCGCACAGCTGGTATGTAATTGTCTTAAAGATGCTGACATAGAAGCGACAAGTAAAGATACGGGAAAGAGGCGGAATTTGAGGTCTATTTCGGGAGCAGGAAGAAGCAGCTAAAGCAGGTAGAACAAGCAACTAGAAAACCGTGAAATTTCTCAGACGCCATAGAAAGGATTTCAGGGAAAATCATGACAGAAGTGACAGATGCTATGGAGAGATCAAGAATTCATATTTATATAGAACCACTAGATTTTATTGGGATTAAAAACTAAATGCAAAAGACTAAATGGGTGTCAAGAGAGCATAAGCAGTGAGTAGATTCTCTTTTAAGAAAATGTGTTATTAAAAAGGAGTATGTTCCCTCAGAGAGGCAACAAGGTAAAGAAAAGGCTCAGCTTGTAGCCTTAATT
>NW_004567127.1:3404229-3418232 GCF_000260355.1 Condylura cristata
GTTTGCTGCTGATGACAGTGATTAAGTCCTTTTGCTTTATACTATCAAGATTTATATTTCCTTTCTTATGGGTTAGAGATCACCTGATGGGGGGAGGAAGAGTTTTATTAAGATCTTGCATCCACCTTCAATGTCAACAATGATGAGGTATAGGCCACTTCCCAAGATCTATTCCTTTCTCTACCCAGAAGCATGCAGTCCAGATCTCGCTGTTTTGGAGCCTGGTTATAGTGATTGATGGTTAATAAAGGCCAACCACAGCCTAGAAACATACACTAGGCTGAACAGAAGAAATTCTGTAACAATCAATCATAAACTTGAGTATGTAACAGGACAGACAAGTACTGAAATTGTGTTAAAATGTTGCTAGAAAAGAGATTCAGATTCTAAGATGTTAACTGAATTTGTATATACAAATCATATGGTCATGGAAAAAAAGTCATCCTTAATGAATATTGTACCAGTTTTAACAAGCAGCAATTATGCTAAGAGACTGAAAGAATTTCCGCGGGTAACAGAAAACCCCATGATCCAGAGGACTTCCTCAATTCTTGGAGCCTTCATGTCTCGCAAGATTTCTCACTAGATCCAGTAAGTAATAAATTGGAATTTTATTTTCATACATTCAGACGTGAGGTCCTATGTTACATTTCTCCGCTGCTTCTTACAGCCAAAAACTAGTGAGCCATTTACTTAGCCTGGTAGAATGAAACTACTTGCTTTTGTAACTGTGTGGTAGCTAACCCCTGTATATACATTGTCATAGCTTCATACTACAAATTAGAGATGATATCTTTCTCATTTTATAAGTAAGGAAACTGAAGTGAGAGACAAGGTCAAGATCTTAAGTGAATGAGTAGAAACTAACCTACTGCTGGGTGATTCTATCATTCATTCCTTTAAGCCCTGTTTTCAGTGTTGAGCCGACTCTCCAGAGAATAGAAGCCCGGTCATATCCCAGGATGCCCTCTGGGGCCTAAGAAATTGATGAAAACCAGTGTTTTTTCAAATGTTCTGGACTTAAACTCGTTCGTATTCTTAAAAATTAAGAATCTCTACACTTCTTATTTATGTGGGTCATATCTATGAGCATTCACCACATTAGAATTACAACTGGGGGAAAATGAAACTTTGCCAAAATAATGAACTGGCATATTCACAAATTTTAAGTGAAAAACGTCTGACTCTGTAGATTGCAGCTGAATCCTCAGATCTTCTCTGTTCATTGTGTCAACAGTACATTTCATATAGCTTCTGGAAGACGCCACTGTGTGCTCAAGAAAAGGTGACCCTTATCTCATAGTAGTCGTTTCAAAGGGCAGTTGTTAATGCAACTATACTCATCCTTAGAGTCCCATAGTTATATCCCATAAACTTTGGAAACATAAAACTGTGCAACCAGGTAGCATAAAAGTCATTATTTGCTTGTAGTTCAGGAGGCCAAAGATCCGAAAACAAGGTGCTGGCAGGCTTGGTCCTTCTGGGCTCTCTGAGGGAAAATCTGTTCTGTCTTTTGTCAGTTACCAACAGCCCTTGGTTTCCTTGGCTTGTCGCTGGATCACAAGTCTCTCCCTGTGTCCAGGGGTGTGTTCCCTGTATATTTCTGTCTCCATCTGTCCTTTAAACAAGCCTATTGCTCACTGGATTTAGACTGCCCTAATCCTGAATGACTTCATCTTAGCTTCGTTGTATCTGCAAGACCTTGTTTATAACGTCACATTCACAGGTTTCCATAGACATAAATTTTGTGTAGCCAAACCCGGTTGATGAAGCTCCTGGCCCTCCCAAATTCACATCTGTCCCGTACAGGGTCATTCCTCCATCCTAACATTCCAGAAGTGCTCACCATTTCAGTCCTAACTGTATGTACAGAATAGTCAAATACTAACTCAAAAGGCTTAAACCTCATGATTGAAATCAGAAGTGAGTGGGTGAGACTGTAAGATGACCCATCCTGGCTTCTTCATCTGTTGGTCTGTGACACTAGACACATCGTCAGCTTCCGGATTACAGCGGTGGGACGAGCATCGGACAGACATTCCGAGGTGAAGAAACGAGAGGTAGTCAGGACCACTGGTCTGCAAGCTGTGCAAGTTTGCAAGTTGTGGGGGCACACCTTGAGAGGTTTCAAAGACCTAGAATAATCATTCTGGGCTGGATCTACCCTCTGGGCACCACAGACTTTACCTGCTTCCACCAGAAGCCCTCAGAGGCCTTGTGGGCCACCCCCTCTCCAGGAGGCAGCTGCAGCCTCTGGGGAGCCCACTTCCCGCTTAGAGAACCCCCTGAATCTGAACATCTCCCTCCATTTTGTAGCCCCCATCCCTCAAGCCAAACAGGCAGTGTTTCTGTTGCTACAACATCTTTGGAGCAGGCCAGTTTCCAGAGGTGTGGGGGGCTCTGTGCCTGCAGACACGAGGTTCCCCTGGAGGGTCTGTGCTCGGCCTGCTGGGACCGCGTTAGCAAGGTCGCCGCCTTCATCTCCTCAGTGGGCTTTACAGCCAGATCCTGGTGATCTCTCCAGAGTGGAGTTTTGCATGTGGATAAGTTGGGGTTTTCCACATCATCAGCTCCCAGTTCCTCGTTGCCGACCGGTTCCTTTCTCAATTGAGTTTTTCCTCGTAACATTTTACTATAAACCAGAGACCAGGGCACAGCTTCCAGATTTTCTAGGACACCTCCGCTCAACAGTCAAGCTCATTGTTGACAAGTTCCACTTTTTACCACAAAGCAGAACATGATGCCAACTTCCTGCCACTTTGTAAGGATCTTCTCTCCTGCATGTTGCTTGGTCATTTCTGACATCTCACCGGAAGCGCCTCCAGTGTTCTTATTTCTACCAACATTCTGCTCACAATACAGAAAGCTAGTAGATACGTTCTCTACGGTCATCGCCCCGGCAGGTGGCTTTTATGCTCACATTTCTATCAAGTCTCTGCAAAATAATCTAGCCTTCTGGTATCAGGCACCTCAAAATTCTTCCAGCCTTTACTCATCGGCCAATTCCAAAGCTACTTCCAGTGTTAAGTACCTGTTATTCCACACTTTCTTGTACCAAAATTTGCTGTTTTCTGGCACTGCTGCTACACATATTGCCACAAACTGAGGGGTTTAAGACAACAGGTATCCTCTTGCAGTTTAGGAGACTGGAAATTTGCATCCAAGGTTGTCAAGGCTTGGGTCCTTGTGGAGGCTGAGGGACAGTTTGTCCTGGGACTTTGTCTGAGCGTCCAGTGGAAGGCGTGATCCTTGGTGTCATCCCAACGCTGCCTCTTGTCACACGACCTTCCCTGCGTGTCCTACCCTGGTGTTCTTATCAGGGGAACACTCGTGGGCTTCAGGGCCCATCCTAACGCAGTGTAAGCTCATCCTGACGAATGGCTTTATCCAGTGACAGACACCAGTGTCTCCTTGGTCACTGCTGCAGAGTCTCTGATACGACTTAGGACGTGTGCCGCTGAGAAACAACTCTATACCGAACACACTCAGAACACCTACCTTCTGGATAGGGAATCTTCAAACTGTTAAGGATCTCTTTTTGTTAGGAATAAACCACCTAAGCGTATATAAAATGTAAATATATATTAACTACCTAAATATCAGACACACACACTCCGCAGCTGTGTTTTAATACACTTAGATGCTGTGCTACAAAAAAAACCCTGCAGGAGCTGTGTGGCGCTGCATACTTCTTTCGGTGCCAGGCTTTATTGTGGATGTTTTTTATTAAATAGTTTTTGTATTGAAGGCCAACGGTAGCCAGTGGCTGACCAAGCCAAGAAATGCTGTCTGAATAACCAGAAGTCTGCTCGCCTAATATTTTTTTAATTTATTTGTTAATCTCCAACTGCTAGGACTACGGAGTTTCAAATATTCTGACAAGAATTACAATTCCGTTACTGATCACACATGACTTCTGCCACAAGTTCCCCTTTCCTTCGACTACGTTAGCAGAGCAGTACTTGACGACAAATACATCTACGTGCCTCCTGGAACTTGTTATGGTTCGCAAACATGAAAATGTTCATGAAAACACTGCAGTTTCTTTGATGTGCTGATGAACGACTCAAGAGAACACAAACAGGTTCAGTCTGTTCTCAGAAATTAAGATCGTTTCCAGAATTGAACAATTGCTTTCCCTGGTAGCAGGAATAGCCTCCTAAGGAAGAGTTGTTCTTCAACCTGGAAAGCATCTAGAATTGCGTCATATTATTCACTCTCCTCTCTTCTCATGGCAAGCCTGAGGCACGCTGGGCCAAAACTCCCTCTCCTCTCATTCTCGCCAACAAATAATACTAACATATTCCTGACCTCACTTCAGTGACTGTTTGCTCAGGAACAAACAGACCTGTGTTTTGGGACACAGAGCCAGGCCACAGGACCAAAGCTCTTTTCAGACTGAGGAGAAAATGGCACAAAAAAGTAACTGACACGAAATGGGCAAATTCGTAAACACAAAATGCTGACAGTGACTCCAGACTGCAAAGAAAGCCCCAACAGAACTATCTAGGGCGGGTGAATCAGGGATTTCAAAACTCCCCCAAGTTTTCTAATATAAGACCAGAGGTAGGAGTCACTGTCTCGTCCTGAAGCATTCCCCCCTCCCCAAATTCCTCCCACACCTGTGTGCACGTGTGTGTCCCATGTATTCACCCAGAAGCTCAGCTTGGAAACTCTTTAATTAGAAACAACTATTTTAGAGAAGCAGGATGCTTGCGATTATGCCAGTTCTATACACACGTAAATAAACCTACATGAGGTAAAGTCTGAGAAGGCAGTTCCAGGTCATTTTCCTGGCCCATTTCAGTCCGAGACTCCGCAGTTATGGGCAGGGGCTGGTCATTGTGCATTTGGCTGCTGTCGGAGGGGGACCCCCAACACACATAATAAGTCACCCAACACATCTCTTGCCATAAAAAAATAAGAAAATTTTTGAAATGTTCAGTACGACTCCAGTGAAATAAATACCTCGTTAAAAAAACTCTTTGCCTACCAAGATTTTAAACAAATCACACATTTAAGTTCAAGAATCAGGGCCGCAGTCCCTCGCGGGACCTGCACAGGCAAAGCCGGACACCTTCACCTCTGGTCTGCTGCAACTGGCCGGCCTCGGGTTCATGGTTCTTTTCAATGACAGCAGCTGCCCCGTGCCCAGTGGCTGTCCTTCAGAGAAACGGTGGGGTCAGTGCTGTCCTAAGTCACCGTTAAAATGAGCTTCTCCCTCTTTTTCCTCTTCCTCCTCTTCTCTTCCAACTGGCTGGTAGCATCAGCAAAGAACATCACTTCACTTTTAGCCTCCAGTTCCCTCTTGAGATGATCGAGACCGGCCATATTGAAGCCGATGACATCCTGCGGGAGGACAGGGGAGTGAACAGGCCTCGCCCTCAGCAGCGACGTGGCAGCTCAGACGCCGAAGCCCACGCTGGAGGCGCAGCGGCCATCCGTCCAGGGGCTTTTCTTCTTGTTTTCTCCCTCCACCCGCCACCCCACGTGTACCAGCCCCGCTGAGAAAGCCTTGCCTCGAGGGTGGCCAAGGAGGCCCACACTGGTACCTGGGCGTCACATACACGCTGTGATTTTTCCCTGATCGTTGTGTCTATACAGAGACACTTACCCGGACTTGTCTCACTTTTGAAATAGTTGTTTCCCTTAATTTCTCAATCACTGGCACAAGCATTTGGTTGCTGGTGATCTGCCCGAAGTGAATCCTAATAGAAAAGTAAAACAGAGTTGAACTGGAAATAGGGGAAGTAGGTCTGGTTCTATCAGACCTTTCCAGAAAGAGCAGACACGTTATCAAAACTAAACAAGGGAGGGCTTCTAGGGAAAGAAAAAGCTAAAGAAATGTCTTCCCTATTCAATTCGACCCAATGACAATTCTAAAATCACCATACTGAAGCTTACAACGTGCCCTGGTCACTGGCCGAGTGGACACTTTCCCCAACAATGAGCCAGGAGGCCAGATGCTGCCAGCAGTATCTGATGGAAAGCTCAGAGAAAAAACACCAGAAACAGCGAGGAAAGTCTGCCCTGGAAAGCTGGCGCCCCTAGGCGTTCATGGCCCCTTAGCCCGCCCCACGCCCACGCGCGCCCTCAGCCTCGGGCGCCCCGACTGCACAGCCCAGGGGCAGAGCAGTAGGGACAGGTCAGTGCAGATTTACAGCTTCACAAATGGCTCAAAATCAAAATCATGGCAAGAGAATACAAATGTTCTTTCCTGCTGCTCTTCTGAAAGAAGACAGGGACCAGCGGGCCAGGACTCAGGAAAACAGGTCAGCTCACAAATACTCCTCCTTCATTTAGCGCCCTGGTCCTGGCCGGCCAGTGTGATTTTGCCACCCTGACAGCACTTGAAGGCATGTCAGCTCGGCTCCATGCCTGCTCCCTGCTCGCACAGCTGGAGGCTGCCCAGGGTGAGAAGCAAGGCTGTTTCTCCTTACGGCCTTGTGAAAACGGTCACACACTATCAGGAGCCTTCGTAGTTAAGCCTCTCCCCCCAGCCCAGGTTTCACTACCTTGACGCTAGCTCACATTACCACATGCCTCGGAAGCTCTCCAGGGCTCAGCCCTATCACTCTGCCCCTTCTTGTCCACCCCTCTTGGAATGAGTATAGCTTTATAGACTCTGAAAAGGATTCTTGTTTTGCCAGCTTCACAGTATACTCTGATGAACATATTTCCTTTCCTTCTATGTTTCTGGTTCCTTCTGTATGTCCCTACTTCTCCACTTGTATTTGCAGAGACCTGGAAGATAAATCTACTGTCCCTTAATTGCTATTCTCAGAACAAAACAGTTAGGCTTAAGCAGCTGGAAAAAATCGCAGATGAGGCAACTCAGCTGTACAGTAGGGGGTTGTCAAGAGACAGACAAGCAGGGCTGCCAGCAGGGGCGGCCTGGGGCTCTGTGGAGCCAGGGAGACCCTCTAGCAAAGAGCCGGCACCACTGTGTCCCGACGTCAAGGCTGGTTCCGGGGGCAAGAAGTGACTATGTCAAAGAGCTGGAGTTCCAGAAGTTTCTAAACACAAAGCGCCAGATTTCTTAGTCCCAAAGCAGGGACAGCTTCAGTTTAGCTGCTGTGGGACAGCCATACTCCTCAGAAGTTACCTGAGGAGAAAGAAGAGGCATCGGCACAGAAGTTCAATGTCAGAGCCCTGCTGGATGAATTCATTCAGCAGCGTGAGAATGTCAGGGACGTAGGAGAAAGGCAGCACGAGCAGAGACTCCTCCAGCTCACTGAGGAAGGAAAACAGACACGTCAAAAGTGCCACATTTCTCAGTCAAATCTTTACAATCCCCTTCTGCTATTTTACTACTGCTTTTATAGTAGATCGCACTCAAAGTCATTTCAATAGTCACCTGTATTTGAAATGGTTTTCTTTTTTCCATGTTTTAATTTCAATCTTTTTGACATATTTTGGTCCATGACATGGTAGGAGAATCTACCATGACTCCCCAGGTAACTTCCCCGTCACTTTCATAACTACTCCATCCTTAACTTTCATTTTGATTTTTGAACCAAATCATGTTGGACTAGAAAAAATAGCTCAGCCACTATTCAGTGAACAGACCTCTAGGGTTCTTATTTAAGAAAAATAACCAAGACGACCAAGTTTTATATGTGAAGACGTGCGTCCATAAAACAGTAATAGCAGAACATGTGCAACAGCTAATAATGATTTTTTTTTATATAGCGAGCAAAGCCTCAGGAAATAATTCTATGATAAAGAAGGGGCTACAGAATTAACCACGGCATGATTCCAGTTGTGTCTGCACAAGACAAATAGGCCAAAGAAAGCGGATATAGCCAAATGCTAGAGCTGGAACCTTCCAACAAACTGTAGTCTGTTTCATTGTCTACCTGACCCTGCGTCTGTCCTTCAGTCTCCGCCTCCAGGCTTCCGGAGGGACTGCCCATTTCTGCTTCAAAAGGAGCAGTAACTGTTTTCCATCCATATTTTGGCACAGTGAAACTTAGGAGGAAGATAACCAGTCACTGTATCATCTATTTCACCCTCAAACGGGCCCCTGGTCAAGGCTGTCAGCTGACAATGACCATAGCTGGGTGCTGGGACTCACCTGGACTTGACTCCTCTAAGAATCTCCAGCACGTAAGCTGCAGGCTGCAAAGGAAGGATGCTGCATTAGCTGCTCGTTTTGTGCAAATCTGTCTTCGCGTCTCCGAAAGGCAGCAGACCCGCTCTCACTTGAAAACAGTGCGCGGAAGTACCAAGGCTCACTTGGGTCTGACTCCAATGAGTCAGACCTGCGTGGAGGTTCCAACTGCTCTTACCTCGCCTACAAGTGGGGCCACGCCCCTTTCGGCCCATGGAGCCCTGACGACCGTGTGGCAACTGGGCCCAGTGGGCCTGGCGTGTACAGCGGCGCGTAGAGACCGCTGCACTGCTCCCTCCCACTCCCTCGCCTCCGTGTCTGACTCTGTCAGCTTGTCCTTCAAACCCCCCAGAGTCAGCTAGATTAACAGAATCTACGGGGGGCTTTGGGTAAGAGGACAAGCCAGCACTGATGTAAGAACACTGGTCTGTGCCGCACAGGGCTGAATGCAGAGTCACAGAAGTGTGGCCCTTGAGGAACACAAGCTAGAGGATACTGCCCTTCAGGAGAGGCTTTTATAGAAGATACTTCCCAACACATCATGCTCAACTCATAATGCCTCTTTCCTCCTCCCCTTGTTCCTTACAGAAACCTGTGAGTAATGTGGAGGAAACTGCTCCATGTTCTACTCACAGAGATATTGCCATGAGCCATCAGGATGGGGTGGACAGGAAGAGAAACCTAGGGAAATACATTTAAGTCAGTTATTGAGAGTGAGACTTTGGTGGTACAGTGACAGACCAGGTGCTCACAGAACTTTACAACTTTGAAAAGAGAAAACATGCTAAAGAATATTTAAAAAGATCAGAGCTCACCAATGAGTGAGGACGACACACTTCCGTCTGACATTTGA
The DNA here is from genome assembly GCF_000260355.1 of Condylura cristata. Taxonomy (NCBI): domain Eukaryota; kingdom Metazoa; phylum Chordata; class Mammalia; order Eulipotyphla; family Talpidae; genus Condylura; species Condylura cristata. The sequence continues at coordinate 3,413,196 of NW_004567127.1, forward strand.
GCTGGCCAATCCTTCCGTGACTTTCTACCCTTTTTTGTTAAGGCCACGCTTACTTCTTCCCCGCCCCTCACCTCCTCTTTCTGAGTTTCCTTGCCTATCAGCTGGGTGAGCGTGTCACAGGAGGCGGTGTTTGTGTATGTGTGGCAGTGACTGCTGCCCACCGTTCTCCCTCAGACTCAGTCTCCTGACCGTCTCCCCCATCCCGCCATCCCGACACCCCCCAGCGCCGTCCTTCTAAGATGTGAGTGAGAAGATTCTGACATTTATCTCCTTTCCTGATTGGAGTCAGCAAATCCCAAACAGCTTTCTTCTCAGGAGTCCCTGTTCACAGAGCCCCAGGCCAGACCGCGGGCGCCTCACCTCCTTTCCTGCAGCTTTGCAAATGGCTTTGTGTTCTTTCATTTTTGCAGTTTCTGCTCGGTACAGCTCAATCGCTTCCATGATCCTCTCGGCCTACAGAGGATGACAAAGGACAGGAATCACCCAACAACCTCACGGTCCCAGAACACTGCAGCGGCGGGCCTGACTAGAAAGTTACCGAGGGAAACGGCCTGAATCGGCTTAATAAAGATGGGCCGCGTGAGCGCCAAACAGCATTTCAAGGAAGCTTTTGTTTTTCTTTCTTCTTTCTGCCTGGTAATTTACAGGGAGGGGACTGAGTGTCCTGACTTCAGGGGGTGCGTCAACTTTAAATAGTGCAGCTCCCAGGAACACCTGACAGGCGCGACTTTCAGATACCAAGCTTCCCTTTTTAGAAACTGCGCACAGTCAAGCAGATTTAGCTCTGTCCTTGTGCACAACAGGAGGTGAAGTTACGGTCTCCTCCTATAAAGTGAGGACACTTTTGCCACAAAGGGCTATCTGGTTGATAAGGACTTCACCAAGCGGTTGGAATCCTACTAACAATGTCAGCTATTGCATTCTGTATCAACTTACCGCTTTCACTGTCTCAATAGTTTTCTTTCCAGCAAAGTAATTGTCACCTGGAGTCTCCCCTGGAACCTGGGAGAAACAGAGACCCTTGAACAATACTGTTGACAGATGCACAAGAGCCACTATCTGACAGGACCCACCACAGAGGAGGCGCCACCTCTCTGGGGTAACGGACCGTGACGCCCATCACGGGCGTGGCAAGTGCCAGGCGCTGCTAAGTATTGTACAGGCACCACAGTAAAAACAGCCTGCTCGACCCAAGTTTTAAGAGAACGCCCAGTTTTTCAAATTTCTTGGCTTACATTTTTGTTCTTCTTGAGATTCCCTTACGTCTCCTTAAAAAAAATCAATCCTTTGTCCCCCCAAAAAATCAGGACATGCAGTTAGATACTATGTACATATTGATTTAATGGGACAGATGACTGACACAGAAGTACAGATAGATTGTCACGTCAGCTAGTGATACCTGGAATCTAACCCTAATTCTAATCCCATTAAAAATTCTACCAGTTATAGCAAATTCCAGTGAGGTAATTCCAACGTGATCTCTGTGTCCCGAGAGATTTACTCACTGCTGGCTGGTCTTCCTTGGCCACGCTCTCTTCGTATTCTGCTTCCCTTTCCTGTCAGAGCGAGAGATGTGAATTAAGATAAAGGTGTCGCCCCGGGGGTGGGGTGAGGGCACAAGCACATGTCTGTTGTGACTGAGACAGCGAGAAGCTGCCGCTTTCTGAGCACAATGCCCGTGGGCATCTGAGTGTGTCCGGCTGTCGGGACGGTGACCGGGCACCGGATTTGCAGTGAGAGACGTGACTGCACCGGCAGGACATCGGCTGGGGCCGCCCGTCGGATCCCCGCCAGACATCTGTGAAGAGCCTGAAGTCCTCACCATCTCCCTCTCGTCTTCGAGGATAAGAGGCTCCCTGGTTCGCTCCCAGAGTCTCAGAGATTTGTCATGGGACGATGACACGATGTAGTCCCCGTTGGGGCTGACAGCCAAGCTCCATATTTCCTGATGGTGCCCCTGGAGAGAGAGTACCCAGGGTGACGACGGCAGGCCTGGACCTGCCCGAGCTTGCACGACTGGGCACCCACGCTCAGCCCGCAGTGCAGCGCCCGTGCAGGCCAGCAGGGTGGGCGAGAGCTTACCTCGAGAGTTTGTATGTGTTCAAATTTGTCCGCATCCCACTGCTTAATCTTGTGGTCTTTTCCGGCAGTGAAGAAGAGGTGGGACTTGGGCACAAACTTGAGGTCCATCACACTGCAAGTTGAGAGGAATATCCAAATGTTATCAGACTCCACGTCAGTAGAGTCTTACAGACGTCCAGCAGGTTTTCAAGCCCAGCTTTGTATTTTGAGACTTTCGATTCAGGCCTGCCTGAGAACACTAACAGACCCGAGATGCCCCACGGGCATGGTTCTCCGGGGACGCCCGCGGTCGTCTCTGGGAGGCTACCTGTCGTCGTGCGCGAAGAGGGACTTGTGGCAGTCCCCGAAGTCCAAGCCCCAGATCTTCACGTTGCGGTCAGCGGAGCCGGTGGCTATCAGTGCACCATCCTACAGGAGGGAGAAGCAAAGCTTTACCGATTGAAAACGTTAAAGTCAATGCCGGATACCAATTCCACCTCCTCAGCAAGAGTCCTGAATTCTTCTCTTATGTATAGGTCTACTCAAGAATCTTGTTAAGTGAAAGCAAGAACCCTGTCCCTTAAGTGTTTTTGCAATGCTACAGGTGATCTCTTTGCCACAGACAGGAAAAAGAATCTCATCTCTGGCATGCTGTTTGGGGGGGAGAGGGGTGGGGAGAGGAGGCAAGATTGAAGCTGGAGGAATCTGTTAGAATGTCTATGGTATACTCTGTCACCCCATCTTCCTCCTCATTTTAACTGTGTCCTTTAACTGTTCAAATCGAAGGCCTAGTTCAAACTGCAGACAACACAATAAGGAAGCTGGAAATAGCGGTGCTGCTCATGTATTGATTGTAGATATCTAGACCATCGGTCAGTTCCTTTCACCCAGACCAGACACTGCTTTTAACTATATATTGCTACTCCTATCGTAAGTAGACACTGGAAAAAATCTATTTTAATCAAGAGATGAAAAGGGGGGGGAGGTGTGCATATTGTATATTGTAAGAATGTGTGTGTGTGTGTGTGTGTGTGTATACTGTGACTGCCCGGATATCCCGGATGTAAAACAAGTTCCATCTTCCTCACACCTATTATTCAGAAATAATGGGCCTGCCTTTTAAAAATGCTAGATGAGGAAACCACAAGGAGTTAGCTTTGAGGATTGATTCAGGTAAAATGTGGCAAACTTCTGAAGGCGCATATACGGCACACAGTTTTTCAAGGTATGATTTTAATATGCATTTTATGTTTTTGGAGGAGATATTCAACAGAGTAAAATAAAAACAAAAAACACTAAAATGAGGCTCTCAAGCCTAGAACTGAGAAAGTGGCAGCTTTAGAAAAGGCCGCTTGCTACTGAGATCCTCTTCAAACTTTACTTACATAAGAGATGTCCATGCAGATAACAGGCAGTTTGTGGCCGTACAGCGAGAGAAAAAACTGAATGTTAAAAGAGAAGAATGTAAGTTAAGTGCAACAAGAGTTTGGCTAACAAATACGAAGGGCATAAAACAGACATCTACAAGAACCAGGCATAATGTGTACGTGCATCTAAGGCAGGGCTCGACAGCACAGGCTGACACCATCGTGTCCGTTTCTCAAAGGCACTAAAGCTGCCCTAGCCCAGCATGCAGACCCTGTGGGCACTCACTGGAGCACCTAGCACCTAGTATTCTGGGCCAGGGACCCCACCAGACTGCTGCCTCGCTCAGGAAGCGGCACAGGTGGCCCCGGGCCCCACGGCGGAGCCTCCGGGCACCCGCTTCACGGGGCTTCCCAGGCACAAGTCAGTCCCCTGGTGTGGGTCCGCGCATCTACGTTTCCAAGCGCAGCCCAAATGGCCGTGAGTCCAGCCGAGCGTGGACCCTGCCCAGGTCACCTCGCCATGTTCTTACCCCACTAGCTATGCCCAGATTTTCTGTCCACAGATTTTCTGGACGTGAACTATCACCTGCTTTAAACAACATTTATTTATGAACCCAAGGGTTCTCGTCAAACTCGAGCTTCCCTAGCCCTCCAGATGTTCTGACACGCAGACCACACTGCCGCTGGACAGAGCCAAGCCCGCCTCTTCAGCGTCCCAGCCACAGTCTGCGGCGCCCTTAGAAAGCATCACGGTACCTTCAGGGTGTCCACGTAGAAAATTTTGACCGTGCAGTCCAGCAAGGACACGGCCAGCAGCTTTTGGTTGGGAGAGTAACTGACACACAGAACATCTTCATCCAGTTGCAAGGTTCTGGTTTGCTTCACAGAAAGTCTGGCAACACAGAAAAGATCAAGACAAGAAATAGTAGCCCCCACGTAGAGGCAAAGACCCCAAAAGCTCTCTGAAGCTCAACTAATACACTTGTCAGAAGGTCATTCAGCGTGTTCCTGTTTTCATGGCCATAAACGGACACCAGTCGCAAGTGTCCACTTACCTCTTCTGGGCACTGTTTTCGTCTTTCACCAACTCAAAGTCCCAGAACATGACAGATTTATCTGCACCACCTGACACAAAGCCACGCTGAAATGAAACAACATTTCAATTAAAACTATTTCTGCACAGAAATTGCTAAGACACATCCCAACACCATTTCTATTCTGTGACAGGAATAAGAATTAGGGGAACACGTGGCCTCGCTGCAGATAACCTTTCAGTGCTCGAGAACTCCAAGCCGAGCATAAGGCAGAGGGGGAGAGCGGGGAAGGTGCGAGCTGCTTCCGTTCAGCGTCAGGAAAGAAGTCGCAGTGAATACTGTGCATGTTTTTGCGACAGCAAGGAGGCAACAGTCACAGAACTTGCTCTGAGATACAAAAGAAGCCTGACAAATACACAAGCTGTATAATCTAAGTGAGTTTGTCCATTCAAAGCGCTGACCACAGGCGGGCAAACATCCATTTCGGCAAGGTCCCTGCTGTACCATGTTCACGTGGCTTCCTGGTATCAGCAGTGCTCTGTGTAGAACGAGGCGGAAGACCAGACCTCGTGTCC
>NW_004567127.1:3419009-3432515 GCF_000260355.1 Condylura cristata
TCTGTCTCTGGTGAGTTCTCTCAACCCCCTACACCTCCGGCCTGTACCCCAGCTCGTTTGCATAAATGAATAAAATCACTCTTTAAAAAGACCCTGCGGATGAAGAGTGTGGTGCCCAAGAGCAGCTGACTAAGAGTCTACCCTCTTCATCCTGCCAGCCAGACGAGCCCGCGTCATGGAGGAAGTCCGGGCACTAGAAAGTGAGAATGTGCCACAGAAGCCAGGGCAAAAGAAGTCAGCCTGGATACGAGAAGCGGGAAACGCCACAGAGAACAGAGTCTGGCCTTTGCTTCCGGTGCTCACCTGGTCGGGAGAGAGAGACACGGCCCACACGGCTCCGTCATGCGCGTCCACCGTCTCCAGCAGATTGCCCGAGGCCAAGTCATAAAGCTGCAGCTTTCCCGTCTATGGAGACACAGCACACAACACAGCACCTCTGCACTGAGGCTTAAAAGTCAGTTTAGAGAAGGCCGCATGGCCAAGCGGCAACCGGTGGCCGACAGCTGAGGACAGGGCCCCCCACTTCTGTGCTGCCTCCCCAGCCTCCACGAACAGATGCCGCCCGGCCCCAGCTGAGAGCCGGGACCCCGGGGTCTGCGCACAGCTGAGACCGCACAGCCCTGTCTACTGCACGCCTGCCGCTGGCTCCCCAACTTTGAAAGGTGAGTGTGATGTCCGTAAGCAAGTCAGTAACAGCGAGCAGCAAATCCAAACCGCTCTAGAAGCGGAATCAGTGCTTTGGTGGATCACCCTACACTCGTTGCTTCAGCAACCTTTCTCCAGCCAGGTTTCACTTCCTCCTCCGAGGTTCAGACGTGAGGAGCACCAGTCTGCACCCGGGGGCGTCCAGGCAGCCCCAGGACGAGCTCCTGCACCCGAGGAGAGAGTGAGTACAAGAGCCAGGTCCCCGGGACGCCTCCCTGCCTGGCTGCTGCAGGGCTCACCCCGGGGCGCTCTGCTCATCTGTAAAATGACTTCACAGCATCAGCCTGTGCAGTTGTTGGGGGCAGAAAATGAGGTTGATCTCGCTAAGTGTGTTCCCTAACAGTGGAAGGACATCTGTTAAGAGCATGGACGAGGACCAAGGGAAACTCTGACATGAAATCTGACATTTATTCCCAGACACCAGACCTAATCGCTTCCCAGCTTATCTTACACTTTTGTTGGACGAGGGAAAGAAAGCAAACCATTGTCAGAGATAGGTTTCTAATTTAAAAAAAGAAAGAAAGAAGAAGGTAGCATTGGCTTATGGGGATAATGCTTACAAGTATCCACAAAGCACGTTTTAAAAAGTTCCCTAGGCCTTACCCCAGCTAACTGTCACCACTACCCTGCTGACTCTGCTCAGCTTTTCTTAGCCATTCCTGTCGTCAGTCTCTGTTAAGCGTTCTGGGAACTGAAGTAGGGTCTTCATAACCAGGGCTGAGAGGGTTAACTGACTGTGCAGAGGCCTGACTGCAGAAAGTTAAAGAGTGGGGCCCATCAGGTGCAAAACTCACTGTTGAAAAAGCAAGCCTCAGCAACACCCCACTATGGACATAAGGAAACACATGAAGAAGCAATATGACTCGCTCCAAACTGGATAGGGGAGTTAGGCCAAACCCACGTCCGCTCATCCCCCAGAACCAGCCAGATTAGCAGCTCTCTGAGGAGTTGGTCAGTCTGTCTGTCGTGAACGCGTCTTCAGCCAGACCTGACGCTCGGCACTTAACATGTGCAGCATCTGTCTCCATGAGGACAAGCATGTCGTGCTCGGAAGAGGGTGGACGTGTGCCCACAGAATGTGAGCGACGTTTATCTCAAGGGAGCGGTTGTCACGTCTTCACAATCTCACATATGGTTTGATTTCTTTTTTAATGCAAAGAAAATAAAAATCCCCATATAGCCAGCTCTAATATATTTCCTGTATGCTAAAAAAGAAGCAGGTCGTTCCAACAACTCGGAGAACCTTGAGGAGAAAAGCCTCCAAGATCCAAGAACAAGTCTGCTTACCTTTGTTCCTATGATCACCTGCCTGTCACCAGGCACGAAGAATGAGCAGAGTGCGTACTCACAGGCCATCGTGCGTATACACTGCAGCGTAGACCTGCGAGAAAGAAGGAATAAGCAACGGAAGCTAAGTTGGCGGGTGCTATGGGAACGAATGAGTATTTTCTGGATGATTCCATTTGTCTAGCGAACTAGGAAGCTTACGGGTGTTAAGGTGTGAAGTTTGAGGAAGAAAAGTATGAAATGTTCATCTAGGCGAGTAAGGAAAGAGAAATGATGTCAATCTCTGGCAGCACCAAGATGCTACTTGAGCTCAAAGCGCAGGGAGTATGTTTCTGGGTTTTTCTCCAGCCATGTACTGCTACAGCTTCAGAGAAGGACAATCCAGGCACTTCCTGTGCCAGACACAAAAAGGTCACTGGGGCCACATTGCACTCCCAGGTCTGTGGTCAGAATGCACTGAAGCCACACTTTGAGGAAGCAAGTAACTGACCTCTAAGAATGCTGACCACTAATTCAAGGGAGGAAAACACTGCTGGGTAAAGCTACGGAAGGCAGATTTCCTACTCGGACCTGTTCCATATCTTCACGGAATCGGCAGCTGCTGACAGAACAGCGATGTTATCTGAGCTGAAGGACAGTGTCCGCACGTCACTGCGGTGCCCCCCAATGGAGATCCTGCTCGTCCTGATGGGCTGAGGTGTGGGCGTGGATGGCGTCAGCGAGTACAGCTCCACCAGGTTGTTCTGCAGCAGGAAGACAGCCTTTAACTCTCCTTTAGGCGCATGGATCAGGTCAAAGGATCTGTGTGAGGAAACAGCCAAGTGTCCTGGTTACCGCTTCAGCCCACGAGGTTACCCTTTGCTGAAAGGCAGGGGCTGGCTGCGTGTCCCCCATCTGCAGGAAGTCAGATCAACTCTGAAGACTTTTACCAAGACGAGTGATGAGCACTAGCAGAGGTCAAGGAGAGGTTTTTAATCAAAGGAACCTAGGCTCCGGTTCCATTTCTCACAAATAATTTTTGTGTCTATATTTTTTCACGAGACCTTAAATCCTTTATGAACTTGCTTACTAGGTAGCAGGGAAACAGCGTGACTAGATACAAGGGTATTTTGTTTCGGCCTGACGTGATGAGTGGTGGACCCCTATGAGGGCAGCGGGAGCTGAGGGTGACCCGGGGTTCCCCTATCACTGTCCCACTTGCGCAATTCAGGGGCTGCTTAAACGCTGCACAACAAGGCCCAGTCAGCTTTGCAGGCACTATCCAGTTCCACAATACTTAAGTGACTTCAGTACATGTTTACTTACTTGATTTTGGCAGATGTTTTGATATTAGTCACCCGTTGAATTTCATCTTGCAGAGTCATTTCCACACTGACATCAAGACCTTCCTCTTCCCCTTTGCAAGAATTTAATCTGAAGGGCAGGGAAGGAAAGAGTATCATACGATCACTCTTCTAGAAGCAGCTTTGTTATCACCTAAGCTCAAGTTCTGGATCCAAGAACAGCAGGCCGTGTGACCCTGCGCGGGTCACTAATCAATGTTGACCGGAAAATTCAACAGCGTAGCATATGTGGAAATGCTTTGTGACAGTGTCTCAAATATACTTTTCCACTTAAGGGGTACCCTCAATAAAAGGTTTCTGAATGAACCTGTCCATAAAACTTGCTGGGGCAAGTCTTTGTGATGCATATTATTCCACTGAAATGTTTCTGGTAAACTTTCCTAACTCCAGGACTTTTTAGAAAATCCATGATCTAACCATGTCACATACACAAGAGCAGATCTCAAAAATTTTGCCAAGTCAGACAGGTTATTTCACTGAAACATGGTTAAGTTTCAGCCCATGTGGAACCGAGGTGACAGCGAGCCAATTCAAGGCTCTCCTGCCTACAAACTTCACTTAGGTGGCTGAGCAGTTAAGTCTTGCTTCTCACAGTCCCAAAGGTTTAGCAACATGCAGCCCAGCTTCCTTCTGTATTTGGATGCTGCCATTAAAGACACAGCACAGGCCTCTCGGAATTAGCTCACAGACTATCATTAAAAATCTGTGCAGTCTTTGGGGTGCTGTGTGGCCAAGTTCGGGACCAGGAACATGCTCGCCATAAAGCTGTAAAACTGAATAGGATTTTCAAATGTGGACTGCTGTGACTCAAGAACTTAATTACTAATAAAGCAAGAATTTCCTTAAAAAGTCATAGTTTTCCATCATCAGTGTGGCCCATCCCGGACACTTATCAGTAAATGTCACGAAAACACACTTTGCTTTCTTTTTAGCTTTCTTCATTTTCTTATCCATTTTCTTCTGAATTTCCTCTTTGGAGAGGATACAAAACACTTCCAGCACAGAATCAGTCCCCTAGAAAGACAAAAGTTGATCTGAGTCCGGGGCAGGTTATTTGTGACTTAGCTTATTATTTTCTGTACAAACTAAACAATAACATTAATTTTTCTTTCCTTATGAGATGTATAACCTTAGATAACAATCTGACTTGCTTTCTCAACTGTAAGTTTGACATACTGCTCTGAAGACTAGCTTTAAAATTGCGTAGAAAAGCAGGCATTAAATAAATGGTCGCTAAAAACAAGAGCCCTAAGTTAACAATCATAGAGCATTATGGCCACTACACTAGTGGAAACTAGGGATCGTAGGTCCATTTACTAAATCATTAAAACAACCAAAGAAAAACTTATTGCTACACTGAAAACGAGTCGAAAACAAACTTCTGGAAGCCTGGTCTTTGTCCCTTTCCCCTAGGCCCAGCACTCACGTGGCAAGCAAGGATCCTGCCCGTCCTGTCGACCGCAAGGTTCACCACCCTGTCCCTGCCTTCCCGCATGAGGGAGCCTGCTTTTCTGCACCTGAGGATGCGCTGAGGGCGGGCAGGAGAGAGGAAGGGGAAATGTGAGTTCTGCAGAAGCGCTGAAAAGACGTGATTCCAAGAAATGCAGGTAAACACAACAGCCTAAAATGATGAACATTTTAAAAATGTTCAATGCTCCTTTTTCTCACCACTCAACTCAAGTGTGGATAAGAAAGCAAAAAGAATTACATCCTCAGGCGCTTCGTCCACCTCCGGGGTGCCATCCTCTTCTTCAGGGGTGTCCTGCAGCCCAAGTGACCCTTTAGTTTTTTTGCGCTCTGGTTCTTCTAGGTCTTCAATCTGTTTTCACAAGAATAGGAAAACAAGCTGAAATAAATGTGTTGAGTTCTACACAGAATTTTGTTTGAAGGGAAAGGGTCACAGATACATTGAAGTCCACCATGAACACCCAAAGCCTAAGAATCTCAGGTAAAGCCCCCAAACAGAACACTGGCATTGCCAGAAGCTACAAGCCTAAAGCTTCTCCCAGGTTCCAGTAAGTAAGGACAGTGGAACACATAATAAAGAACAAAATTGTGGGCCTTCCCTGGTGGCACAGAGGGCTGAAGTGCAGCTCTGTGAAGCCATCCATCGCCACTGCAGCAGGAGTTTGATCCCCCAACAAGGGAGTGACCCACATAGCGCTGCAGACCTCTCCTGCCCTGCCCGCTGCTCCCTCAGCAGTGGGTTTCAGTAGATCCGCCTGTTGTGCTCCTCACTCTGTCTCTGGTGAGTCCTCTCACCCCTGCATCTCTGGCCTTTAACCCCGTTCTGTCTGCATTAATAAATACCTCTTTAAAAAAAAAGAAAAAGATTGCCTACAAGCTGCACAGGAACCAGCTGGGTCACCAGAGTCCCCTCTGGCACTGTATGGACACTTCAGTGGTCACATCTGATTCATATCCCAGGAGTCTCTGAACCTGCAGACACACAGCACTGGCCGTGATCAGAACCAGCAGTTACCTCTTGCAAATAGGCTATGTCCCACGCTCGCAGTTCACTGTCGGAAGCTCCAGTGATGAGTCGCTTTTCTTCCGACACCAGAACCAATCCCCACACCTACACGGTATCAGAAAGATTCGATCAATAGGACCAGGAGATTCCAGGATGACACGGTATGCACTGCAGTGAAATCTCTGTTCACTCCAAGGTCTAAGAAAATTATGTTAAGGAAACGCTTTCAAAATGCATCAAGAGAAATCTCTTTAGAAAGTCAAGGCGGCCTAGGCTGGGATTATTTACAGATACTGAACGTTTTCTTTTAATCTCCCATCCTTATATTTAGATAATGGATGCAGAGCATAAATCCCAACTAAATCCAGTCAAATGCTGATTTTAAGTCTCAGTCTTTACCCTGTATCAGCACCTAGACCCAGTGAAATGCTGACTTCAAGCCTGAGTCTTTGCCTCTATCAGCACCTAGCAAACAGACGATGCTCCATTAATATCCACTGCCTGATCTTCAGCCTCAAATAGCTAAAAGTCGAACAGTGAAAAGAACAGTAGTGTTGCAAATCAGCAACAGATCTAGCTTTCTTCTGCCCCATTAGGTCCTGTATCTGTTTTTAGAAGCCTTGTATGTCAAGAGGGGAGGATGCAAAGGTTCTGTGACGCCAGCCTTTACGAGGCCAGAGCGCCTGTATGGGCTCCCACGGCCAGCACTTCCCCACTACCCTGGCCTTCCTGCGTCCCCGGGAACCCAAGAGCACCCCTGGGAGCCGAGGACGTCCCTTCCTTCTGCACTGCCGAGGGCTTCCCTGTCTCGTGACCCTGCGTGTACCTCAGTTCGGTGGCCAACCATTGTTTTGAAGCAGTGCTGGGTGTCCAGATCCCACCATTTCACCATGGTGTCTTTCCCACTGCAAAAAGAAAGAAGAAAAACCTCACTAGGAAGAATCGTGAAACTGACAAGGAGATGAAGGATTCTGTTTCCTCTGAAGAAAAAACACAGCCATGGCGTCCAGTGCAGCTAAGTCTAACGGACTGACTGCTCTTTGAGAAGCAAAGGTGCCGTCACCCTAACTCTCCACGTTGCTGTTCTCAGGTACAAAATAAAGTTCTCACCGGACGCACTAAAGGGACTTTGAATTCAGGCGCTAACTAACGCGGAGCTCGACCTGTCATGGACCATCTTCAACATCACAGCGTGGCCACTGTCTCTTAGCAATGTTGACCGCTTAGACCGTGTCCAGCCAGTTTCCGTCCTGAAAGTGCCTCTGCGGTGCAGCTTTTAAACCCTGATTTCCTCCAATACATTTCTGCCAGAAGTTCCACTGCCAGAACCATTTGAATAGCTTCATGTGGTCTTTTTGTCCACTCCCGTTGCCTCCTTATAAGCAGTGCAGATAACCCTGCTTTCCGAAAGGTCTACTAGCTCAGCCTCAATAGCCAGCCCATGGTGCTTTCTAGACTCAAAATCCAGCTCTCTAGCAACATTCTTAAGCCCTCGCGGTACACGGCTCCTGGAGCTGCTGTATATTCCCTCCCCGTGGTGCGGCGTCTTCTCCCGGGCAGTAACACGCTCCAGTGTGTCCAGGAGCAAACCCGCCACTGACATGGCATTCCGTGCTCTCTCACAACTTCTGGACCACCACTGTGGTTCTTCTCGCGATGGCCTGGCCACACAGGACCCCCTTTCTCTTAAGTGTGATGACTACGATAAGCTGACTTAGGAAATCGCTGCCGTTTTGTTACTCTGACCAATGTAAACGGAAATTTCAACTGGTTCAACCTGCTAATCTGCCCAGAAGGCCTAGAAGTACCCTGTCCAAGCTGGGGAATGCCATGTCAGTGGCAGTCGCCTCTGCCCACCGCTCTGTGTTCTGTTCGCCTGACTTCCCAGGCCCACTCTGTTAACGGCAAGCCAAGAGCCGCAGGCACTGGACAAGCTGAAATCGGGGGAGATAACGACAGATCAGAATGCTCGAAATATAACTGACCAATTTGGGTGGGGGGAGAGAGGAGCGAGGAGAGCAGAGAACAGGAGCCGCTCCGGGCCTGCGTGCGGCGAGGGTAGTGAGTCGGGGCGCAGACGCCCCGTGCAGCCCTCTCAGCGCTCTCTGGACGCGGTCACCTAGAAGCCGACAGACAGGAAACGCCGTGTCTACCTGGTCACGAGCAGGTTCTTCTCCCGTAGAAACAACGCCTGCGTGACCGCATCCTTGTGCCCCTTGAGCCGGTACAGGCCGCTTTCGTTGATCACGTCCCACACAATGACATCTGTGTCCTGACGAGAGCAAAGGACCGGCAGCCTTTTTTAAGCGCAGTAAGGGTAAATTGATAAACAAAGGAACGAAGCATTTCTGTTACAAAGGCCCCAGGGGGGTCCTTACAGGGAACTTGGAAAGCGGAGTTACTGCTACTGAATTCTACCCCTCAGGTATGACCACAGAGATCCTGTTCGCACTGTTGGCTTTCTTTTGTGTGCATCTAGCTTTCTTTTGTGTTGCCATTCACCTATTAAGAAATTCAGATAATGCTGGCCATAGTACTTCATAATCCCTTATTTTTTTTATTATTTCCATTTTCCCATGTCCTTTGTTATTATTTTTTATAATTATCAATTCTAAGAGATGATAATTTATTTAAAAATCCTTCTATTTTAGCCATTTCATTTCTTGTTATATATTATTTTGATACATTATACACACATTTTGCACACATGCATACACAATGTATGTACAATGCATGTAATATATAAATGTGCATGTATATGTGATATATAAAAAATGAAAATATGTGTGTTTTGTATACTTTATATATGTATATCACCTGCTTATATATTTGTGTACATTTATGTATAGGAGAGTTAGCTTATATGTGTATGTATACACACAAATGTACATATACGTACATACATGTGTACATATATGTGCGTGTACACACACATACATATATATTGGACCTCTTCACACTGCTAATGTTTTTCACCTCCAGGTCTATTTTCTGCTTGATTATAAATTATCAAGTAGTGAATGATATTAATCTTTCCCTTTTACACTGAAAATATCAAATACATTCTTTAGTTCTTTGTGCCTTCAACCTGCTTTTTAATGAACAAATATTTCAAATTAAAGTACTAAAATCTAGCAATCTTTTCCTTTGTAATTTTTCTTTGCTAGTATGCTGACAGTCCTTTTCCACCATCAGAGATGTACTTACATATCTTCTAGTTTACTTAAAATGTCATTCTTTAAGTCTCCAATGGGCATATAGCATGAAGAACATTTTAACTTTCTGTTAAAAGTTAACAGATTAATAGATGATTCTGGCTAAAATAGTACCTTGCATTATTATTTTATCAAAATAACACATTTTGAATGATGAGTTTTATACATAAACCCAACTCTCACCTATTTTTCTCACAATATTTCTTCCATCTGTACAAACACAGCGCTCCCTGTTTTAGCCAGCAATTCTTTCGAACCATTTGCTTCAGCATAAACCTTTCACTTATTGACAGATCAAAGTCTGGGCGCCTGATTCAAGCCTCACCTTGGACCCAGAAGCCAACCTGCCTCCGAGCTGATCATACTTCAAGGAAGTGACAGCTGCTTTGTGTCCATTGAAGGTAACAGTTCCTTCCCCGCTCAGGAGACTGAAGATTCGGATAGACCCGTCCTCATACCCGACAGCTAAGTGCAGCCCATCTGGGGAGGGGCACAAGCAAGTGACTTCTTGCTTAAGTCCCTGAAGGATGAGGATCTGAAATCAAATGAGTCAAAGACAGTTCATTAAAAAATCAAGAGCATCAATAATTCAGGGTCATGCTTCTGAATGAATATTAGTGATACTCTACAACCCCTCTCAAATTCTTTAATTAAGGAATTATGATTTGGGCAAAACTAGTTCTTTGTCTAAGTCCTAATACATGCAGAAATTTCCCAAGCAATGGGATAAATTCCTAAGTCCTTCTCTTATGTCCAAAGCAAATGATTTTTCCATAGAAGGTTATAAGCTTATCCTTCCTTCAACTGAGTCCCACCTTCTAAGACATCAACCTGCATGGCACAATGGCTACTCTAGTGCCTTCCCCGAAGGGACTCTGGGAGGGCCAACTATCCAAGAAAGAACATTCTGTGAGCCACAGTAGACAAGATCAAGATATTTCTGTTTGGTTTGCAAAAGTGGTCAGTCTGGCATTTTACAACCATACAAAGTTAGAAAGCTTAGTTTAGTGATTCTTGGTTTTACCTGTATAAGTCAGAAAAGATACATGAAACACAGCAGAATAATATACCTCTCAAATGCTGAATATCTTATAACTGGTTGTCAGGGCAAATAGAAGAATGTGAACATTAGAGAACAGGCAGAGAAAAGCAAACATGTTGGGAATAATGATTGCAAATAGTTACATGTAAAAATCACGGAACAGGGATGCCTAAGAGGTTAAGTCTTATCTGGTGTGATTTTGGGAACGTAGGGTACAAGGACGCCAAGAACATACTTCATACCTGACTGTCTGGACCCAGAGGGGAAAAAAAGTCTCTTCCAGGGACACGCACGCAAGAGAACCTGCACGTGCTAAGTCAGGGCGCTCCCTCCTCTGCCTCTCCATCCTCAAGCCCCCCTAAGTCACAACCGTCTCAGATGCCTGGCTCACCTTCTCTCCTTTCCTTAAGTCCCAGATGAAAACGTGCTCACAGGCGGGCACTGCCACGTAGCGCCCTTTCTCACCGCGAAGTGTCACAAAGACAATGTTTCCTTTCTGGCTGCCGATCAGGCCAAAGACGGCGCTGGCTGCGTAGCGCAGGTACTGCTTGGTGAGCCCCATGCCGCAGAGCAGGTACCGCAGAGGAGGCGACTGCACCTGCAACCAAGATAAATGCCTTTGGGTACCTCCGACCGGCTAGGCTCGCAGAACCAAAGGCTTGTCAGGCGTTAGAGCAGGTAACTCGGGACGTCTAACTTTATTTGCTCTGAATAAATCACTGACATAACATACCCAAGCATTTTCATTTTTTTATCCATTGTTGACTCATCCTATAATCACTCATTCTTCCAGCATCCAATTGGTCAGTCAGGTCCACTTCGCAAATAGCTGACCTATGCCCTCGAGGCAGCGGAAGCATTACTTCAGCCAATTTCTTTCCCATCAAAGTTTTCAGAGATTGGCAGTCTGGGACTGAAAATATTTATGTAAGCCCACTCGGAAAGCAGGCACTGTTGTAGACACCAGCGATCTAGCAAATTCCCTGGCTATGGCACTGACTTTCTAGCACAGTGCCATAAGGATACAGGATACCCTGTATCCTAATCCCCAAGACTTATGAAAAGATGGCCGGGAACCCCACCATCCCACTTCTCCAGCGACGAGTTCTGGGGGTAGGACCCAAGGTTTTTCATTTCCAACATTCTAACATCCCCAACAGCTGCCTCTGCCGCTGCAGTTGTTCGAGCTGACAACTACGGCTCTTGTATATGCCGATCTGTGATTTCCAAATCCAGCAGCCATGCGCCAGGCACAGAAATGGAAAAGCAACTTCCTTTTTTAAAAAAATGCCGTCGTTGCTGCACTAAGTAAAATTTATCAAAAGATGATAAAATTTATCAAAAGATGAGACACAACCGGTGAAGGAGGTAAGTCTGTCTGCTACCGATCTGGGAGTGAAAAGCATAGCCGGAAACAACCATGTAGCTTAAAGACAGCAGCTCTAGCCTTCTGGGGCGCTATTCTTACTATTTTTGGTGTGGACGGTGGTAGTCTTTTAGGTTTCATTCTAGTGTTTCTGGTTATAAACTGTTGGTGTAGCTGAGCAGAAAAATAGTCAACTCTTCTAATATTAACTGCTCACTAGTCCCATTTTTCTTCTCTCAGGCACTGACATAAGTCAGTTAAAAATCAAGGGCAGATAATGGGAACATGCAGTAATGCACTCAGCCTCAGCCGTTTGATCTCTTCTCTCCCAATTCTTAATCCTCCAGCCCCAGGCGGCAACTGTCCCCCACCTCACCATACCTAGCCATCTACCAGCTCTTTCCATGGTATTTTTGTTTGAAACTTCACAGGGAAGCCTGGGCCCAGGACTCCCACACCTCTATTTCCTGTCTGGCCCACCTACACAAATACTTATTAGACATCCCCACTCGACACCACACATCACCTATAGCACGCCTTTTAGCCAAGCCTAACTTGCTCCTGAAATGCTTGCATTCTTTTCTCTGACACTGAAATACACAATTTTCCCAGCCATTCAGGCTCAAAACCCTGTAGTCATCCTGATTCACTAATAAGGAATTTTATAACAGTGAAAGTGCTTACAAGGTATTGATACCTAGTATCAAATTCTGTGTATTTATTACATGTAGTAACAGAGTTAATGAACTGAACATAAAGCACACGGAAACACATCTAGAGCATTATTATTAATGTGAGTATAAAAACTCCACACAACAACCTTCCAATTTAGGTGTTATTCTTACCTTCTTATTACAGAACAGGAAATTAGATGCAGAGATGTGAAACAGTCAAAGTCACTTAGTTATTAAATGCCAGAGCCAACTTTCAAGTTAGCCTAACTCCAAATTTTCTCCTTTTAAACACTAAGCTAAACTACTCCCTGCTTCTTTCCTCTTAGTCAAGAACCTTCACATCGACTGATTTTTCCTGGCTCTGCTCTTTGTCCAATACTTTCTGTTCCAGCTCTTTAATACTGGACCCTGCACTGGATTTCTACCCAGCACCTGAACCTCCACTTTCTTCTTACTCTTTTCATTTAAAAGCTGTAGTACCTGACTGATGTTTTCAACTGCACCCCAAAGCCCTTAACAGTTTCCAGGAACGCATCCTACTTATTGCTCTATTCTCGAAAAGCTTCTGTGTTAAGTCAGACTGGTTGATTTCCTTTCCGGACGTGCAACTCTGCCCTCCAGGTACTCTCCTCTCAACTGGAAGGGCTGCATTGTCCAGTCAGCCCACGGAGACTTGGCCTCTGAGAGCCGCGTCCCGCCGAGCGAGTCCACTTCTCGCAGGCTTTTCCTTCGCCTCGATGATGCTTCAACTATCTTCCACACAACTTGGGCCCACCACTTGCGTTGCACAAGCACAGATCTGGACGCCTTCTGGAGACAGCTCATACCTCACCTTCCCGCGCCCCCAGCGCCCCCACTTTCTAAGCTTCGCCCCGCCCCCCAAAGCACGCGAACCCGAGAGGGGCTAACCGACCTGTCAGACGTCCCTCCAGCTAATCTTCATCCAGTCCGGGGAGTGTGGGGAGAGCTCCGCGCACCGAGCACGCTGCGGGAGCACCCTCAGGCGAGCCCGGCACGCGCCAGGCGGGGATGGCACGCGCCCCCCACCCCCCAACCCGGGCCGACCACCACGGCCTCCCGGGACTGCATCGGGGCGATCGCCGCCGCTCAAGTGCCCCTCCGCCCTACTGATCGCCGGAATCCCTCCACTTCGTCTGCAGCAGACACCATCGAGGCGCCCGCGAGCACCGGGCGAACCTCAGCGGCGCAGCAAGGGAGCCCCCGGCCCCGGCCCGGGCCCCGGCGCTCCGCGCAACTCACCTGGGCCTCCACGCGGCGGCTGCCGACAGGGCCCGCCCACGAGACCCACTTCCGGCCCGCCGCGGGCCCTTCCGCCCGGCGCCCCCACTGCCTCAGGAGGAAGTGACGCACGCGGGCGCTGATTGGCGGGCGCCGGCCGGG
>NW_004567127.1:3432980-3472437 GCF_000260355.1 Condylura cristata
GGGCGAACGTGCTGCCGCCGGGTGTGGACCGGCCGTTCGACGAACCTGGGCTCGTGACTCTGAACCCCGCCCGCGGAGTTGTCGGGATCCCCGAGTCCCTGGAGTGACATTGGGCTGGCACTGTTTCCGCTCCGCGGCCGCATGAGGGGGAAGTGGCCAGCGCTGACTCCTTGCCTGGGGATTGAGGCTTAGGTGCTCTGGCACCAGGGGGTGGTCAGCTCTTCTCTCTTGCAGTCCTGGCCTCTGTCGTTCGTGAGCTACATGCACTGAAGCGTTCCGAAGTCACTTGTGATGTCTAGAGCAGTGGAGAATTGAGCCCATCGTACGGTTTCACCAGAGAAGGAAACCGAATAAGGTGTTCGCGGTCCCCGGAAAGTGAGACTTTTAATTAAGGGATCTGATCATCTCTGGACGTTTCTTGAGTTTTTACAACACGGTCAGTTGTCATTCGCCATTGTGGGGGCGACATGATGACTGTAGAGAGATGCAGTAGAATAGGTGTTTGGAAACAAGATTACTGTGGGTGGGGGGTTGAAGAAGGGAGGAAACTGTGGCAACACTATTTCAGAGAGACTCGTTGTGAAGGGAGTAGTAGGTGGGATATAGTTTCTTTGAGAAATCTGCATGGTATTGTTACAGGGGGACACTGCTTCAGGCTGTAGGGGAGACTGCACAGTCTATTCTGTCTAGATGACACCTTAGATTATTTGAGTCTAAGGAAACCACTTTTAAACTGGTAAGCTGCAGATAGCTGGTGTCAGTGATGAGTAGTTTCTAACCATAGACCAGCCGATTTTTAGAGGTTCCTTGCAAGCATTACCTCCATGCACTGCCATTTCAATATTTCTAGTGGATCATGGGCCCGATTTTAAGATCCCCATTATCACCATTTAGAATGTGCTCAACTTTAGGATCCCCTGCTTCCCTTGCAACTTCAATAGAATCTTGAACACATGGTCATTTTTACATTTGAGTTATTTTACATTAACAAAATATTTCTCTTAACATTATTAATTATGGGAACGGACAACAAATGAAAAATACAATTTTAGTAGGAGTTGGTATAAGAGTAACTGTGATTGAGTGTTCATATAATGGATTTTTAAAATTTCCCATGCAGTATTTCAAGAGTGCAACATTGGTTCCTTCATTATGTTTCAAATTGCTCAGTAGCCTACAATTGAAACATAATGGGAAACTTTAACATGGAGGTGGTACTAACTCATCACCTCAACTTGTGCTTTTGATGTTCTTGAATGAGGTTAAATTTGACAGGGCCATTGACACAGCTTAGAAATATTTTTTGTGGCAAAGTAATACCTGTTATTCCCATTTTTGTTTTGTTTTGTTTTTTAAGATTTATTATTTATGCATACAGAACTGGGGTACAGGCCAGAGTCGCAGTGGCGGTGAGAGAATTCACCAGAGACAGGGTGGGGAGCAGAACTGGCAAAGTGAATGAGTACACTGCTGAGGGGCACAGCGGGCGAGACAGGGGAGGTCTGCTATGACCTCCCAGGCCAGGGGGATCAAACTCCACGGAAGCGGCCACAGCCAGCTTAGCAGTGTTGCACTTTAACCCAGGGAGGGCCCATATTCCCAGTTTGGCTTGCCTCGATTTCACTTACCCAGCGTCAACTGCAGTCCAGAAATACGTGCGTCAAACTGTTTTGATGGAGACCACGTTCACATAACTTTTAGTACAGCATATTGTTGCAATAGTTATTTCCTTATTACTTGTTGATGTCTTATTATACCTAAGGTATGCATTAAATTTTACCACAGGTATGTATGCATAGGCAAAACATAATATGCATAGACTTTCACTATCTGTGGTTTCAGGCATCCCCCTAGGGGTCTTGGAATTGTGTCCTACCCCCCCCACCCCCCAGAATACAGTAATTGTGTGTTTTTAATATATATTTGACCATTTCACTTTGTTTTTCCATCTGAGCAACTTTGTTAAAAATGTCATTCTATTTCAATGGGATGATTTCTTAAATATAGCAGATTTGGTGTTGGAAAGGGGGGATTGAACACAAATAGCTCATTACCCTGAACTCGATTTTTTTTTTTTTTTTAAATACCAAGACGTAGAGAATGGCAAACCTGTACTTGAAGCCAAAAAACACCTGAGCGGGTCTGTTAGTACTTTGCCCTGGGCAGTTTAATCAGCATAGCATTTTGGAGAACAAGTAAACAGATTCCAAGGGTTTGCTTTTCTCTTTCCAGTGCCACCATTTCCTTGTTGTGTGTACAAAACTACTTGTGTTTTGAGACTGTTATCTAGGCTGTTCTGACTGATTCTGCCCAGTCCTGTCAGTGAAAATTTAATTTCTCTAGCCTGCTCAGTCATTCACATAAAGCAATGTTTGGAGCACTTCTGAAACTAGAAGATGGCGAGAGACTTGTTTTTAAAAACTGGGGACTTAAACTAAAGGAAGACAAGATTTCAGAAGAAGGAAATCCGGCCGGCTCACATGCAGTTTAATTATGAGGGCTAGAAGGGCCTTCTTCCCTGCTCTTTGCATCCCAGAAGATACTGACCAAGACCTTATCAGTAGTAGTAAGGCCAAGGAAATGGATCTAACCCATTGTGGAATCTCCTGTGCATCCCAAGTAGACTTTTTGATCCTGAGGCAAAAAATCTTGCTTTTTGACTAAGGCTTAGTATTTGCTTATTAAACTGTTACTACTCAGTGGATTTACAGTGGATTCTGGCTCCTTTCTAACGTTGCCCTAAGTTCTAGTTACCCCTGTCGATGACAGGGCCTTCCCTTCTCCCTCCCATATACCCTGCTTGCTGTCATTCCATCGCTGGGGTTCTTAATCTGTGTCTACATTCCTCTGAAATTTATTTCCAAGTTCCTCTTAGAGAGAGCTCAGTATGCAGATTTTGGGTGGAGAGGGCCTTTTAACTTGCTATTCTCAGAGGAGTCTGTGACCCCAAGAATGGTAAGAACCTTTGTTACTTCAAATATCAGGAGTCAGATTTTCCTATCTGTCTGGATTTTGCTACTGCATTTGACTTATTTTCAGTGTCTTGGGAAAGGAGAGTTTTCTTTTTCCTTTTTTTTGGCTATAAAAGCCAGTTTCTGCTTAGAGATGGAGCTGAAAAATATTTTGTTAACTGCCTATTACTTTCCATAAGACTCCAGCTTGCCCTGCAATAGGAGTTCTAAGTGTACTTGTCACTCATTGAACACCCACTACCTTGTGGTCACAGTGACTTTATAGGGTCTGGGAAGAAGATCCAACAAATTCTGCTGAGGAGATGTGCGTGGAGATAGAGGGGAGCCAGCCAGGTGTGCCCAGAGGAGAGGCCTCAAGGAGGAAAAGGTCAAAGGCTAATACAGCTGCTGTGCTATCACCTTTGTATTTGACACCTGCAGAGTCAAATGCAAATGACCTTGAAAGAGTAGTTTAGATGGAAGTCAAGTGGCAGTAGGTTGAGCTCATGGAGGAAGAGGACTTAAAGCTGCAAAACATACTACTCTTCAACATGTAAGTGGGGAGAAGAGGAATTTTCTAGTATTGGAAGGAGAAGTGGGACAGAAGAATTTTTGAGACCAGAATTGAGGCAAAGGGAATTTGAAGATACAGTGACGGGAGAGCTGATGTGATCACATTCTCCCGCAGGGGCGCTCGTCAAGTGGGATAAAATGCTGCAGGAAGGTGGCATGGCAGGCATGAAAGTATGGAGCACACCATAAAGCCATTTCAAGTTGGGAGGACGGAGAAAGGTGGGTTTCTCAAGCTGGAGGGAAGTTAATGGAATGTGAGCTATGACCTGTTCTAGAAGCAGCAGGAGCCAGGCAGTGAGGCAGGGTGTAGTGGGATGACATGGGGTTTAGGCTGCCCTGTCTTCCGCTCACATCATAGCTGTGAATTCCTAGTTATGTTCCCTTGAGCTGAGATCTGCCCCGTGGGTCTTATGCCCACGCTGTAAAGTAGGAGTGCCAGTGCCTCTGTGGGACTGCGGCAGCTGCCCCTCCTTGTTCTTTGTAGCATGCCCGTGAAGGACTTCCGCTGTATTTACCCTTGGCTGTTTGTGGGCCTGTCTCTTCCGTTGGCCTGTGGGCACCTAGGAACTAGCCCGTGACTGCCTGGGGCATAGTAGGCGAATGAGAAATGGGTCTTTCTCCTCTCACAGTCCCTGGTAGGAAGTCAGCAGGGACTGCGTGGGCCTCGTGAGTTGCGGTCCTGATGGCAGCTGGTGTTGAAGTCATCTGATCCCGAGCTGGACCTGCAGGGTCCACTTTGTGGTGATTCATTCACTGGCAGTCCATGTTGGTCGTTATCAGGAACTCTCATTTTTGTCATTACGGGGGTCTTTCCATGGGCTGCTGGTGTCCTCAGGTCACAGGAGTACTTGGGGAGCTCACTTTCCCAGAGCTAGCAGTCCAAGGGAGGGAGGTGCAAAAGCCACACACAGTATCTTTCATGATTCAGCGTTGGAAGTCACTGTCTGTCATGGAAGTCACACTGTCATTTCCAAAATACCTGGTTGATAACATAGTCATGTTGGAGTCAGCTACACAGGGCGTTAATATCAGGAGGCAGGTGTCATTGCAGGACATTTTGTCTGCCGCAGATGCTGTGTGGGATGGTGTGGAAAGTCAGCCAAGGATGATCACAACAGCCTCTGATGGAGGGCTGGGTGACACAGGAAGATCACACTCCTAGTAGCGCAGGAACAGAGTCAGAGAAAACAGATGTCGGTGTTAGGGATTAACAGGCCATTGCAGGGAAGACACTCATACAGGAGGATGTGTCTTAATTCAGCAGCTCGTGTTCCGTTTGTTTGGTGCTTGTTGGAGACTTAACAGTGAGTGTTTGAGTCGTGCCACGCGTGAAGACGTAGCTCTATCTCAGCAGCGGTGCCAGTGAAAAACTGGAAGTTTTTATTGTGCTTTGCACCGAGTGCTCTGCTATTCAATTTAATATAGATAATGCCATTTAATGGCAGGAGTCCTGGGGGCTTAATACCCCAATTTTCGGAATCAGGAAACTGTCTTCAAGTCAAGAATAACGTAATTACTAGGTGAGAGAGCCCCCCCACCCCTACCCCCTGCCATTGCCACCCATTATTTTGGGGGTATTTTTCAAGTGTAATTTACTTGGCTGTGACTGCTAGTTAGAAAGCAGCCAAGTGTGCACAAGTGTGTTCCCAAAGTTGGCATTTAGGTCTGAAAGTTAGAAATGAAACTTGTGTTTGATGAAAATGCTTAGATTGCGGTTAAGAAGTTTGGGCATGACTCGTGGCTCTCAAATGTATGTGAATGAGCTTTTGAAACTGAATTCCTGAAAAGTGTCACTCTGTTGAGCTTGAGGCAGTTCACTCGTGGAAAATGAGTGGTGTCCACTTGTCCTCTAGCTCGTCCAGTCAAATCTGAATGCTGTGAACAGATCAGCAGAACTGGGTTGCCTTCAGTTTCAAAGGCGGGCCAGTTGGGTGAGCTCAGTAGATAGGATTAGTTTCTTTAAAGTAATATCACGTGAGGAATAATCCCCTCCAACAGTTTTATCATGGTATAGTCTCCAAAGTCTTTCTGAAATGGTTCTAGAAATGACCACATTTCCTGCCCCATGGTGTTGGAACAGGTGCCAGTATGCTGTGTCAGACCTGGGGCCAGGCGGGTAGAGCCCCTACTGCTCAGCCAGAAGCACCAGGGAAGCAGGTGTAGGCCGGCCGCTGGTCACTGTGGCGCCCACCCTGCCTTATATCCTCTTCAAGGGTCCTACCCCAGAGGCCTGATTGGATCATTTCCTCAGTCCTAAGCAGCTGGTTGGTCCTGTCGGCCCTCATCAGCTCCCTTCCATGCCCAGTTCACACTATTAGCGCAAGGCCTGGCCTTGCGGGACAGCTGGGAAGCTTGCATGGGATCAGGCCATTGAGCTCAAACCTGCTGCGTCCTTTTGTGATCCTGACTCAGCTGTAAAAGGGAAAAGCGCCCCCGCCCAGGCTGGCGTGTGCTGGCTCTGGGTTGGAGGGCTGGCTCTGGTTACCTCTGAATCTGACTTCTCGTCCACTTCTCTGTCCTTTCGCAAGCCGTGTTGACCTGTCTTCTATATGGCCCTGAAGTAACCGTTTCCCACCATCGCCCCGAGCCGGCTGTAGTACTCTCCACCCTCACGCTTGCCATTGCTGGATTTTACTGTGACCAGTTATCTCTTCAAATGTTTCTTAGCCTCTCATAGCTTCCCCCCATATTTTGAGTAAGACCTAAACTTCTTACCACAACTTGTGGCATCATCTGGACTTCCCTTCTCTTGCAGCCTCCTCACCAACTGTTCCTTCACCCTCTTTTATCCACTAACTTGTTTGTGACTAACATATGAACCCGAATCAGCCAAATCTGATTTCTTCACTCTTTCTGGAAATGGAACGAACTCCTTCCTGGCCTTTCTGCTTTCAACTTTTCTTCCCCTTTCTCTTGGCTCCAGAAAGTCACGTGGCTTGCTCTCCTTTTATTTTGCTCTCTTCTTAGATGCCCTATGTCATTCTTGCCTCCAGTTGTTCTGTTACTTACCTGTTAGCTTACGTGCGTGTTTATTTGTCATGTCTCTCCAGGAAATGTAGACTGTGTAACGTCAGGAACTAGATCTGTCTTATTCACTGTGTCACCCGGTGCCTAGAACAGGACCTGGCCACAAAATAGTTGCTTACAGAGATTTCTGGAATGATTGGATTTGTCATTTTACTGAGCTGCTGTCTGACTCACTGCAATGAAGCATCTTTCTCTCATGTTAAATTTCCTGACTTCTCTGAGTGCTTGACAGACCTGCGTGTCATCCCCGTCTTCTGACTTCTACACTTGTGTCTAAGAGCCTCCTACCCCACCAGTCTCTCATTCACCTTCGCCTGGTGTCAAGTCCTGTTAACGTTTCCTTTGTTTCTGGCTTTCATACCACTCTACTTACTTCAAACCTCATTGCTTTTCACTACTTGATTGCAGTCACCTCTCTGCTCCTTGTTTGTCTTCCTCCATACAGCGTCCAGATGATCACAAGACTGAACTCTTTAAATGGTACTTAATGCTTACCTTTGTATCTCTTGAAGCACCTAGTGCTTTGCCCTCCTGAGCAGACGTTCATAGTGAACGAAGGGTCCTGTGTTTCTGGACAGTAGAGGAGATGGGCCATGTGATTTTAGTGGCTATAATTCTTTGGAAAGAATTTGTGCTTAAATGACCCTTCTTTCTTCCTGTTTCAGAATAGCTGGCACAGGAAGCAATTCTTTGTTGTGCAATGACTTTTATGGACTATTTAAGTAAGTGTAGTCAGATGTTGTACACTTCACAGTAGACTTTTGTATTTTGCTCTGATAGAAATAAAGTAGTATCTGTGCTTCTCGATGAAAGCAATTCTTTCTTTTCTTTTAGGCTAAAGTCTCCAGTGAATATTGCATTGCTGAGGCGTTTGGGAAAAGACCAGCTGAAGCGCCCAGTCCATGGATCCTTTGGGTGCACCTTCCCAATTTGTGGATGTGGACACACTGCCAAGCTGGGGTGACTCATGTGAAGACGAGTTAAATGCTTCCGGTACTGCAGCCGAAACACTTCAGGAAGACACTACTAGATCACCTTTTCTTTATAATAAGGACATTAATGGAAAAGTGGTTCTTTGGTAATTCTCTGACTAACTCATATGATACAAAGCTGTCTCACAGTTGCTAAATTCTTTGTTTCTCCTCATTTTTATAAGCTTTTGGGGGGTGGTAAGCCTGCATATTGTTGGAATGTTGCTCTGTGTTATGCGAATGCTGTTTTGTTGAGGTCTAATTGCCATACAGTAGACTGTACATATTAAAAGCATTCAGTTCGGTAAATTTTAACATATATTAACCCACGAACCCATCAATCATCACAATCAAGTTAATGAGTATCATCTTCAAAGGTTGTGTTTTAAGTCCCTTTATAATTTCTCTTCTGTCCTCCCTCCACATCCCCAAAATAACCATCGCTCTTTCTGTCACTATAGATCAGTTTGCATTTTCTAGAGTTTTCTACAAAAAGAAAATTGTAATACATTTTTTTTTTAATCTGGCCTCTCCTGTTCATCATAACTACTTGAATGTTCATTTAGGTGGTTACATGTGTTTCTAGCACATTTCCTTTTTATAAAAGCTCTAATGAAATATAATTCTCATGTAACTCAGAAGTTTAAAGTGTACACGCCACCAGTTTGTAGTATATACACAGATTTGTTTAGCCATCCCCACAGTCCATTATAGAACACTTTCATTAACTCACTCCTGTGCTCTTTAGCAGCCTCTCCCGTTCTTCCCCACCTTCCTAGCTCTAACCATCTACTGTCTACTTTCTGTCTCTCTAGATTTACATATTCTGGACATATCAAAAGGAATCAATTGAGACAGCATACAAATCAGTACTTCACTCCTTTGAAGGCCAATTAATATTTATTGCATGGATATACCACAGTTAATTTCTCAGTTCATGAGTTGATATATATTGGGTTGTTTCCACTTATTATCTATACTAATGTTGCCATGCTTAACTCTAAGCATTATTCTGTGACAGTGAAGATGAACTAGAAAAGAAGGAACAACATGATTTACTGAGAGAGAGCAGTGTTTTTAAGGATCTATGTGAGATGCCAGATCCATTTTTCTGAATCAGGAACTATTTTTCTTTGTTGCTTAGCTTGGAATTTAGCAAAAGCATGTGACTGGAACAAGGATAGAATGTTTCAACAGAATTAGAAACCAGTTTTCCTATCTCTCTTCTCTTCCCGACACTTACTATCGATTGGCTGGTTGTTTCCCTAGGAAGGGAGATGTGGCGTTACTGAACTGTACAGCCATTGTGAACACCAGCAATGAAAGTCTCACGGATAAGAATCCCGTGTCTGAAAGTATCTTCATGCTTGCAGGACCTGATTTGAAGGAAGACCTCCAGAAACTTAAAGGTGAGTGAATTTTCTTAGGTATGTTATTGCATGCTTATTTAGGAAAGATTTATTTTGATATCTTCTACCTGCAGAAGCCTGTTAGGCATTTGGAGAAGATATGCTGATGTAGCTGCTTTATGCTGTTAAAACTGAGTAAAAACAACCTTTGAAGACCCCACAACACATAAGTAAAACACTTGTGTTGAGTTCCCAGAGTTTAAGGTCGCAATTAGCTCTTTGGTAGCATTTCCTGGCTTTAATTTCTCGAAGTTATAACCTTTATAAAAGATACTCTTCATCCAAGCTGAAAAGCTGTCATCATGATTTGACATTGGTAGAGAAGTTTTTTTATACCTCCTGGACGTCGGGTAATGCCCTTCTCAGATGAAATTTACTTGTATATAAAATTAAACTTGCATCACAAGAACGTACTGCCTTTTTTTTTTTTAACTAAACTATTCTTTTTTGGAAATGGGGACAGCTGAAGACCTGTTAGTTCATAATCTTGTTTACTTATTTGCTTTCATTTTCTTAAATTACCACCGGACAGCCAGCCCATCTTTTGGTATTGCTATTTGAGCCCAAATGGGCCATTGTGAAATTCAGTTATCCCACTTTATAGAAAAAAGTTTGTAAAATAGAGCAATGTTTGTTAAAATGTAGGTAGTAAATCTCATCTATATAAAAGTCTTAATTTCTTTGTCCCAACTAACTACGTAATACAACCGATTTCTAACTTAAAAAAAAAAAGTTACTAGGATTTGAACAGGAATACTTGAAAGTAAGGACAGACAGAGAATTGCATTAACTCATGACAAAAGTTAATTTTGTAAGGGCACAAGGAGAAAAACCCTTCATTAAGTGGAAAACATGACAGCGTGAAGAACATGAAGAAAATAGAAAATGTACTGGAAATAACGCTGAGAAGTGCTTTGGGAAACTGATCTTGGAAAATTTGTCATGGGTGTGTGTGTCTGTGTATGAGAGAGACAGAAGTAATGGGTAAAAAAATAAAATAAAATTTAATATAGACATAGAAATATAACCTCAACAATTAGCAGCATTTTTTAAGCATCTTTAAGCTTATCATAAACCTGCCCTCTATTAGTTGTGTAACTTAAGACCAGTTACTTCACCTCTGTGCCTGAGTTTCCTGAGCTCTAAAATGGGAGTGGCAATAATAATCCCTGTCTCAATTCCTGACACACAAAAAGTGCTCACTGTGTATTCGGGGATAGATAAAATTAATATCATACAGGCAAAATTAAATGATGAATATTAAGTTCTAGGCACTTCCTAAGTGTTCATTCATTATTATTGCTGGTGTTAGCTTCAAAGCTCAGCTGCATTGTTTAATGACTCAGTGCCAGCCCAGAGAGAGATTATTTGTGATGCATTGAAGGGCTAAATTCTTAATCCTGCCCCCTGTTACATTTTTAATAACTTAGTAAATGATTACAGAGTATGACTCACCAAATGTAAAAAGGACAGAAAGGTTGAAGGAATAGCAGAAGACATTGGATTTTTAAATACCTAAAGATTTTTAAATGTCTTAATTGACTGGATATATGAGCCAAAAAAAAAAAACAAAAAAAAAACAACTGACAATAATGAATATAAATGTCTTGCTGGAAGATTAAAATGTTAATTACCTAAGTTCAGTATGGGGAGGCCCAGTTTAACAACCCTTCTTTATTTCCTATAAGACTGCATTTGCTCTCTTACTAAATGATATTATTATCCACTCCACTTTTAATGCAAAAAAAAAGAGCCTCTGCATTCACACTTCCATCCTCACAACCCCACCCAAGGCCCCGACTGTATTCTGAGCCTCTGCTGCCGCCGGCGCGCGCCTGTGCGCTCCACCACCCTGCCTGTTCCGTGGCCACAGTCTCCCTCCCCCCGTCTCCCTGCACCCTTCTTATTTTCTTAAATATGTTTTCTGCATAGTGTTTGCTTTTTAAATTGTCAGATCCCTTGCTATTCCTCCTCTACTAAAAACCCTTAAGTGACTGCCTATTATACACTGACAGAAATAAAATCCAAATCCTTCCACTGGTCTCTGAGGGTGTGAAGATCACACCTCACTCACCCCCAGGCTCCTCCCACATCCCCTTCGCCCCTCCTCACCATCCTTGAGCCAAACTGATGAAGCTCCTTTTCAGGTTCCTTGGATAATGGCTCTTTCTCAGTTCTTGTTACTTACACTAAGTCTTTGCTACCTCATGTCTTCCTCAAACTGCAGTTTCCTTTTATTTCAGAACAGATCGATCCCACCATGACATAGGTGCCCAGCTCGCTGTTCTATTTTGTGACCTTGTCACGATTGGGATTTCATAAGTGATCTGATGATGCTGTCTGCATTAAACTTAAACTCCTTGAGGGCAGGGATCCGGGTCTCTTTCCCTCCACATGCCCAGTACACGTAGTGAAGACATCCTTGAAGTAGCGGATAAATAAGTAAATAGAAATTCCCTGGAATTTTAATTGAATAGTTGTGGAGATGGTAATTTGTCGTTTTAACCAGAGCTTGATTTTATTCGATGCCATCCAAAAGTACATCATGATTCAAGGTAACTTACAATGATACACATTTTTAAGTAGGCTGTTCTATCTATAAAATGTTCTAAGTATCTTGGTAACTACTGAGATGTATCATAGATAAAGGAAAAGATATTAAAGTTACCAGTACACAGGAAATAAATCAAAAAGAAAGAAAGAAAGAAAAGAGCTTAACAGGCACTTAAAATTAACAAAATGACAGTGGTAAGTCTTTGCTGAGTAGTAATTACTTTAAACATCTGACTCAATATCATATAACCAGAAGATATTTTAAGTAAATAAATGGATTAAAAGAACAAATATAAAATATGTTGCCTTCAAGAGGCTAGCTTTGGCTTTAAGGACATCCATATACTATGTAAACAGATAGTGAAAGAGACTTCATATAATAGAAACTAAAAGACAACAGGGTAAGCTTACATCTTATAAAACATATTTTTAGTCAGAATCAGTTTGTAAGATACAAACTTTGTAAGATACAAAGTTGGTCACTGTACAGGGAAAAACAGTTGAGTCGCCGTTGGGATATAATAGTACATATATGTGTACCCAACGCTGAAGCACTTAAATATTAACACAAAGATTAAATGAACTAAAGGGAAAAATGAAGAATATAATAATAGTATGGGGATTAAATACCCCATTTTGTGTATGAGAAAGAACATCTGGCTTGATGTAGTCTTACTTTTTGATTTTTGCTTTTGTTGTCTGTGCAAATGCTGCCCTATCCAAAAAAAAAGTCATCACCAAGACCAACACTAAGGAACTTTTTCTCCCATGGTCTCAAAACTTTATGGCGTCATGTCTGTATTTTCATCTTTAATACATTTCACCTTAAATGGGGTCCAATTTCATTCTTTTTGCATGTGGACATC
This sequence comes from Condylura cristata, assembly GCF_000260355.1. Classification (NCBI taxonomy): domain Eukaryota; kingdom Metazoa; phylum Chordata; class Mammalia; order Eulipotyphla; family Talpidae; genus Condylura; species Condylura cristata. The sequence continues at coordinate 3,445,331 of NW_004567127.1, forward strand.
TACTTTTCCCAGCAGTATTTATTGAAAAGACAGCCTTTTCCCATTAAGTATTCTTAGCTCCCTTCTCAAATGTTAGCCTGCCCTATATGTGAGGGTTCATTTCCAGGCTACTAGCTCTGCTCCTTATGACAGTGTTTTAGGGTTCATGCCAATATCACACTGCTGTGGTTACTATTGTTTTGTAGTATAGCTTGGAGTGAGGAAGTATATTACATCTCACGTTGCTGTCTTTATTTTATTATTTCTTTGGTTACTCAAGACACTTGGTGGTTCCATATGAAAAGTGGCTGGAATAAGGGGAACCATAAAGGGGTAGGTAACAGGGAGGGACAAGGAAAGAGCAGGTAGGGGGCACAGGGTCTGTGGTGGTGGACTATGGGTTCTTTGGCATGGGTACACTATGGCCACAATGCCTGAAGACTCTGGCACTTTGGAGGTGGGCGTAGTATGGCAGCATACATCTAAAGAGATGTGACTCTGTACCCCGAATTATATAGTGTTATAAATCACTGTTACCATAGTAAAAATGCTATAATTTAAGAAACCTTTACAAGATAAATAAAAAAGTCAGAATTTTATGCCAAAATGTATGCCATTAGTAAACAAGCTTTTCCCTTCTGTGCCTTGACCCTGTTCGCCAGGGACAAATGCTTGTTCAAGCCTTTAAATTCTTATCTTGTTTACATTCTATTTACAGATAGTGGGCTAAGACTAGTATGTGGTTTTCTCATCTGTTGACTTCTAATTGCGGAAGTTAAAGATTAAACTCTTTTATATATTCATTCTCTTACATAGAACACATTTTCTTCCCGTTTTACCACCTTCCCAAATTGGCGTGCCTTAAATTTTATTGAGTTAATATTCAACATTAACATTGTGATTATGTAAATATTGCTGGTAGCTGATTAAAAAAAGCAAGGTTTTTTTTTTTGTACACCTGTTTTCCTTTTAGGTTACTCATTGACTTAACTGGCTTCCTGTTTGTCACCAGTTCAGCGCTTTTCATCGTACGGCCGAGCCTTCTTTCAGTAAAGTCACCATGCCCCTGTTTACCTGTCAGCACCATTTTTGCCTTGCCAAGGGCCCTGGAGCCCTGCCTCCGCCCTCCCTGGGCTGTGCTCTGTGCCTCCTGCAGGTGCTGTCCTGGAGCTGGCTATAACCACCACCCTGGGGACCCCCCTTTTTCTAGTGAATGGGCCAAATCCCACCCCCTTCCTTTCCTGGGTCTCAGAGCTTCTTCTTTGATGCCATCCTGTATTTTTGTGCGTAAGATCTATAGGGAGAATTCTGAGAAGGGGAGAAAGAGACAAAAATCACTGAGATCGTTGACCTTCACGCTTGAGAGGTAGCTTGGTTGGAAATAGAATTCTAGGTTGTAAGAAATTTTCTAGATTTTTAAGGCTCTGCCCGTTACTGTTTTATTTTTATTATTTCTCTTGAAAAATCAGATATTGCTCTTGTTCTCCCTTTGTATGTTGCTGGTCGGGTCTCTGGAAGTTTTATAATCGCTCCTCTACTTCTGGTGTCACCCTAACTTCACAGTGACGTGCCTTGCTGCAGTTTGGGCATTTTGTGAACTCTGAGTGTAGAAACGCATGTCTTTCTTGTTTCTTTAACAGTTCACTCTCCTCTGTGTTCTTTACTTCCCTCTTTGTAGAAATCATACTGGATGTTGTACATTTTTATCTAATAACTGATTTTCATTTCTCTTAGGTCTTATTTTCCATCGTTTTGTTTTATATTACGTGAAATAGGTCTGTACTTTAACCTATTTATTTGACTTTTTATTTCTGCTGTCACATTTTTCACTTAGTTTTAGCAGCTATGTGAGTGCTGTTTTCTGTTTTCTTCCATCCCCTGTTAGAGGCTCCCCTTTCTTCCTGGTGGCCCTTGGACATCGGCTGCATTTACGAGGGAGGAACTGATTGTGTGCATGGGGAAGCGTTAACACCAGGCCGGTGCTGAAGCGGGTGACCGAGGAGGAGCCCCACTGGGGAGCAGTCCTTAGTCACCAGGTCCTTTGGTTTGAACCTGTTAGTTGCTTTGAAAGGAACCCAGAGCTGTAAGCAGTGCTGTTGAGTATGCACCTCAGTTGAATTCCTTCTTCTCAGTGTCCATGGGGTTTTGGTTCCTAGAGAATAAAACTCCTTCCTGGTGCTCTGATGACAGAGAAATCATCTTGCAGTGCCGGCTAAAGGAGAACTTACTGCAAATTTTAGTGTTTTGATAGAGGTTTAGCCTCCTTTTTCTAGTCCCACTTCACATCGCAGCCTTCGTAAGTACTGAGGGTCTCCAGGTGTTTTTTAAAAAAGATTTATTTACTTGTGCATAGAGAACTGGGGTACAGGACAGAGGTTCAGGGGTGGTGAGAGACTTCACCAGAGACAGAGTGGGGAGCAGAACAGACAGATCATTGAAGTCCACTGCTGAGGGGAGCAGCGGGCAGGTCAGGAGAGGTCTGCGCCCTGTGGGTCACCTCCGGGGCGGGGATCAAACTCATGCTGAAGTGGCTTTAGCTTCTCAGGGCTGTGCTTTAACCCGCTGCGCCACCAGGCGGGGCCCGAGGGCCTCCAGTTTTTAACGTTTCCAGTGTCACAGAACTAATAACAATAGGTGTTTGTATGCACTTTGCATGTTTAACTCCCTCAAGCCTGTGGCATAAATACCCCTGTGTCTCCGTCACAGGTGGAGGCAGGGGCAGGCCAAGCACCTGCTGGAGCCGCCACAGCAGGAGGCGGGTGGGCTTGGACTTGATCCAGTCTGCCTTGAGTCCCGCACTGCCTCCAGTGTCACTTCGTAGTAGTTACCACATTTCTGCGAGCAGTTAGGTTTCTCGGCTTTGCTTAAGTGGGGTACTTGCAGGCCCTTCTCATCCTCCCTTCTAGACTTTCCATGATGATAATGCTTACCTGTTTCAGTCTTTCTCATTCGGTCTCTTTTTTCCTACTGTGCTGACTTATTGTCATTTTAGGAAAAGATAGAAATGTTTATGTTCAAGCCATGATTTAAAATTTCTGAAATTTCTCCAAGTTCTAATCACTTTCTCTGTTACTTGCATGGTTATTTTGTTCCCTAACATCTCTATTGACTTTCCCAGGTTGCCGGACAGGTGAAGCAAAGTTGACGAAAGGCTTCAATCTGGCGGCCCGGTTCATCATTCACACCGTGGGCCCAAAATACAAGAGCCGCTATCGCACGGCTGCTGAGAGTTCCCTGTACAGCTGCTACCGGAACGTGCTGCAGCTGGCAAAGTACGGCCCTCTATGGCCAGGCTGGCGTGCCCTTCTTGGTGAAAGGTTCCCGTCTTAGAAAGAAACCTAGCTATCGAAGTTAGATTTTGAGGGATTAGGTCACTCGGGAGAACTTGCAGGTGAAGTTACTTACCTTCTGAAACTCAGCAGGAAAGAAGGGATGGACTTGAGTGACTGAGAATGAAACCTGTTCTCACCTAGTCTTTGCCTGAAACATTCTTTCCAAGTAGGACAAGTAACTGACATGTCAGCATAATGACTAAGTAGAGCAATCGGGTCGGCCTTTCGCTGACTTGCTGAAAGTGTGGGGAGGGGAAGCTGAGCTACTGTTTAAATCACTTGCATGTTGTTCTGTATGTGGTGAGTGTCGGTAGTTAATCTTCATGTTTGCGCTTTGATTGCAGAGAACAGTCAATGTCGTCTGTTGGATTCTGCGTCATTAATTCTGCAAAACGAGGTTATCCTTTAGAGGATGCGACGCACATCGCACTTCGTAAGTGACATGGGTGCCGGGCGCCAGTGGGCATCGCCCCTCCTGAGGAGAGGGGTGCTGGGCTGGTTTGGTTTTAAAAAACACGTTTCTGTCACTAGCTAACTAGAATTAACCAAAGAAAATTTGTTGATCTTGGTGCCATAGAGGGACTTTGTGTTGACAAGTCAGGCCATGGCTGTTTATTTACCTTATTGGGTTGACATATTTGAATAAAGACTTAGAATGGTCACCTGTTCAATTTGGAGGTGATGCCCAGCTGTGTAGCGTGGCCGTGTTTTGGGTATTTGATTAATTCATTATTCAGAGTAATTGTGGGAGTCTGCAACAATGAAGACCATACAGATTTTATTCTGATGTACTTGCGCATTGCTTAGCAGACTTTAAACATCCGCTTTCACCTGAGGTGTTTTTAGTATAGCATCCTAAATTAAGTTTGAAAAAGAAAACGGGCTCAGGCATTATGAGCCAGTTGTCATGTTGTGATACAAAAAGTATGAGCAGGACCTTGTCAGATTATATGCAGCTTCAGACAACGTGCAGCGTTTGCAGTGCTGGGTGTCATCTCACAAGACCCTGCCAAATGGAGTGAGATAGTCGGAGACATTAGTGGTATTTGTCCAGCATGCTTTTACCATATATGGTGTCCGTCTTCAGGTCTCTGGAGGACCCCCTTGCGGATTCATTCTGTGCTGCGCTTTAGAGCGGAGGTTCTGCAGCTCTCCGGGAGGTCGTCATAAAACTTTTCTGGGTGTCTAATGAGAGGAAGTTGTGCACCTTTCCCACAGAGGAATGTGTGTGTAGAATTGGCATGCGATTTCAGGAAGTCCACAGATCTTTATGAGGACTATGGAGAAGACCTCTAATGTGGAAGGCTCCTCTAAAACCAGTGACAAGAACGGAGATCTGGTTCCATGTGCTCTAGGCTGAAATTTGCAATAGAAATATTTCTTTTTTTTAATTGAGGTGACATTAGTCCAAAGACCATAGAGATTGAGGTGCGGTTGCTCACCTCAGCAGCTGTGAATTTCGTCACCCTCTATGCCCTCCCAGCAGGCTCAATAGAAAGGGATTTTCAATAAACGTAAAATAGAAAAGTACTTTTAAGTAAACTTCTTGTCATTGGGAACATTGATGCAGTGGCCAATGGCCATCTGTTGCAGAGTCAGAGAAAACATTACTCATTTGAAAGAAAAATACACAGTAAGGAGATACCCTTGACTGTCTCTGGAATTTACAGATAAGGAGCTGAAAGTTACATTATGAAAAAGTATGAAGCTATTTTAATGTAGAAAATGATTATTGTGTAGCATAGTATTTAAGGTGAGGGCGTATTCAGCCTGGAGTGGTCTTATCTAGTAGTTAGCCATTGCTAAACTAAGATTTCCGCTGCTCGAGGGCTCGATACCGGCGCTGTGACCACAGTGTAGGCGCAAGCACATGTTTCACCTGCGCCTCAGCTTCTTGAGAAACAGATCCCAGTGCTTCCATATGACGTGAAGTTTCTGCTCAAGAAATACATTTTCTAAAAGGGGATAAATTCCACTTCATTTCCTCAGTAGCCTTGTGGTGGTTGATGTAGGCTAGGTAGGATGGCGTCTGGCTTCCAAGCAGTGAGGCTCAGAAACCGCTCACGTACTCGGCTTCGGCTATCCAGTCAGGCCTCTCACCCCTGTCTGATACCAGGTTGCTCGTTAGTTTGAGCTACTTCATCGGGGAGCTACTAGACTTTAACTACCTGGCATGTATTGTAAATGGTGCTTGACCAAAGCAAAATTCCTGCTTTTGTGTAGTTCTTCCTGGCAAGAATTTTAATATTCTGATGCCTTCGCCCTGACCCTGTCATCTCTTAGCTTGAGCTTTGCCTTCTTGTGTCTCCACTAAAGTAATCGTATAGTTTAAAAAAAAAATTAAAGGCAGCATCATTTATAGACAAAGTTCTGAACAGGATGTCAGGCAGGTTGGCTTTTGACCCCAGTCCTGTCTGTCTGACTGTGAATGTGGCCCCAGATAAACCATTTGTTCCAATACCAAAGAGAGTCAGCTTTAAGGATTCACTGCAATAATAACAACAGAGGCCAGTAATAGATGTAAGTTGATGAGTGGTTTCTAGGAGCTTAATAGGCACAAAGGAAATAGAAACTTTAAAATGGGGAAGTTAAGTTATATTTTAGAAGGCCCTCTTTGGCTTACTGCACCTTAAATTTAGTAGCAAAATTGTCACAGCTCATTGAAAAAATGCATGTACAGACAACTGTTTAACTCACTAGAATACTTTCTGAACATTTGGGAAACAAATGACTTGTTTATTTTTGTAGCTTATGTGGGCCAAGAACAAATTTAATGATTGATTCCTTAGTACCAAAAGCTTTCTTAGCTATTAGGTGATTATCAAAGTTTATTTCCTTTGAAACTTAAGTAAGGTCTTGATAGATGTATCAAGACTATTTATCTTTTTCTTTCTTAGTTCTTACGCAGTTCACTTCTCCAGAGGAGGCCTAAAGAAACATCTGCATTGAAATAAATTTATCAGGTTATTTATTCATTCAGCAAAACCTTGAGTGAGTACTACGTGCTGGGCCCTATGCTATGTAGAAGAGACAGCAGTGTTGAGGAAAAAGACGATAATATTTGTTCTTTTTGAGTTTCCAGCTGGGAATTTTAATATCCTTGATGTCATTCTCTCCAGCTAGGGTTTTCCCTAAAAGTGAGACCATAACTTCTTGGTTGATTACTGAGAACAGCGCACAGATGAAACTTTGGGGAAACAGTCTACGTGGCTGAGCCAACTCACTGCAGCTGTGACGTCATCTCCTTTTTGCAGAAACAGTTTTCTTAATGAGTTCTGCTAAGAGAAGTCAGTTTGGTTATTTGTCTTCCAACAGCAACCCCCCAGTTAATGCTGGAAACTATTACGTATGGACGTTACAACTTGGTGCCAAAGCTAATAGAAGAAAATCCTTTTTTGAAAGTCTGTCTTTAGAAAAAATATTAAAACAGAATAGAGAAAAATGAAAAATGGATTTGTTCCCAGTAGAGGGGAAATTATGGGTATCTGTCCAGTCCTTCCACAGAAGGGGGTCACTGTGCTTGGCTCCCAGGGGACTGCAGTGAACGGGCAGGTGGTATGCAGAGGATGGTGATACTTTTGAATAGTTGCTGGCTGAGTAAAACTGCCTTGGCTTTCAAAATGCGCTGCCTAGCTGTAAAACGCTGAGAAGTTCACAAAAGACCGTCCAAGACTCTCAGAGGAGCACAAACAGGGGGTTCAGCCAAGAGGAGAGAGCTTTTTGCGGGGGTCGTGCAGAATGAGCGGGCCATGATGAGAGTGGCGTTTTCTAGCCAAAGGTCACTTACACAGGGAGACAACTTCGCAGCGAGAGCCTGTCTGAGCACAGGAAAGAGAGTGCTTGGCTCCAGCCTGCCCTGTGTGGAGGACGCCCTGGAGACCGGACTGAGGGCTGATGCCCCCCTCGGGACTGTGGGTGTCATCTACCAGCAGTGCAGAGCCAGGGGAAGCAGTTAGTAAGGAGGGTGACTCGGGCAGCAGTGACGTGAGGGGATTGGAAGGGAGAGCCTTGGAGAACAGCCGTTGCTAAAGACAAGAAGCATTGAGAATCAGCAGCTGAGGGTTGTCAGAGAGCAGCACAGAATGTAAAGGACGTGAGAACCTGTTGAAATGAAGGATGAGGAACAGGTGAAGTGCCAAAATGAGGAGAAGTCCCTGGCAGCAGATGAGTGAGCGGCAGGAGCCCTCTCTCTGCCTCGAGAATAAAGCTCATGGTGGGAAGAACCCTGGAGAATATTTTAGAAGGAGGGTGTGTGTGTTAGCACTAAGCTGGAAAGACCTCCAGTAAGTTACAAAGAGCCAGGAAGACTGAAAACTATTAGAACTTGTTCCTTAGAAATTGATGGGAGAATTAACCTCTGGTTTGGTGTTTGACAGCGACAGGCTGAGTGGGCAGCTGATCACTGAGTGAGTGGACAGGCACCTGTGCTGGGTCATTTGGGTCCAAGAGCAGGTACCTGAGAAGCCTGTACCGGAGAAGGGCGGACTGGCCAGTCAGCTCCTGTGACCAGACATTGCTAGATGCTGTCAGTAGAGCAGAAATCAAGTAAAGCTGCTTGCTTTGGGGTGCCCTCATCCTCGTGGGTGGGGCAGAGGGATGTGCTGTACAGAAACTAAGGTCTGGTGACGGGAAACAGCGGTACGGGCCTAGCAGGCGGGTCTGGCCGGCTTCCCTGCCAGCCGCGCCACCGGCAGAGAGCCGAGTGACGAGAGTGACCGTAGTGGACAGCAGCTGCGAAAGGTGGTCTTTTTTCTTTATACGTCGATAGCTTCTCATTTACTGAATAACTTTTCTATTCTTTTCCTTAGGCACTGTCAGGAGATTCCTAGAGATTCATGGGGAGTCGATTGAGAAAGTCGTATTTGCTGTCTCTGAACTGGAAGAGGTATTTTGCTGATTATGTCGTATTGCTTAAATGTTATTTTCGTTTGTGTTCGCTTTTGTCTCACAGTTGTTATTTACTGAATCGCCGGCAAGCAGCCCCTTTGCCGGAGGTCTTGGGGTGAGCCTCCCTTCAGGTGTGGGAAAGACCGTCTTAGCTGCTCAAGCAAGTCAGGAAGGGGCAGCTGGTTGAGGTCCGTCACTGCGGAACTGTTGTCACTTAGTGACACATTGCGGCGGAGCAGGACCGATGTGTTCCCTTGTTACCCTGCTAAGCATCACCTATGACCTCGGCAGCAAAACCAGAAAGCCACAGTGGGCGGCAAGGTTTGACATTTTGTCGGCCTGGAAAGAGACTGGGCAGCCCGGCCAGTGGCTGGCGTCCAGCCGGTCGTGAGGCTCCCGCCTTGTTGCGTGCCTTCGGTGTCGGGAGTCCAGTCAGTGTAGAGCGTCTCGGAAAACTGGCCTGTCTCCCCCCACCCCGGTTTATTAGGCTGCCTGCGTTATTTCCGTCATTGCGTCCCGGACACATTACCGTGTTCGCATACTTTTATACTCATGCGGCTCATGAGCCAGCCTGTAGAAAGAGGGGTGAGTTCTGGAGAGAGGAGGGGGGTGAAGACAAATTCTTTTCTCAGTGAGCTGAATTCGGAAGTCGTGGAGCCCCAGGGAGAGGTGAGCAGCGAGACATCGTGCGAGTCAGACTGAAGCTGAGCAGTGAGGTCTGGGCTGGAGATTTGGCTACCGCAGGGAAGGCGCTTGGGAAGTCCGGGTCTCTGTCCTAGGGACTTGGAGGCAAGTAGCGAGAGCGCCAGACACGGAGGCACCCGGCGGTGAGGTGACTTCCTAGCTAGGCGAGGGCACCACAGGGCCCGGGGGGAAGGCCCGGACCCCGCCTGACCCTGGGGAGCTGGGAGGAGTTCCCTTCCATCAGTGTACCTAAAAAAGGTCAGTAAGATTTATCTCTGGGTTCATTTCACTCTTTTAAAAAACTTTATGAATAATTTATTGAGGAATAGAGATTATGGAAAAAAATTTATTAGGCATTTCAGCAGAATGCAAACATAACAAACCTCTTTGTATCAAGTAAACTTCGTTGCACAGCATCATAAGTGATGAAGAAGGTCTGGCAGTTCCTCAGGAATTCAGACTCCTCTGAGGCAGCTGCAGAAGAGCTTCGAAAACACAAGTCCACACATGAATGTTGGGGTCACTTTACTCATAATAACCAAAAAGTAGAAATGATGCAAATGTTTTTCATCGACCAGCTGATGGAATGATGAAAAAGTATAGCACAGACATTAAGGGATTCTGCCAGGCGGGATTCTGCCAGTGCAGAGGGAGTGAAGGGCTGGCTCATGCTGCCTCCTGGGTGGGCTTTGCTGACGACATGCTGACGGAAAGAGGCTGCAGACAAGGCCAGAGAGGTTTCTGTTTTTATAGACTGCTCAGAACAAGCACTTTCGTAGAGCCAAGGTCAGTGAGTGGCTGCCGGGGCTGGGCATGGAGAGAACAGGTTGTGATTTAACTGAGGGGATAAGTTTTCCTTGGGGATGATGACAATGTCCTGGAATTACGATAGTGGTGGCGATTCCAGGGCTCTGAATATACCAAAAACCACTAAAGTGCATGCTTTAAGAGGGTAAGCTTTATGGTATGTGAGTCATCTCTAAGTATCTTATAAAAGACTGCACAGGGCCCGTCTCCAGCTTCAACTCCCTTGTAAAGGACCTCGCAGCGCTGGGTGACACAGTGAGAAAGCTGAAGGACAACGGGTGATGTTTTGAATGACGTTGTCGCTCTTCCAAGCAATTCCGTCTGTCCTTTGGCATTAGTCTTTTTTAGGAGAGTTGCAGATAATAGATGAGTAAAGGTGAAATAATTCATAGGATGATGAAAGGACAAAATGCTTCAAGATACAAGAAAAACGAGTGCAGTGAATGCCCATCATGATTTTTGCATGCATGCAGAGGGCTGGCCTGTGGAGGAATGATAGGGTTGAATGAGTTTTGTTCCTTTTCTTAAAAACATTTTTCTGGCCCTCCCTGGTGGCGCAGCGGGTTAAAGCACAGCACTGAGAATCTAAAGCCGCTTCCGCATGAGTTCAATTCCCGCCTGCCCCGGAGGTGACCACATGGCGCGGCAGACCTCTCCTGACCCGCCCGCTGCTCCCCTCAGCAGTGGACTTCGTCGATCTGCCTGTTCTGCTCCCCACTCTGTCTCTGGTGAAGCCTCTCACCGCCCCTGAGCCTCTGGCCTGTTCCCCAGTTCTGTATGCACAAATAAATAAATCTTAAAAAAAAAACAAAAACATTTTTCTTTGAAAACCTCTAGAAATAAGTTCGGAGGTAAAAAACCTACAACATTTAAATCACTTAAAAAAAATCTCAGGAACTAAAGCCTGAGCAAAGGGACCCCGAGGGGTAGCCCCGGAGCCGGGTCTCGGACGACAGGCCCAGGACGGTGAGGGGCAGGGCTGGCGCAGACGCAGCGCGCCAGCGGGTCTCTGGCGGAGCGGCCACAAAGCGCTCCTCTGCCTTGGCGAGCTCGCAGCACCCCGCCTTGACCACGGGCTGACCTAGGGGCCGGACACTGCCCGGCCCAGCTCAGCAGCGCTGCAGGCGCCGCTCCGGGGCGCTGTCCTCTCAGCCGGGGTGGCTCCGAGCTCTGCAGGTGCTGCTCACGTCGCTGTTCTTCACAGGGTGTTTTGCTTTTCTGACACAGGCTACTTACCAAAAGCTGCTACCTCTGTACTTCCCAAGGTCACTGAAGGAGGAGAGTCGGTCCTTGCCACATCTGCCTGCCGACATCGGGAATGCCGAAGGCGAGCCCGTGGTGCCCGAGCGGCAGATACGGATAAGTGAGAAGCCAGGCGCCCCCGAGGGTGAGTGCGCGCTCCTTTGCTTCCTCTGTAGGAAGCCCGGGGGCCTCCGGTGAAGACACCAGCCTCCAAAGGGGAAGTTGAGCGTGACCTTTGGGGAGCTGTCCGTTACAGACTAAGGTCAATCCCACTCAGGTGATCTGAGTCTTACTCTTGTTCAGATCTATCCTGTGTACTTACGCCAAGTTCCGTTGGGGGGGAGACTCAGAGGGGATGTAATAACTTGTCACTCTCAGGATGCTGCGAGACCGTGGTTCAAGGCCATTGCCAGCTGAAGTCATAAACCCCTTCAACAGTGTCCTCTACTGACCCTGAATACTAAGATGAGATCAGCGACTTTCTTGCGGTTCCATTCTCCAGCAGATTGAAGCAGTGGGCAGGACGCGCGGGGCGGCCCCCTTTGAGCCTGCTCTGACCACAGCTGGTAGTGAGCTGCACGCCGAAGGTCCTAAGCCAAGAGCCCTTGATTGTTAGAAGATGGAATAGTGCCTTTTGGGGCAACATGGCTAGATCTTAAGGTGATTCTCCTAAATGAAATAAATCAGAAAATGAAAAACATTTACCGGATGGTCTGACTCATTTATGGAATAGAAATAACCAAAGAGGGACAGACCAGTCAAACAACAATAATAAATCTTAGAGTCCATGAATAATGTATGACCCCAGAGTGATGGGGAGGGAGGGAGGATGGAGGAGGGCGGCCCTGGAGAGCTGGCTTGCGCGGTTCCTCCAGCTTCCTCTGAGGCGCAGCCCACCAGAGGACTGGCGCGGGGGTGTCAGCCCGCCTGGACGGAAGCCCCCAGACAGTGCTGCTTCGTGTTCGCCTGTGTTAGCTCTGGGCTTTGAGCTGCCTTGAAGTCCACACGGTGTACTCGCGTCCGTGTTTTGGCTTAACGATACTTCATCTTGCACCCAGGACACCTTGACACTTAGAATTGGTGTATTTCTAAAACTTCTGTCACACATGAACAGGGGTCTCCTTCCTTATTTCGGTTCCTCAAAGGCCTGACACTCATTTCATTTTCATCCTGAAAACCAGCCTGAAGCCCAGTTCCTGCCTGTGTACACCCAGTCTCAGCACTTTGCGTGGCCCTGTCATCAGCTCGGCTGACAGTCCTTTTGTTACAGACAGCCAAGAGGAAGAAGATGGAGGCTTGGGAGTCGATCTCTCCTTCATTGGCTCCCATGCTTTCGCCCGAATGGAAGGTGATATTGACAAGAAGAGAAGACTGATCCTCCAGGGACAGCTGTCCGAGGCGGCCCTGCAGAAGCAGCACCAGAGAAAGTAAGGCCAGCCCCATAGGACTGACAGGACGCGAGGGAAAGCCTCGCCTTGTGCCGCTAAGGGATCTCCTGCAGGGGCGGTCCAGTGCAGAAGAGACAGCCTCCTTCTGTAGCTGCCGATTCTCAAGGTTAAGTGGCCAGCCGCTGTGCCGTCCGGCAGGCCCGCGTTCAGGGCCTGTCTGATTTCCAGGCGCTCCTCCCCGTACTCTAGCCAGGGAGGGGTAACCTCTGCGCGAGTTAACGCTCTCAAAGTGGGAACTAGGGAAGAAAGACGGTTGCCAAGTTTCTTTACTATGCTCATAACTATAAAGTTTGTTAAGCTTTGTGAAATTTACAAAAAGCTTTACTTCTCCCTGATTTACCTTACGGACCATTGCTTTCAGGGGCTTTATAGAGCAATTCTGAAAAACCTTTTTTAAAACAAAGAAAATAGCTTTTGTATTTCTGGTAAGCTTTTCCAAAGACAGCAGTCCTTGGACAACTGCTTGTTTTTCAAAAAGTTTTAAGTAGAAGAAAAAAAAACCACAAGCTATAAACGGTCCCTGTCACCCAGCGCCTTACAGGTTGGCGGAGACTGTCTCACGGGTGATGTGACTGTAAAATTGGACCGTGTGAAGAGCGTAGTGGTGCCCACGTGTCACGCACCCTTCACAGTGGCTGCACAGTGCTGCAGCTCTCTCGGGTCCCGGCAAATTACCCTTTGTCTTTGAGCCCTGGTACAGGCGTCTTGTCTGGTGGAATATGCTGGTCAGTCAGCCCCTCCCAGCCCACCTGGTGTCTGCAATTTTCAGCCTTCATTTTATTCTGACTCTGTTTTTAGAGATAAAGCGGACTGCCACCAGGGGGCACCAATGGCCAGCTTTTCTAAGGGTAAGCCCAGTCAGGTGATGGTTTGGGGATTCTCTGCTGGACCAAATGTAAGAATCTTCTGGCAGAAGTTCTTCTTTAACTGTGGTGAAAGGACTTCCCCTCCAGGCTGGTACTTTGGTATCTGCTTATTTTAAGACTTTTTCACATCCTGATTCATGCCTGCATAGATTTTTGTCTTAGGGCATAGATTCTCCAACTGTTTGGTTTCAAGGCCTCTTTGCACACTTCAGAATTGTTGCAAACCCCAAAGAGTTTTTGTTTACATGAGTTTTATCTGTCAGCATTTATCACTTGACAAATAATTTATTATTCATTTAAAAATGACCCAGCGTTTTTTAATGAAAAATAACTATTTAAAAAAGTTAAGTGAGAAGAATGTCACTGTTCTACATATTTGCAGTTCGTTTAATGTTTGGCTTCATAAAAGAAAGTTGGATTCTTATGTCAGCATTCAAATTATCGGAGTAAATTATCGAGAGAGCATCCAGCCTCATTCAGCTGTGTAACTGGAAAAAGGAGGAATATTTTAAGTCTCTTCAGATAAGTAGAGATACTCTTCTTGATGTTTGCCGTAACATGATTAAGGGGACTTTTTTAAAGTTTAGCTGAAATATGGAATCACAACCATATCCATGAATTTTTATATTAAAATTTGTTGCCCTCTTCTGCACTTTAAATATATTTCCTAATAGAAATTTACAGCATGAATTTATCACCTCATAAGTCAAGTTTTAGGGAATATTTACTGACTAAATTATATCTTTCAGTACTGACACATTTCATTATACACTATTAAAAATAGGTTTGTTGCTGTCACTGCTGATCTCATCAGAAAGGTCTTTAAGTTTTAGAAGTTGGAAGCTTTTGGTATAACTTTCCAAAATTACATGTTTTTTTTAAAGGCTCATGCTTTGTCATTATGAACAAATACTGTTGATTATTTTTCTTGAAATGACAGGGTCACTATCCGTTTTTGAGAAGACATCAAGAATTTTATAGGTGGCCAGATATTCCTGTTGAGTAATCAGTCTGCCCTCCGTCAAGGTAAACATGGTGGTCTATCAAACAAGGCAGCTAATTTAGCTCACCAATCAGTGACACAGTGCTTTTTCTTTCAGGTCAACCTCATATTTCAGAATACACCTGTGCTTCAGTTCTTCCCATTTTCTTTTTTCCCCAAGTACAGTTTTTTGATAAAGATAAGTACAAATGATGGAAAATCAGCTCAGAAAGGCCATTTCTTTAATAGATAGTTTTTTGACATAATAACTCACATTAGTTTTAAATACTATCAAATGAAACATGGTGGAGAAGGGAAATTTTGCTTCATAATTAGAAAACTCACAAAACTTGACAAGAAAAAAAAAAGCCATCTTGAAAATAAATACAGTCCATGCCAAAGTAGTGTAAATGAAGCCAGAGTCTTCAAAAAAGAAAACCTTCTTCCCAATTTTTATCACTTTTCTAACACATTAATATTTTTAAAAAGTATATTTTCAAAGATTGATTTAATAAAATTAATAATTTTGCTCCCTCATAGAAGCTTTTTAATGAAACTGGCTTTTGGTCTTCATTTGGCAGTGGAGAGCACGGTGATGACCACGCTGTCTGTCGCCACCTCCTTGACTCATGCTGAGACCCACAATTGCTTTTGCCACATTAGTGCAGACACCAGCGCAGTGAGAAGGGCAGGTGCGCTCCGGACTGTCATGGGAATAGGTTGGTTTCACAGACCCCCGCGAAGTCCTCAGGACTGCGGGCCTCAGGGTAGGGAACCACTGCCCTCGCCAGTCTCTAGGGGTCAGAGATACGGTCCCTCGTGGAACATACAGTCGATAACCATTAGACTCAGCAGCCAGCTCACTAAAAATCGGCTTTCCTCAAGCTTCCTGGATCAGAACTTCTGTGGGAAGGGCTCAGGAATCTTCCTTTTAAATTTTGTTAAGTGATTCTGTTGTGCCCAAATTGCTGGTCTCGTCCCTTCCTTTATGGAGGGGAGAGTGAGCCCTAAGAATGGCTTGTCCAGAGTTATAGCTGACTGAGGAGGAGGAATCTTCAGAGTGGCTCCTGCAGCTTGTCCGCCTTCTCTGCCCCTTCTCCGACTCTCGTCGCAGTCCAGCTGCAGAGAAGCCGGGAAGTCTAGAGGGTCCTTGTTTCCCTGCACGGAAGCAGCGTGGTCACCTCCGTCCTCAGCCTGGCCAGCCTCCTCTTGCCCTCTTAAGTTGACACACCGTGCTCTTTTCTCGAGAAGGGGTACAGATAGTCTGGAATTTTTACAGTGTTAGAACAGAATGCTGGTCTGTGTGTGTGTGTTTCACGTAATAACAATTAGATCAAACTAATATTAAAATGGATTTGCCTTCACTGAGTCCTTAATTTCTGAAAAGGTGCCCCAATAAAAGTCTAGGTTCCAGGAAGGAAGATGAATTCCACATGTAAACTTTGTTCTTCCTATTAACAAACGACGATTTCCATTCAGTTCAGGAAATACTGATATTTACACTGTATAATTATTCCACATTCTAATTTAGCTATTGAAGCGTCCAGAGATAAGTAAGGTAAAATCTGCCTTCTGGAAATACATGGAGGAGCCACAGTGCCTTCAGATGCCAGGGTATGTCTGAACAGCACACAACCGCAGACCCGGGAAGAGGCTGTGGCCCCAGTGCCTGAACAAGAGGCACAAGCTTCCTGTCTGCCACTCATGCCCTTGAGAGACGGGCTCCATCTGAGTCCAGAGATCATGAAGGATTTTCTGGCCCAGTGTCTGTAAAGATTAAAGATGAAGTCTTGTCTTCTGTCTATGTCGAATAACACTTCAGAGTAGTAGCAGCAGCTCAAAAGCGTGACTCAGGAAACCGGAGACCCTTTCACAAACAGTTGAGACCAAAACTATTTTTATAATGTTGCTAAGACAACTTGTACTTTTCATTCTTAGCCTTACAGTGTTCAGTGGAGCTTTCCAGAAAAACTATTTAATGTATGAGATTGCAGGAGATTAAATGCAGAAGCAGATCATGCAGGATTCAGACACTGAAGGAATTTGCAGAATGTAAAAGAATATGACTTTTACCCTAAATACAGCTTTTGTCATGAAGTCACATGTGTTCACAATAGTAGTATGTTTTTAACTTAATAAATAGTTGTTTTTCAAAATTTGTTTTAATTTCTAATCAGGTGATAAATATTGATGGTTAGAAATGGCATACATAAAAGGTCTTTCTGGTTCATAATAATTTTTTTAAAACATGAGAAGGCCCTGGGGCTGGAAAGTTTGAGAATTGATGCCCGATTGTTGGGGAGTTTATGCTGTAGTGAACTGTTCTTTGGGGGAGCGACGTATTTAAGAGTACAGGCTGAAACTGAGTTTTTTAGTTGACCCATCTTTCTCTTTCTAATTCAGACTTGTGTTTACACATGGACTTTGGTTTCTGTGTTAGTTGGTCACATTGAACAAATGAGAAAACTTTATCTTTGAGGGAAATAAGTAGGTTTTTGACGGGCAGCATCTTTTTGAAGACCTTCGATTCTTCTATCAGTTACAAACTAAAGGGCACGCGGGCTGGCTAAGGGCTCATTCCTTCCAGAGCACTGCCTTGCCACATCAGTGTCTTTTTACAATAGTTCTTCTGCTCATCTGAAAAAAATTAGACATGTCTAGTTGTGACATTGATTTGGGTAGATCAGAAGATAGATGTTCACTTACTTAGAAAAAGTATGATGTAATTTGTTTTATTTTTTTCCCCAAAGATAGAAGTTTTAAAATTCTTCACTATTCTGCAGTCACTTTTTTTCTTGTTAGAATTTCTCACTTGGCTTAAGAGCCAATTGTCTGTAATTCTTATGTCATCTCTCACAGTAAAAGCCTTCTCTCATGCATTGGTAAATACTTACTGAGCCCGTATGTGAAGTGCTGGAACAGGTGATAGTGACACGCAGGCAGGTGCACCCCCAGCCTTCGTGGGGTCAGGGTCTGGCAGAAGAGAGAAATGTTCCCCTAATTAGTAAAGGACCATTCTCTTTAATGACAGGCAAGAGGGGCATTAAAAGTCCAACAAGTCCAGGGTGGGCAGTTGCGTGAGGACAAGAAAGCATATGAATGCCCCAGCCAGAACTTTCCCTGGGCTTTTGACTTACATCCATGGTTATTTTACTGGCCTGCGTGAACAGTGCAGCTTGGGCTCTCTTTCAGCCGTTGGCCAGGCTGGCAAGTGGCAGTCGATTTGCTGGGAAGAGTCGACCCCTGCCAGCACTGTAGGACAGCATCCAACCTCAGGTGGTTACGACCTGTCAGAAACTGCGTCTCCTGCTGCTTGGACGGCAGGATGTTTGCAGTTGGCCTGATGGGTGGACGCTATTATGGCTCTGGGAATGCTAATACCGTTCATGGATACGGAAAAGTTTTGAACATTTCCAGAACCCCAAAGTAACCCACCAAATCCTACAGGTAGGAATGGTCTACTTAGTGAGAATGAGAAAAACCTGTGCCCAGCACCGTGCCTGCAGCGCGACCAGGTGCTCCTGCTGCCGCTGTTTCCCGGGTTTGCTGTGATTCATCTGTCAGGTGCCAAAATGCGCCCGTGTAGCTTAAGCTGTAGGAAAGTGAGAGGCTATTCTGAATGGACGTTCTCTTTTTTCTGGCTTTGGTTTGATGGTTAGGCTGGAATGAAAGATTGCATCTTGAAAAACGCCAGTCATAAGCGAAACCATGGAAAGTTTTTAATATTCCATGAGTAGATGAGGGAGTCAAGGAACATACTGTCTTTGCTCGAGGGAAGATAAAGCCGACGCCTGCTTTTACTTTCTCCTCCTGAATACAAGTTTAAAAGGAGAAGCCCTATATTATAAAAAAATTGACAAGGATGTAAACTAATGGGACTTCATTCAAAAATAAATACTCTTAACGCCCAAAAAGAAACACTTTGATATAAAAGAAAATGTGATGCATCAGACCGGCCTTCGTATTATCCGCAGCTCAGTGCGGAGCGAGGGGAGCTCGTCCTAGGGCCGCTGGATGTCTGTGGCCGTGAAGTGTTGCCTTGATATTCATCTAAGCTCCTCCAACTTGGAACATCACTGGCTTTTCAACAGTGATTTCACACCTTTCTTGAAACATAAACCTTTAGGAAGCTGATATGAACTATTGGCTAAATCATAAAACTATTAAAAAATAGCACCTGCAGCTGGGACTCTGTGTCAAGCATCTGGGAAGTGCGTCCGTGAAGCGGCGTGCAGGGCGCTGCGGGAGAGGCTCCCGGGGGCTGGCAGCTTGTGTCCTGGCCCAGTCCGAAGGCCGCCGTCCCGACTGCTCAGTCCCGCAGAGGGCACACATCTTCAAGGGCAAACAGGGTAGCAAGTTGTTTTTCTAGAGTCAGGAACAAGCTCTCAAACCCGGGGGCTCAGCTTCTGCTGGAGACTGCCTGTCGCAGACCGCAGGTGTGTGATTGTGCTTCCTAGCTGCAGGGGGCCCGGCTGACGTGCCCTTGGCAAACCAGGGAACTGAGGTTCATAGGGTTGAAGCAGCTGCACAGAAATGGCGGATGGGGACCCAAGTCTCCCCCCCTCCCCAAAAAACAATCCTGGATTTTTGATTGTTTTTTTAATTTTATGGGATTTGCCACATATGACCTAGATGCCTCAGAATTATTTTTGCTAAAGTTAGGCACTTTGAAAGTTTTTCCCCCCCACAATCAAATAAGTGGCAATTTGAATTTTAACAAAGAAACAATAGAAAAAAGAATGAAACTTTCCAGAAACCTGGAGACCTTCATGTAACTTTAGACTCAGCTCTGCCATTAACTGGTGGGTAATGCTAAGATTGACTCAGCATTTGCAGGTCATTTCCCTACTTTGCTATCATTTACATCTTTTCCAGCTTTAAAATCTGTAGTCAAAGCCAAAGGGCACTCCCTTTTGAGCCAGTGTATGGGCATCGCACAGCTAGTTAGCCAGTCATTAGCAGAAGGCTTCCAGGTGAAATCACCAGCTTCTCTTGCGGCCCCATTTAACATGTACAGCACTTCCCTGTTTTCTCCTGAACAGTGAACTCTTGAGCCACTGACCATATCTGTTCATGAGAATATTCTCAGGTCCCCGCATGTCGTGAGCACAGAGTAAGTCTTTGCTGAATGAGCAAGCAATGCTCTCTTCATTGTATTGTTTTACTAAAGGAAAACAGTATTATAAACGATCTTACTTTGAATACTTGGCTTCTTACCTACTTATCTAAATAGTTTTTATGAGATCATAAAAGATACCTAAACTCTTGAGACCTGAATATCGTACTTTCTCTGTGTTTGTGTTTATTTTATCAATAATACATAGAGATTCCATCTCTGACATAAGTGTCTTTGACTCCTTCCTCAATGTCATGAAACATCAGTTCTTCAGAACAAGGGAAGAACAAATTCCAAATTCCACTTGCAATGTAACATACTGGGTGTGTTGTAATAATCATATCCTTTATTTCTCTAGTTACAATCGCTGGTTATGTCAAGCAAGGTCTGAGGATCTGTCCGATATTGCGTCTCTAAAAGCCTTATACCAAACAGGTGAGCTGAGGCTACGATGACTTACTCCCCACTAATTAACTGTTCTGGGTAGCATGCTTCAGAAACTTCATTTCCTCCGGCATAGTCCATGTATCTATGAATAAACTCTTTGTGCTAATGAGGATAGCTTTTACTTGTAAAGATGTTTAAAATAGCATCCCAACCCATAATATTTTAAACTTGTAATTGTATATTGATCAATTTCATCTTAGTGTCCAATCATATCCTTTTTTTCCCCAAAGATTTATTTATGTATATACAAGAACTGGGGTACAGGCCAGAGGTACAGGAGGTGAGAGAATTCACTAGACACAGAGTGGGAAACAGAACAGGCAGATGGACTGAAATCCACTGCTGAGGGGAGCAGCGGGTAAGACAGGAGAGGTCTGCTGCGCCCCGTGGGTCAGCTCCCTTGCGTGGGATCGAACTCGTGCTGTAATGGCTGCATATAGTTTCATAGCACTGCGCTTTAACCCGCTGTGCCAAGGAGGGCCCCTTTTTTCATATCTTTTAAAATTCCTTTCCTGCCTTAGGAAGTACCAAATATTTGCTATATAAATTCAGTCCTTACATAAAGGTATTTTCACATAGTCAGACAGTTCTCAGGTTACCATTCTATCTCCACTCTATATTTTTTTCAGATTGTACTTGTTAATTTTCAAATTTATAAAAAGAGCTTTTTGCTGCCCACTTAGCTTTGACTGTCCCAGATTTAAAACCTATAAGCGGCTTTATCTTTAAAGGGCAAACACAGAGACCTCATGAAGCTTAAAAAAAAGTTTTCCACATAGTACATGATTTCTGAAGATGAAATTTGAGAAACTTCATGAGCCCAAGCTCGGGGCAGATGCTACTTCCGGAGTAGCTTCTGGGCACTAACCTCATCTCCCGCGTGCAGGTGTTGATAACTGCGGCCGTACTGTGATGGTGGTCGTCGGAAGGAACATTCCTGTCACGTTAATAGATATGGACAAGGTAAGACATGAAACGGCCCTCATTTCCAAATCGTGTTCATTTAAAAAATCAGTAGCTTGTGAGTTGGGAGTCAGGACATCGGGGTATAATCCCGCGCATTTGCGTATGGCCAGTGGGCAGCAGCTCTGGGCTCTGAGCCTGCCTTCAGTGTTTCATCAAATTAGGGCTTTGGTTTTGCTCTATAGGAGACACAGAAATATGGGAGCAGCAAAACTGGATCTGAAATTTGGCGATCTGACGTTGGAATCATTCTGTACTGTAATTTTATAATCCAATTCTGCCTTTCTTAAAAAGAAACCAACTCTTGAATAGCTATGTGAAGAGAAGAAATCAGAGCAGTTAACTCAAGGTGGCATCATCATTCCTTCCTTCTTCCAGTAAGAGGCAGATGATGCAGAGAAGTGGGATCGTTGATAAATAAGAAAATGTTTATCCTGGTCAGTAATGAATGAGAATGAAATATCTCTTTGAACCTTGAAAACCAGCCAAAGCTTTTTTAAAAATAGTCAATGTCATCAAAGATGAATCAAAACTCCAATAAAAGTGGACGCACCCATGGACCCAGTGACTCCATTCCTGAGAATTTGTGCTAAGGAATATTCCTGAGTGTGGGCCTAGCTGCAGGCTTTGAGGCTGCCCAAATGGAATGCTTGGGCAAGAGACACTTGACCTCACAGGGTGAACATGGAGCTCTTCTAGAGCATTAGTTTTATTAGAAACTTACTGCAGAAGAAGAGCATCTCTTCTAACTCAAAGAATTCTTAACCATAGTGAAAAAAACAATTCCGTATTTTGAACTAAAAAAATGGCACACAGCGTTCACGTGAAACACAGGCGTACCAAAGCAGAGGCTCAGTCCTCAGCTGCCTCCTCAGCTGCCTGGCCACCGGCGGGGGCCCGTCTTGCTCAGGCCCGCGCGTAGCGCCGTTAGTGAGTGTGCATCCAGACGTGGCTGTGGAGACAGGCTCCGTAGAGAAGTGTGTGCAGTTAAAGCCGTGGGATAGAAGGGGTCTTGTTAAGTTGTATATTCGCTGTCCTTTTTTTTTTTTAAGCATAAAGATAAAAACTAGAAGTCACTATCTCAAAATACTTTACTAGTTCTGGCGAGAATTTGTTTTCTACATCTTTTTATTTTTTTTTCATGCGGCAGTCCTTCCTTATAATAAAAAAAGTTAAGTGGAAGATGGAGAATTTGAAGCCCTGGGGAAGGCATGTGAAATG
The DNA here is from genome assembly GCF_000260355.1 of Condylura cristata. Taxonomy (NCBI): domain Eukaryota; kingdom Metazoa; phylum Chordata; class Mammalia; order Eulipotyphla; family Talpidae; genus Condylura; species Condylura cristata. The sequence goes on from NW_004567127.1 coordinate 3,467,305, forward strand.
GACAGAAAGAAGAACAGAAACAATCTGATTATAGTAGTGATAATAATAAAAACGCATGTGGATACTAAATTCACACACACAGAGAAACACTCAACTGAATGCAGTTATGTCATTGAAGCTTCTGTTTGTGGCCACTTGCCTCGCGTTCTCAATAATCGTGGTGGCATACAGCCTCATCATTAATAATCGGCCCATCCAGTAAGAACATAAGTCTTGCCTTTGATTTTGGTGCGCTCTGCTCTTGCGTGGTGTCCTGGGTATTCGTGAAGAATCGCTTTATAAAAATCAAATGAGCTGAATTTTGTGATCCAAACCAGGTAACAACGGAAGAGATACTGTGTTTTTACTTAGAGCCACCTCTGTCTATGCTGGGCCCTGGGACCTAATCCCTGTTCATCTACTAGTGTTCATGCCAAGGACTTCCCTGAGGAGGGAATGGAAAGTAGCGTGATTGATAGCAGTCCTTCCCTCGGTGGGGCCAAGCTTCCTCTTTGTCATTGTTTATAGCTTAACCCTTGGTCACACAGGCCCTACCCAGATTGTATCACTGCTTTGTGTTTAAGTTGCTCCTAAATTTCATTCTTCTTGAAATGGATTAGTTCTCCAAGCTATGTAGGTCACATTAGATTTGAGTGTTTCAGGGCTCAACAGAAGCTGCCCCCAGCCCATTTTCTACTGTTGACTAAACCTGTTCTCATTTTCCTTCTTCTGACCCTCATTAAAGATGCTAAGAAAACTCACAGTGAGCTATGTGGGATATCACAGTGTCCTTTCACTGTAACTGCTGGGTGGTGAGAGCCATGAGTTGATACCTCAGTAAAAACTGCAAAGACTTTGGGCAGACATTTTAAGAGTGATTAAAAGTGTAGAAATGTTATTTCTTATCATTTTGATATCATTAGCCTAGAGAGTGAAAACCAAGGAAGGACCAAAGAACTATTTCAAAAATATAATAAGTTATTTGAGCACATAGAGATTATTCTCTTCCAACACCTAATATCAGTCAAAAAGAAATTATACTGTAGCATTTATGAAAACTATTAAACACCTGCTTGAGTCACTCACTTGAAAGTCTTGTTAAAGAGAATTGAGAATTCGTCCAAAATGTCCATCTGCAATACCTGGGATTAGTTTAACCTTCTGGGGTTTTCGCTCTCTTGGACTTTGTGAAGTAGGTTACTACCAAAGGATCTTTGCCTTCGCTCCATTTTCCTCCCAGGCTCTCTTATATTTTATCCATGTCATGGATCACATCGCTGTGAAAGAGTACGTGTTAGTGTATTTTCACACCCTGACCAGCGAGTATAATCACCTGGACTCTGACTTCCTGAAGAAGCTCTACGATGTTGTTGATGTCAAGTAAGTTATTTTTGCAAATTATAAAGAGGCAAAATAGATTGATAAATCTTGATTAAATGAATTGATATGTAAAATTTCCTCCTTTTAAATTAAGCTTTTAAAACTTTAAGAAGGGCTTAGGGTCATATAGAATAATGAAAAATAATACCTACTGTTTATATATCAAAATACATTTGTGAATAATATTTCATTGATTATGTATTTACTTTGTCTTACCTATAGATAATTTTATCACATTGCCTATAAAGCATTCATTAAACAATGAGATGTTCTCTAAATTACCTTTGACACTTTGCCAGAAATTAATCTGTAAACTTAAAATGTTTTACAAAAGATTCCCTCTGTGGATACGTTCAGATAGTCATACGATGAGTTACTTGTCCATAATGTTGACTGCTTCTAGGCATGACTGATGCTGACCCACTTTTTTATTTGAATCAGGTATAAGAGGAATTTGAAGGCTGTTTATTTTGTCCATCCAACATTTCGTTCAAAGGTACAGTAATTTTATTTAAATCTTGAATCTGGGTTATGTGCGTCAGCATAGTAAGATGTTTCCCCGTGTTAATTTCGCGGTCACTGTTGTGATTACTAGGTGACCAGAGGGGGCAGAGTGATGAAGGAAACGGAAGGAGCATGTCCGTGAGAGTCTGAGTCATGGCTGTAGTGGTGTCCACTGTAGTCTCTCAACTTTAGAGACTTTTCATAATACCCTTTTTTTTTTTTATGGAAAAAGACTTTCTTCCTCTCTCACAAGTCCAGTCTTACCAGAAGAGTAACCTTTATAACAAAACGTATTAAAGTTCACGGCTACTGATGGCCAGTCTCGGCCAGTGTCCAGCCGTGAGTGTCCAGCCACACTGCGGGGTGGCTTGAGGAGTCAGCAGAGGGCAGGCTGGGGGAGGCTGGAGCCTGGATGTGCTAAGTGGGGCCACTACATGATGTCTCCATAATACTTGGGGGTGGGGGGAATGAAAGGACTGGAAGAATAAGTTACCCAAGTGTAATAAAACCCATCATTGTCTTATGCTAAACAAAAACTGCAAATGGAGTATTCTTAGTTATACATAATGAGTTGAAATCAAGAGATAATAAAAACCATCACCTCATACAGTTCCAATTTCCATACTTCTGAGATCATATCCAGTTTCCAGACCCCTCTCGCCAACGTGTTCATAAATTGACTGTGCATATAAATCATTCGTGCTTTTTCTTAGAAGTCTCCTCGCAAAATTCACATGCATCGTTTCAGCCACTGCTCCTGGCCTGGGATGTCACTTGACTGCACATGTTTGTCAGCAGTCCCTGCCTAGCTTAGATTGTTCTCTGACCCTGTGTTCTTCAAATGCCACGCTGTCCTTCACATTTTTAATTTCCTTCAGGTCTTTAAAATAGTGGAGACTAAGTATTTCAACTTGACCTACACTAGGGGCTATTTATAACTTGTTTCCTGTAATTGACAGTTATAAGCTGAGCTGTATAAAACCAAAGTGAAGGAAGGTGGGCCATGTGCAGGCAACTCCCTGAACAGCAACAATGTACATGTTACTGGGTTTGCATCCTGGCTGCTGCCCTTTTCTCCTGATCTCTGGTATGTTCTGGAGGATGCAAAGGAGGCCTTGGCAGAAAGTGCAGCAGGGAATTGGGTTGCTCTCCCAAAGACTGCACGTCCAAGGTTGTGGCCTGTGCTTCCGCAGCCAGACCTTCTCTTTGAGCGACCCTGTCCGTGTGATCTGCATTTCAGGAGTGCTTACCAAGTTATAAAATGAAGAGGGACCTTCAAAAGCATTTAGGCCTAAGTTGCTCATTTTAGAGAGGAAGTGATAGACCCCGGTTGGAGCACAGTTCGTTTTTATCATAGTATTACAATGCCATGTTCAGAAACTCCTATTGCTCCATTTAAATCTCTCAACACATCCTAAATTCCTTACTTTTTATGTCAGGCATTAATTAGACTCCGTGAGTATGGCATTGAATAAGATGATCCCAGCACCGGGGAGTTCATTGTTCAGAGCATCAGATAATGCAGTAGAGAATGTCCGTGATGCAGGATGACTCAGCGAGGTTGGAGCACTTGCAAGGGAGCGTTGGTGGAGGGTGGTCACAGAACTCACTGAGATGAGTTTGGAGCTCTCCGGGGCAGTTATCCAAGGACAACTGTCCTCAAGGAAAAGACATTAGACCTAAAAGGCAGCATGCACGTGTCCGAGGTGAGACAGTGCCACGCGTGTACTGTGTCTTCTAATTCCGTGACTTCGGAGCCAGTACTTTGTCCAGATAGCACAGCCACTTGCGTCTCAGGCGTCGTCACGTGTCTTCTTTGAGCCATTCGTAGCACATAGTACGTTTTGCCATGGGTAGCCATTCTAGTCCCCTGCCAGACTCTGAGCCGCCCGTTAGCAGAGTGGCACCACCATGGTCACCCCGTCACCGGCACTGCTGCACAGCGACGAGGACCCCGTTGAGACCAGGCAGGTGTAACTCCTGGCACAAGTGTCTCCTCGCTCGTCCTTGAGAGTCTGTTCTGACTCTTGTCTTTCCTTTGTACTCTCTAGACTTTCTTAAAATCTCTGCGGTTCTTCCGTAGCTCTTCCTAATTGTCAGCTTCCTCTGTACGTGGGTAGAAGTACTCATCTAGAGCCCCCACTTACCTTACTGTTCAGAAAGCTTGTGGCAGGTATGCAACAGCATGTTTTCCAAAGCTAGTGGAAGAAATGATTCTGCCTTTGACTAAAATTATTTTCCTCTTCTCACCAGGTATCAACATGGTTTTTTACCACTTTTTCTGTCTCAGGACTGAAGGATAAAATCCACCACGTGGACAGCCTGCACCAGCTATTTTCTGCTATTTCACCGGAACAGATTGACTTTCCTCCTTTTGTCCTTGAATACGATGCCAGGGTAAGAGAAACCAGGGCTTCTCCACGGTTCCGTGGAGTCACTGAAAAAGCCCATAGAACACTCAGAACTATGGAAATAGCCCACAACCACCTTTCCTTATGTTATTATTTGTGTAAATACCATGTTCAGGCAACTTGATAGTGTCATGTGTCTCTCCTCCTAAATAACTTTATGAAACTGCATTGTGCTAAAAAAAAAAAAAAAAAAAAAAGGGTATTTTCCCCAGACAAACTTTTCAATGGGAGATTTGCCTACTGTGGGTTTGAAGTCAGTTTGGGTGTACGGCCCATTTCCTACCCTTCTTGGAGACCCACCTCTGCACCTTTTCTTAAGATTGCACGACTTCATCTCACAGAGCCCAAGACATCTCTGAGTGTCCATTTCCATCATCAGCTGTAAATTGTGTAGCTTATCTTAGTAGTCTTTATCCCACCAAAAGTTTCATTTTGTTAGGAGTTTGCATTGTTTTTAAGAATATCAACTGAGAATATTATTTATTAATAAATCTATTATAAATGCACTTGTTAATCTATAGCTCCATTATAAATGCATTTCTAAATCTATTACTTAAACACTAATAAAGGAGCACTTTTGGATTTCATCAAAGCTCTATTCTACTGTGTTTTTGAACAATGTCATTTCTGTCATTTTTAAAAAAAGGTAAGGAGTGTGCTTGATGAAACAGCCATCAATCTTACTTAATTGTCGCTGATTACATGTTTTTATGCATGAATCAGGGAATGTATTTGAAGGTTATATTAAATTTGACATGAATAATTCTTCCCTGATTATCACACATGTATACAGTAAAATACGTCAGACCACATCTTCTCTCTAACACTGCTCTTACTTCAGCTGTGATTCTGTTCCTTC
>NW_004567127.1:3473997-3478226 GCF_000260355.1 Condylura cristata
TTTTTTTGCATGTAGCTTCCCAGTTTTCCCAGCACCACTTGCTGAACAAATTTTCTTTGTTCCATTGTACCTTCTTTGCTCCTTTGTCAAAAGTTAGGTGTCCATAAGCTTGTGGGTTTATATCGAGAACTGAGGGACTTTTTAAGCAAACGCGTTTTCTGTGTACTTACTGGCCCATGAAGTTGTCTTTCATTGAATGCCAGGTCCACACACAAGTTTGAGGTTTTTTTGAGTGTGTGTGTGTTTAGGTTTTTGATATAAATAGTGGAATTAGTGGAAACAGAACGAAATGACCTAGTAACCAAGCTTGTGCCATTGAGTCATTGGGATTGAATTGAGTAAGTTCTCTCTCAAGCTGAGATCGTAGCCCTTCTGTCTTCAAAGGCCAAAAGAGGACTGAACATAAGGAACTAGAAGCCAAGAAGTTGTCAGAAGACTCTCTGGAGGACACTGGCGGCGGTGGGGGTGGGGTCCTGGTGCCTGTGCTCACGTTCGTGCTGAGGCCTCTGGTTCTGTGGCCCCTGGGAGCACTCTGCCAGGCCGGCCTGGAAGGATGGCCGGGGAGTGGCCCTGTACCTCTGGGCCACATACAATGCTGTAAACTAGTGCTACGCTAAAAAAAATAAATAATAAATAAAATTATAAACCACTTAAAGGAAAAGGAAACAGCCCAGAGAAAGATAAGATATATCCAGGGGACAAGTCAGAGGAAGTCAGAGGTTCTCAGTGAAGACCAGAGCTGTGGCTGCAGGAGTGCTAAAGGCAAGAATTGAAGTTTTTATAGACATTTAGAAATAGGGCATTTAGGAAATAAAATACACTGCGTTTGGCAACCGAGTGGCCATAAGGAAAAAGGAGGAAAGACCCCTAACGTGATTGCTGAAGTTTCTGCTTCGGGGACACAGTAGATGGTGTTATCACACCCTGGAGGCGACTTGCACAGCTTGGAGGGGGGCAGTGGATATTAGGCTTGAGGTACCCCGCGGAGCATTTGGGTGGAGGTCCAGTCAGTGGCTGGATCTCACTTTACAAGGAAACACTTTTTTGGGCCAGAGAATTAAAAATGCGATTGGAGAGGGCCCTCCCTGGTGGCGCAGCGGGTTAAAGCACAGCACTGAGAAGCTAAAGCCACTTCCTGCACGAGTTCGATCCCCGCCTGCCCCGGGTGACCACATGGCAAGGCAGACCTCTCCTGACCCGCCCGCTGCTCCCCTCAGCAGTGTACTTTGTCGATCTGCCTGTTCTGCTCCCCACTCTGTCTCTGGTGAATCCTCTCACCCTCCGCATCTCTGGCCTGTACCCCAGTTCTGTATGCGCAAATAAAAAAATCTTTTAAAAAAAAATACGATTGGAGAAATGAAAAGATGAAAAGGAGTATAGAGTGGTTTCGTGATGCTGTTCATCTGGGCCATGCACACAGTAGGTTCTTTATTTGGCAAACAGAGTGTCTCTGTTGATTGCAAGTTTTTCTGGGTACGTGTGATTTAGAACAGGGAATTTTTATAGAATTAAAAAGAACCTTTCAACCATTATTGTTTTTTAGATACATTGGTTTACAGCGTGTATATGATTTAGAGATGTAAGCGCACACCCCTGCAGACCACGATCCCCCACCATAGCCACCGTCAAGCCCAGAATTCTCTACAGTAGTCCATGTGCCACCCCCACCCCGCCCCCACTACTCTCCCCCTCTCCCCATTTCCTCCTTCCCTAAGAGCCTCGGTCATTTCTAGGACTTGTTGTTGGTTTGGTTTTATCTGGCCCTTTGGTCGGTTTCTCTGTATTCTACATGTAAGTGACACCATCCAGTATTTGTCTCTTTCCTTTTGAAGGTAATTTTTATCTAGGTAAAAATGATACTGAAACATTTCCAGAAGGAGCTAACCGGCATTCTTGTCAATCTAGTCAAAGAAGAGAGTGTACACTCTTACCTGATAACAATCTTTCAAATTCTGTCAGTTTCCAGAAATAGAGAAAGTATTTGAATGCTCAGCAGTCTGTTACACCGTGTGAAACTAATGCAAAGTTCTGTTTTATTGCAACAGAATTCGATTGGCCCGTTTAGCTGGCCACAATGTAATGCTGATCTGAGAAACCTGGAAATATGTAGTAGTGAGTTGGAACAGAGAAACCTCAAAGATGAAGCATGGCCCTTTTTATTCAGATGAACATCAGAACAGGTTATCCGACAAGTTTCTTAAACACAGCTTCCACGCTTAGTGAGGATACAAAGTTGATGAGCAAAACAGGTTTTGATTAAAAATTGGGGAGAAAGAAAAGGCTATTGATTTTTTCATGTTTCTTTAAATGTAGTAGCACTGCTTTTAAAACCTTTTAAAGCCTTTGTTTCTTTCTGCCTGGTTTTTTTTTTTTTTTTTTTTAAGTTTCTTTGGCTACCCAATCAGACATACCATCCAACTAAGTTTTCCGAGGTCCCCCTGGTTGTGCTGGTTATGGCCTCAGGATCAGCTCCTGCCCCAGAACACCTGCTCTCAAGCATAGGCGAGGTCCGATTCTCTTAGTCACTCCTGCAACACTGAGCTGCTAGGCCAGGTAGACGTGCTAGCTCTTCACGCAGGTCTCTGTAGAGATCCAACATGGGAATGACTTGTTAGGCTCTTCAGGGGCCCTCATAAAGTTTTCCATATAAATCAATAGTAATAACATTCCCAGGCCCCCAAAATAACCCGCCAAGACTTGGGTGCGAGCTGCGTGGATAGCAGCGCAGCCTGCAGCTGGACTGTGGGCGTGAGGCATGACGAGCCAGCTACGAACGGCGGGGAAACTCGGCGCCCGGCGGTTGCCTCTCGTGCCCATGCTGAGTGACTAGTGCCTCACATCATTTCTAGCTCTTGCCATTTATAGTTCACTGAAAAACAAGCTGCTTGTCAAGGCAGTTCTTTATTTTAAAAGTAAATTAATCTTGCGTCTCGTGAATCTAATCTAGGCTCCGTTTACCATAAAGTTAACTGTCTTGACTTTTATTAAGATAAAGTTGCCAAAGTGAATTCCAGAGCTTTCCCCTTGCACTCATTTGTAGTTTTCTACATTTGGCGATAAAATCCTGGTATTTCATTCTCCATATTGATCTTAAACCAAACACCCTGAGAACTGCAATGTTACAAGCCTCGCTGCCCAGGCGTGTCTGGGAGGCTCGTTTCTGGGAGGCATTTTAAGCCAGGTAGCCCCTCAGTGATCGTGTGTGTTGTTTCGCACCATCATCATGACACAGGCTCCTCTTTTAAGAAAAGCAGCCTGGAGAAAGGTCGTGGACTCACGGGGCTTAAATGCAGGTTCTTTTCGTGGACAAGTTACTAAAGGTGACGAGGTGAATGGCGCAGCCAGTGCAACCTGCTTCTTCTGTGAATTAGGCTGTCACTTGTATGAGACTGTCAGCTGTCTGAGGCTGTCACCTGTATGAGACTGTCACCTGTATGTTTCAGGCGCTACGTGAGGACTTCTAATAATGACTCCAAAGTGCTGGTAAAGTATCTGGCAAATTGAACATTTAGTAAGTGGCAGTGTCATTTAAAAACACTGTGCTGAGGGCCTCTCCTCTGGACGCCAGCTGATGGCTCCAAAGGAACTGCTCTGGGACCAGGGCCTTTCGGGCCGGGTGCGCTCTGTGCGCGCTCAAGCCTGAAGCCTGGCTCGTCTGCTCCCACACCGTTGGTCTCTCTACTGACGGCCTTGTCTTTTTTCTCTTTCCGCAGGAAAACGGGCCTTACTATACCTCCTACCCTCCATCGCCAGATTTGTGACCTGCCATCTCTCAGAGCTGCTGGCTTCCAAGGATGCCGCCGTCTCCACAGATCGCGGCCTGCTGAAGTGACGCTCACTCTGCTGTACAGACCCAGAGAGCCTTTTATCCCCACCTCTCTGGTATTTTTTTATTGACTGTATATTTTCTGGCACATCAGCAATCCGAACATGGTGGGCCATTCCGAACTGCACACTGACTTTACATTTGTATATTTGTATCAAATGGAAATGTTCCTTTTTAAGTGGGTTGTTAATAGACACTAGGGAGCAACTTCTGAGCGTCTTCGGTTTCCGGAAAGGACACTGGGCTCTCCTGAGACAAGCCACCGATACCGTCACTCCGTCCCTTCAGCAATGCACGCGTCTGTGGTTTATTTCTTCAAAATGTACAGACCCCGTGGATGCTGCCCCGGGCTTTGCTCCTGCGGACCCCAGCGTTACGTCTGTTCAGACCATTCGGGCTGATA
>NW_004567127.1:3479686-3481815 GCF_000260355.1 Condylura cristata
TGTAGGTAACAGAGACTGCACTTCTTTGAAAAAGGAGTAAATTTATAGGAACAATGGCTACGGGCAATACTTTTGAAAGGGTGTCGCTCTGGTGTGTCCATGCCAGAATGTTAATGCTCAGTAACACAAGCAGCCTGCGTATGCGGAGAGCCAACCCTGAAGTCCCGGCTGGTCGATGTCCCAGGCTGGAGGTGGCCGTGGCCTGCCTGCACCGCTCAGCCACACTCCATAATTACATGCTGACTAACATGAGGCCCTCTCCTCACTCGCAGTGAAATGACATCTAGCGCAGGACTAAGTTCATGCTTCACAGCCATCTGCTAGATAATGAAGCTGTGCTAGTGCACAGCTTGGAGGGGAACATAGCGACCTTGATGTTAAATGATAAGTAGTAGTCAGCATACACACAGCTTTCTCAAAAGACTGGATAGACTTGCGAGCTCACGTCATTTTCAGGGACCCATTAAAGGATTAAGGGGTGACTGGGTGGAGATGACCGCTAGCATCTGATGTTAATTCAGAGTACCACCAAGTCCTTAATTTCATTTTTGGTCATTCCAAATTCTGGTTGAGCTGAGGAAGAAACAACTTACACAATGTTACATTCATTAATTAGTTCGTTCAGGGCTTGATTTTTTAAAGCAAGTACATTTCTTGCTTTAACATGTATGTTAATGTGTATCTTTTATTTTCAAGATTTTATTTATGCATACAGAAAAGGGGTACAGGCCAGAGGTACTGGGGCAGGGAGAGGATTCACCAGAAACAGTGGGGAGCAGAACAGACAGATGAACAATGTACACTGCTGAGGGGAGCAGTGGGCGAGAAAGGAGAGGTCTGCTGTGCCATATGGGTCACCACCAGGCGGGACTCGAACTTGCAGTGAAGCGGCCATGGTTTGGGTTAGATTTACAGTGCAATGCTCCAACCCACTGCGCCACCAGGGAGGGCCGGATTCTTCTTAATCTATATCTGAGAGTCTTTGTAGCAAAAATGACCTCTTCAAAAAAATTATAGTTTAGATTTTGAAGCTTAGTTACCAACTGCTTCGTATTTTAAATATTTTCCCCTTTATAGATCTTACTTCATGGACTGGTGCTCTGTCCATCTGTAGTAGTTTGAGAATGCTCTACAGAAGATGTCTGAGTATTTTTGGAAGGTAAAATGGATGTTGATTTTTGATCAAATATCTGAACTCTCAGAAAGTTAAAATATTTCATTTCAAAAGAGGGATGAATATAATCATGCTGGTAGAAAAATATGGCTTGTCTGTTGGTGTTTTTTATTTGCTTAGGTAATATTTAATGAATTTAAGTAGTGGCTTAATATTTTCTTTACAGTAGTTAATAAGAAAGACATAAAATGTAATTTCAGTATAAGTTAAAAGCAGTCGTTAGTACTTTCCCTGTTATATTGTCTAGGTATGTGTACATAGAGTTTGCATTGCTTAATATCGGAAAAGAAATTACTAGAATTTGAAGTACTGGAAAGAGAAGGATTGTATGATTCTAGGAACCTCCAAGTGATTGTACGAAGGACTGGAGAGATTACAAGATGGCACAGAGACCTCTAAAATCAGAGCGAGCCGGTGAGTTATAGTCAATATAAGCAACACACACCAGAGATTTTAGCTGTCTTGGAACTTGTATCCCATGGTACGTGGTTTTCACGTTGGTTTGTGATGGCCTGAAACCATCAAGGATAAAGGATTCTTACTGTGATCCAGGTCATCGCACACCCAAGACACGTATGTACACGACATACACATACATGCATGTTTATCTGTCCACACACAGCATCTGTTTGCTTTATGTGCTTTCGGTATGACTTCATGGCCCATAGGTAGGATGTACCACAGTAACTAACATGACTCAAGCTTTGGTTCCACCAAGTTGTCCTTAAAGAAACAATGCCAAGATCTTTTCCTACTCTTCAAAGTATCGTTGACTCTGACTAATGCAAGTGTCTCTCACATACAGCACTGAAGAACAGATCCTCTCTAGGTGGGTTTCTGTGACATAACCGCTGAGCATGTGCTATTTTTTTCAAACAGTTAAAACATATTTCTTGTACACAGTTATACTTTTATTTTTTTATGTGTTTGCTAATGTGTTTTGTTTGTGTATGCA
>NW_004567127.1:3482200-3497770 GCF_000260355.1 Condylura cristata
CTCTGTCTCTGGTGAAGTCTTTCACTGCCCCTGTGCTTCTGGCCTGTACCCCGGTTCTATATGCACCAATCAATAAATATTTTTTAAAAAATGTATATTTTGGTCGTTCTATGTTAGAAGTTAGATCTCTTTAAAAAGGTTGCATTCTATGCTAACACAGTTCATGAAGAGCCAGTAGTAAAAGGACAGTGTTTATACTGAACCCCAGGGAAAAGCAATCTTTCTTGACTATTTACACCTGACCTTTCCCTACCCTCTGAAGTTAATCTACAAGATACCATGAATTTTACTACCAGCTTTCTCTGGAGATCCGGACTACGGCTCTCAGACTCTAATGTGCAATATCAAATCAGCGGGACTATGTTACAAAGCAGGTGCCATCACCAGGTTCCAGACGGAGCCTGAGGCTCTGCTCGGACCGACTCCTAGGTGGAAGTGTGTCCCTCCTGGCCCAGACACTGCCCGGGAGGGACAGCCTGCTCTATATTTAGCCACATCATTTTCCATTTGGTGGACAGGAGACAAAACTGTCATTGTAACCCCGTCTGTGGGCTAGGCATTCTCACTTTCCTTATCTCATTTAATCCGCCTCCAGATCTTGTGAGGGCGGTGGTGAGAGGGGTTGAATGACAGTCACACAAACAGCAAGACAGCACGAGACAGCAGGGTAGTTCAAACCTGGATCCTGAGATGCCCCCTTTAATGAGAATTCTCTTAGCTTCTCGGTTTTGACTTTATTTAGTGTAATTTATCTAAGACTATAGAAACATAAAACCAAATGTAAATGCATGTCTTATTATATTATAGACCTTGAACCAAAAAATGACAAGTACAACTCCAGAAGAAGTTTATAGGTCAAACAGAAGCCATAAAACTAGTAAACATTTAAGTGACGATTAGTTGACTATGATGGCTGATAGGTTTTGCGCACACTTAATTCCCCGGCCATGTGACTGTGGCTCTGAGCGCGTGTCTCGGGGTCTTGAGTCCACTACTGTGCCATGTGGTGACTCACCAGAATTTTCAGTTCAGAACACTTCATTTGTTTAGCACATCGTGATGTCATTTGATCTTCATCTAGCCTGAAGGCATCATGTCCCTATTAAATCAGCCTCTGCTCTCCATCAGCCTTCCCCAGCTGAAGTTGAGTGAAGCGTTGACATACCAGTAAAAACAAGTGCAAACCTAGACACTGAAATAGTTTAAAAGCAGTTCTCCAGATAATTGAGAAATGAATATTAATTAAAATTTTGTTCAGCAATGTGAAAATGTTTAATTCACATGGGAAACTCAACAACAGCCCACCACCACCAATGCCCACCTGTTTCTCTCCAGATACAGTTTAAGGAGCAACAACTTAGTGTTCGGCGGCATCGGTGTTTTGGTTTCTGAGGTGACTGTGTTCTCAGCCTTTTCTCAGTCTTTTCTCACAGCGCGCATTTACGTGCTCCCTTCTTGTTCAACTTCTCATTCAGTCATTAAGAGAAATAAATACGAAAATGTTCATAAAGCCATGCAGAATCTTTGTTTATAAACTGTGACTACCATTGCTTTGGTTTGATAATAATAACTCAGTTTGAGGGCTTACTTCTGTGCCTCCAGCTTGCTAAGCTCTGTCTGAGTCATCTTCTTTGTGACTCCATACAGCTCATGCACTTATAAAAAAAAAATTAAAATAGCACATCAACGTAAATTCCTTATTTTAAAGATTATTTACTCTTAAGTTTTATTTCCTAAAAAATAATTATTATAAAGTGAATAATGTTTCTCTGGAGAGGAAATCATTAAGATTCCTGTTAATGATTATGTCATATACTAGAAATCAAACTGACCAAAATAAATACGAATTTGATTTTAAGGTTGACATGCTACACTGATTCAGAAAGAGATTAGGACACAGAGTCTCCACTTGAGCACTGCTGTTCTTTTGTACATTTTAGATCTGTAACTAATAATAACATGAGATGTTCCCATCTTGCAGAAAATAAAGTTAAAACAATTCCCCCACACCAGTATTATCCTGATATACTGTGATAGTTTTGAGAAATAATATGCAAAGATCTTTGTTTTACCTCTAAAATTTTTTAATTGTCTTTCCATTAAGTTGTTTCTAGTAGGTCTTCTGAGTTTTTCTAGTTTTCTAAGATAAATTCTGGAGCTCTGAAAAATAAGTGATCCTGTAAACTCAGTCTTTTATTGTTTTGCTTTTTTCTAATTGGGTGACGCAAAGAGCTATCAGACGAGAATTGTAGGAGAAACTCAAAAGCCATGTATTGACAAAGATAGTACATTTCAAATTCAATTTCTTTCCCTACTTAATGAAGCACATTTGTTGTCTGTGAACTTTATTTCTAATAGTAAAGCAGGTGTTGAGACCTATTATAACAAGAACACTGGTTCTCAAGTAGTAGCGAAGCCCTGACCACTCTCACCTGACAGGTGAATAAGCTGAGGAGCAGGTAGGTTGGGGTAGGTTGGACTCAGCTGATCTGTAGGGTGTAGGTCACCTCAGCAATAGCCCCACAGTGCTCTTCAGTTTGACTGTGTCGGAAGAACTGCTTGATTTTTGCAGCACCCCTTGTAAAAAAAAAAAAATAGATTTTGAGTATATTTCATCTATGTTTTGTAAATATATTATTTATCATTATTTTTCTTTAAACTGCACTGGCTCAGCCAGGTTCTAGGAGAGCCCTAGTGTACAGGGCCCAGCAGCTGAGATTACCAGTCATCTTTCCAGAGCTGGGAAAGACTCGGGGGTAAGAGGTCAATATTAGCTTAAAGCTATAGGCTTGAGATTGTGTGTATTTTACCCACCTGTCCATTCACTTTCAATCCGTCCCAACCGTCAGGCTAAGTTGAACATGAAGGGAGCTGTTCAACTGTTCCTTTTAAACCAGAAAACCAGAGAGCACTGAGGAAGCGCTGGGCCCAGTAGGACGAACTCCCACCCTCTAGACACAGCAAATGCTCGTCAGGGCTGCCTCTCAGTCGGGGGCCTGAGTGAGCCGGGCTGAGCCCACCAGAACCACGACTCATGCAGGAAGAACTCAATTCTTATCTGTGGCCCCATTTTTCCGACACTTGGAACAGAATTTCTCTCGCGCGTGTCCTGAAACTATGAGCAAGATCACAATACAGATAAATTATCCTCTCATTCAGTAAGTAGCTCCTGAACCATATACATGGCCTAGGAAGGCCAGCAGCTGTGACGTACCAGCACGGCCATGGCCCAAACACAACGGAGGTGAATTTTGCACTCAAAGCTTAAGCAGATGTTACTGGCAGACAAGCAGCTCTGCTCCAACTCCTGCTTCGGAGAATAAAACTGCCATGTATGGCTCCACCGTTTCAGTGAGTGGCTGCCCAAGGAACTGGGGCTTTGTGCTCTGAGGCGGCCGATGGGAAAAGAGCACCGAGACTTGCACACCGGCTTCTCACCTGCCGCGTGTAGAGACGGGCTCCACCCCTTCCTTCACACCCACCACAGGGGTTCGCCCCGGCTGCACCAGCCGCAAGGCCAGAAACGCAACCTAACTTGAAGAGCAGGGTAGGAATTTAGTGTCCAGCTCTCTGCAATCATCCTGGCACTTGCAATGGACTGGAAACATAAAAGTATAAAACATGCATTCTCGCCAAGGAGAAATAAATTACTGCATAATAAAAGAAATGTTCCTCTAGAGAGATATCAAATGTCAGAGAAGGGCATTGGCCCATGATCACAGCTTCCACTGTGGACAAAATCCCCTGGCACAGCACAGGCAGGTCCGTACACTGGAGACCCTTGCCTCCAGGAGCTTGAACAAAGCGCGGACACGCTGTCCGGCAGACACACAGAGAAGGCTCGGCCCCTCGCCAGCCTCGAAGAGTCTTCCTGCTTCTTCCAGTTCGGCCAGGTTGTCGATCGCTCTGTCGCTGTACGTGGGTCCTCAGCTTGAGAATGATGAATAATTGGATATTGGGGAATCTGTAGGCTAATGCACACGGATGCTATGTAGCATCTGACAGTCAGCACGGACTATTTTCACATGCTAATTATTCGCTTTTAAAAAATAACTGCAAAGAGAGTTTTTTGAACCTAAGCTGTTTGAGCTCATCTTCTTTCAACCCTTATCTTTATTTATGTCACACTAAAGACTTCTATCCCTTTGAAATGGTGAAGATAATTTCTGCTCATGTTTTCCTTCATCTTTGTTCCCTAGGGAAGAATAAGCACAGACAAAAAGAAATTTCCAATGTCTGCAAATGGTGTTTACCCTAATAAGCCCAGTTACAGCCAGCAGCCATAATTTATTCCATAAGGTATAATGTACAAACTTGAAAGTGTACAGATATCTTCATTTGCTGGACCTTGAAAGGCACTGACTGTAATGGGCTATAGTCGGACCATGTGGTAGCCCTAGATTAATTGAAATAAGTGAAACGGCATTTGTAGATCAAATAACCTGCTTTTCAGCCTTGCTGGAAATGTCCTTCTTTCATATGCGCACTGCATTTAGTGGGTGTAACACCGGCACCTTCTTCTTTGCTCGTAATGATTTAGAAAGCGCTGAGAACACAGCCCAGGACTGGTCACGCGCCCTTGAAGTCGCTCCTTGCTTGACTTCTGCTGCTTAAAGTAAATCATATTTAAATTCCAGTTTAATTAAAGTATGTTTGCTGATGTTATGAGTGGTTTGCTTTAGGCTCATCAATATCTTAAGAAACTGGGAAAGAATTGGAAAGACCTTCTATATAATTCTTACGGCCTTTACTCAAGGAAACAGGCAGCAGTGTTCACATTTGAGTTCAAATAGGAATAGGCACAAGGCTTAACCTGAATTGTTAGGCTATGCCATCGGCTGTGATCATGGAGCCATGGATGTTGTTTTCCAAACTACCAGGGAAATCCTCTATTTCATTAAAGCCAAGGGTGCCCCCTTCACATTGAGACCCGGCTCCCACTCAGGTCAACTTCATGTAACAAGTGAGGCCTGGGAAGTGCTATGTGGTTTTCTTTGTTGATCCATAGTAAAGAACCAAAACTAAAAGGTATTAGCACTTTCTTCTTGAATCCATCTCAGTGGTATAGAAAAAGGTGTCCTAGCAAACTATTTGGGGGCTTCAGATAGCCCCAGGTGACCTAGTATGGGGCAAAGGCAAAAAATCCCAACTTTGTTCATAATAGTAGAATAACACAGGGCAAGACTGTTCACTCTGTGTCTAGGTTGTGTTTGTTTTGTTTTTATGTTTTTAATAATTTATTGTGACATGAACTGGAGTCAAATTATAATATAAATGATATAGTGTGTTCTTTTTAAATAGAAAGATTCCTATGACATGCCTGTTGTGTTCTAATCTTACGTAGTTTATCTTTTTCTGACATGTTCATTTTGATTTTCTCTCCTTTTCTTAGCAGCTTTATTGGGATATAACTCACGCCATAAACTTCATCCATTTAAAGCCCACTGTTGAGTGGTTTTCAGCGTGCTCACCAAGCTGTACATCATGCCTACTCTCCACTTTTAGAACATTCCAGTAGTCTTGAAGGCAATCCCATAACTGCTAGCAGTCATTCCCTGCCACCACTCTCCTCTGCTCTATCTGCTGGGCAGAAATCCTCCTAGCATCCCTCAAGGACTCCTAAGCCTCATTTCCCCCATCATACAACATAGACAACAGCATCCACCACAAAAACCCATGGTGGCTCCTCTTGGGAAGATAAGGCGATGGTGTGGGTCAGGTGCCGGGCCCACTCAGGGAAGGTAATCAGCACCTGCTGAGTGATGGACGCGCTCATACATCTCTAGCGTTTATAATGGCCTTGCAAGCTAGGCATTTCCCTTACTTGATATGGGATAAAAAGCATCATAGAGAAGTAAGGAAATCAGCCGAAAGGTAATATGGAAACAGGCTTTGGAAAGGCAGGGAGTAGGGGGTCGTCCATGCCTGGTTTCTTACCTAAACTATTGGACTATGCGTGAGGGGACCTTGGGCAGGCTGACGCAGCTGAGTGCAGCCAGCTCTGCGACCTTGACCGTGTGTCCCCACCTCTTCATTTCAGTTCTCTCATTTATAAGGCTACTTAATGTCTTAAGCGTTGTAGGAATCAAGTGACTTATAACTTCTAAATTTCTCATCCATATTAGCCATTATTCTCCTCTCAGTGCTATGACCAAAGTGTCTCACCCCGTCGGACTCTCCATGACACTCAGCGTTTGATTTTAAATTATGTCCCTCGACCAATTCAGAAAATGTATGATGCCGTTGGTATGTCTTGTCTTTGAGAGAAATTGACCTTTTTAAAATTAGGGTTTGGCGAACATTTTGTTAAAGGCCAAATAGTACATACTCTAAGTTTCTCTGTCACAACCTTTCAACTCTGGATGAAAGCCGTCTTGGATGATATTTAAGCAAATGGGTGTGTACCTGTGTTCCAATAAGATTTTATTTCTGGAGACCAGATTAACACTTCAAATCATCTTCAGCATAACAAAATATTATTTGTTTGCAACTACTTTGTAATGTAAAAATCACACTTGGCACAAGGGCCAGCTATAAACAGGCAGTGAGTAGGTTGTCATTTGCCAACCCTGTTTTAAATAATGCAATGCTTCTTTACAGCTGATGAGTCCAGCAGAGACCTCATTACGGGAGAGCAATATGAAGGCAGGAAATGGAGAGCCAGATTTCCCATCTGTAAAATGTAGACAGAATTATCTATCAACTGAATTATCTATCAGCCGGCTAACCCACTTCATAACTGTTACTCATTCCCTTGCCTGATATTCATATTATCCCATATTCATGCAATCCTTTGAGCTTAGTCTTTGATCTATAAAAATGAAGTAGTGACAGCTCTCCCACCTACATCTATCTCCTCCCAGGGAAGGGAGTTTAATCATTATCATATTGCATTTTTACTTTTGTGCTAGATATTTGAATCATTTTAGCTCTTATCCACTTCCTTTCCCACTTTCCAGATTAAGCAATGGAGGCTCAGCAAGGTAAACAACCTGGCAAAGGTTACAATACCAACACCTAGCCCAAGTGTCGGACCCAAACTCCCCAAGCCCTTCTGGCCTCTTTACTAGCCTACAAAATCCGTGACAGTAGAGACCTTGTCGGACTCATTCCAGGCCACATCCCCAGTGCTGAGACTCATGTCTGGTACCTCAGAGACACTGGATAAGTGGAAGAATAGGTGGAAGGAAGGCAGGTGGGCGGGATGGATGGATGGATGGATGGATGGAAGGACTGAAGGAAGGATGGAAGGATGTTGGACGGATGGGTGGGTGGGTGGATGGATGGATGGATGAAATTTTCCATTGTGCCAGTGGTTTTTGAACTTAGGTCAAGGGTGGCTTTGAGAGACCTCTCCAAGAACTGAAGCATCTCTTCAGATACATCAAATCTCAAAACTGAGAAACCTTTTGTTAGTTTTTGGGCAGACTCTTCAAAGAAGATACTGTTCACGTTTTCTAAATACCATCGATCCAATTCCTCTTTCTAAGCATGGAAACAGGACTTGGTTTGCTGCTTTCTCTTTCCTGAAATGATGACATTCAGGGCATTCATTCATCAAAGCCTAAAATGTCTTCTCTAGAGTCACTCAAACCTTTCAAATTCTAGCTTACCTAAAAGTCTTTCTGTAAATCACTTTCTCAAAAATTAGAGCTTAAAAATAACTTTTATTGTGTCCATATTGCTTCAACACGAAAAACAAGATGCCACAGCCTATTACACCTGTTTTCAGAAACACCTGTGAAGAGGACATCGCCAAGGCCACGGAAAGCTGCATCCAGGGCCTCACCCACGACCAGCCGCTGCCGCTGCTGCTTCTGCGTTGGGCTATTTCCTCACACCTTTTCTTCCTACCTCGCCATCTCCTGTTAAGTCAACGAGCCAGTTTATCACTCTTCACACATTGTTCAAATCAGATTCTGATTCGGAGTCTTTTTCCTATAAAGCATTGTTGGTGATATGCCCTTGTAATTTCCACCAGGACCTGAGGTCACAACTCCCTCCAGGTGAACAGTACGATTTAAGGCATTTTATTGTCACAGAACGCTGTGGAAACAGATCTGTTGCTTGCGGAGACTCAAAAGCATTAAGGTAACTGCACGCAATTATGCCCTGCCCCGGAGGTGACCTCATGGCGTGGCAGACCTCTCCTGACCCGCCCGCTGCTCCCCTCGGCAGTGTGCTTCGACGATCTGCCTGTTCTGCTCCCTGCTCTGTCTCTGGTGAATCCTCTCACTCTCCCCATCTCTGGCCTGTACCCCAGTTCTGTATGAAAAAAAAAAAAGTGTTCACCGCTCCTGCCTGTTGAGGCCTGGCTCCACCCTCCCAGACTGGCCAGCATCTCTCCCAGGGTCAGTACATTTCCATGTCAGCTTGAACAGCACACCTGGGTGTTTTCTGGTTTGCTCACTGTGGTATTCCTTGAACAATCCATGTGTAAGTTCTAAGTAATGATAATTATTGAAATAGTTGTTTGAAATAATTGCTAAGAGAAAAAGGTGAGCTGTGTTTATATTTATGTATCAATGAAGTCAGACACAAAGCAGGGAAACTACTTGATCAGGCAGAATCTGGAGCCCAAGGAGGAGAGACAGTGGACCCAGTAGACCCCTGTGGCTTTCTGTGATGGCCAGACACCTGGCTTTTGTTCGCAGCCTCGCTTCACAGCATTAGCAAGGACTTGCTTCTTCCAGGACATTGACTGTAAGTGAGGGTTGCGTCTCAGGTCCCAGATGGCCTCATTAAGGACCCAATACTGGACCTGGACAAGAAGCTGAGCCCACGGGGGTGTGCTGAGGCCACCAGGGGGCGCTGAGGTGACAAGGCGGCCTTGCTGAGTCTGAGCCCTACAGGGCAACCAAAGGAGCCTGTGGCGAAGTGGCCGGAGCTGTCCCTGGCCTTCCTGACAGGTGGACATGCACACGCCTGCACACACACACAGAGAAAGCTCTGGAGCTGCCCTCAGGTGGAGTTCACCTGCCCAGACCGGGCAGGCACCGCGCTTTTGCCAGACTAACAAGGAAACATGCATGTCTCGTCACATTGCAGGCCCAAGTGACTGAGGGGTGCACTATGAAGAATTCTCCGTGGCACTTCCTGCCTCGCCTTAAGAGCCAGGCGACACTACTTCCAACCTGTGACGTCTCCAACTTTTATTTTTCACTCCGTGAGATGTCTCCTTTGATTTTTCTAAATCCGCTTGTCCCAGGGACCAGGCATTTTAGAGCCAGGTGGTCACTTTGCTCCATGTCCCTCTTCTTGACGTCCAACCTTTATGCCATCATCCCCACATGGACATAGCTCTGAATCAGGCCCCATTTTCTTGACAAAGTGCCGGATACCGAGTGGTCGCCATCATCTAGCATCCCATTCTTCTGCATAAACCGGCCAGGTTGCCCAACACCCATGTCCTCTGCAGGCGCGGCCCACCACACCCCCCTCGGCCTCAATTCTAGTCAGGGGTCTAGTTTTTGTTATTGGTTTGTTTGCTGCCATTTCATAGCACATTGCAATGAAGAATAACAGGAAGGGATTGAGGCTGTGAGCAAATGACTCACACTATTGTGTTGGGCCCATTAATGTGTTAATAGACAAATCTGCTACCTGCTGAAAAGTACATCAGGAAGCTACTATGTGCTGGGCCCTGGGGGCTAGAGCCCTGCCTGGTAGGGAAGTTATGTCTTAAGCTTTTCTTGGAAAATGCAGTATGAATGTCAATCAGATACTTAACGTCAATTCTCCCACAACAGAGCAGAAACAAAAACTCCTTAGCCAGGAGGAAGCAGGGGACTGGCTATTTCTGTCCAGCCTAATCCACTGCCCCTTGCTTTTGCTGATGCTCCTCTGTGCCCGAAGCTTTAAGCCACTACCTGGAAGCACCATTCACTCATGCCTGCATCCAGTGAGAATCTTGGTGCGCAACAAATTTGTAAATGCTTCTCCACTCGTAAGGGAGGTCCGGTGGAAACCTAGTCCAAGTCTTGCAAAAATGTTAGGGATGGTAAACCAGCACCCCCGTGATGAGAAAGACCATGACACCGTCCTCAGCTGAGTGAGAAGAAGAGCTGAGGGCCTCCCTGGTGGAGCAGGGGTTAAAGTCTCGGCTCTCAAGTTATCACCTGCCACTGCAGCACGAGTTCAATGCCGGGCCAGGGAGCTGACCTGCACGGCACAGCAGACCTCTCCTGTCTCGCCCGCTGCTCCCCTCAGCAGTGGATTTCAGTGGATCCACCTGTTCTGCTCCCCACTCTGTCTGGTGAACCCGCTCACCCCCTGCACCTCTGGTCTGCACCCTAGTTCTTGTGTGCATAAATAAAAATAAAATAAAGACAAAGTGTTGAAAATCAGTAGTAAAGGCCATGGCCAGGACTTTGCCTGAATCTTTTGGCTGCCCTGTAGTTGATGCTTGAGGGTCCCGGAGTACACAGAAGCTTCGTGGTGCTCACTGAGTGTCAGCAGGGGTAGCCTGCGATCTGCCCCTCTTGCTGTGCCTGTCACTGGCTCCTGCGTGATTCTGCCAGCTGTCCTTGTTCCTCTCTGGGATCCTCTAAGCGCTAACGCCTGCCCTTTCAACTTGTTTTGGGACAGCATGTCCATCGGCACATGGCCACCACCCCGCTCCCCGTCGTAGGGCCCTGCTCCTCCAGCTACTCCATCACGCACCGTGACCCAGGGCAGGTGGCACCCGGCGGTGTGCTGGGTGGCCTTCCCAACACACAGCCACTCCTGTCAAGTTATTTGTCGGGAATGGCTGCTCTGAGCGCCAGCTCCAGCATGTGGCCGTGAGCATCTCCAGTGCCGTGGTTGCAGCCGCTTCTCTGTGCGCTACTTGGCAGTACTTGCAGGAATCAGACTTGCCACCCTGTGCCAGTTCTGCATAGACAGTTTGGCCGCACCTGCTACCAAACATTTTCTTTGCATTGCTGCGGCAATCAGAGGTTTATCAACCTCCCAGGTGGGCTTGGATTAAGGGCAACAATGTCCCACGTAACCTGTGGACGCCCAGGAAGGCAAACTGTAGTCTGGAGTTTGTTTTTGGTTAAGTTCTCAGATAGGAAATCATGATTTATTGAGTTGTTGGAAAATTCATGACCTATTTTTTTTTTTTCAGGCACAAATGCGTCATGTCGTTGCCAACAGCGCAGTAGTTTACTTTGCAATGCGATCATTTTTATCGTGTTCGTGTTTTCAACACTGTCTCAGGTCCAGGCTCAACACCTGTGCGCAGGTCTGAACCACACACCCCCAACCCCAGGCACGTCCACCGCTGTCCCCTCGGCCCCTCACACTGGCTCTCCCCACCACGCCCTCCCTGTCTGCTAGTCTCTGTCCTGCTCTCCCATTTCTGGGGCTTGCTTTAGTTGATTTTTTTCTGATCCTTTGTTTTGTTTTTTATATTCCACATATAAATGAAATCATCTGGTATTCGTCTTTCTCCTTCTGACTTATTTTCCTCAGCATTATCCCATCCAGTTCCATCCATGTTGTTGCAAATAGTAAGATTTCATCTCTTTTTTTCTTCTATGGCTGAGGAATATTCTGCTGTGTGTCTCCATCTCACCTCAGCTCACTCACACAACTTGGCACTTAGGTTGTTGGCATGACTTGGCTGCTGTACACAGAGCTTCAGTGAACACAGGAGCACGTGTGTTCCTTGTAATGAGTGTTTTTCCATCCCTCAGATAGATACCTATGAGTGGGGTTGCTGGATCGTGTGGAAGATCTATTTTTAACATTTCGAGAAACTGCCATGCTAGCCCGCATTCCCACCAACCATGTCTGAGGGTTCCTTTCGTGGCACACCCTTGCCAATATTTGTGGCTTCGATCTTTGTGGCACCTGTGGTTCCTTCTCTGACTCTTAATGTTTCAGGTGTTATATCCAAATATTTGATTCATTTTGAATGAATTTATGTGTAAGGCATGAGATGGTGATTTAGTTTCATTCTTTTGCATGTGGACTGCCTACTTTTCCCAACACCATTTGTTGAAGAGACTTTCTCCACTGCTCACTGTAGGCCCCTTAGCTGTAAGTTAACATCTGTATAAGGATGGGTTTATTCTGGGTTCTCTATTCTGTTCCACTGACCCATGTGTCCAATTTTGTTCCAGTACCATACTGTTTAGATGACTATTGACAGGTAACAGAGTTTGAAGTCTGGGAGAATACTACCTCATTTTTTTTTTTTATCAGAAATGCTTGGGTAACAGGTGTTTGTGTGTGTGTGTGTTTCCATACAAATGTCAGTAAGGTTTGCTCAATTTTGATAAAGATTGCATTAAATTTCTTGATCACTTTGGGGAAGATGGCTGTTTCAACAATGTGACTTCTTCCAGTTCATGAACATGGGATATCTTTCCATTTGTTTTTGTGTCTTCTATTTGTTTTTATAATGTTTTATGGTTTTTATAGTATAGGTTTTTCACCTTCCTTTGTTAAGTTTATTTGTATGTTTTTAATTCTTCTTTATTCAATTGCAAACGGCATTGTTTTCTTCATTTCTTTCTCTTCTATTTGTTGTTTGCTTATAGGAATGAAACAGACAGTAGCCTGCCACTATTGCACTAACTTATTGTTTCCAGAAGTTTTATGATGGAGTCTTTAGGATCTTCTATGAATGTTATCAAGCCACCTGCATGTAGTGATAGTTTTCTCTTCCAACTTGGACTTCCTTTCTTTTGCCTAATTTCTCTAGCCAGGACTTCTGATACATAATGAATAATAATGATGAGGATGGACGCCATTGGCTTGTACCTCAATTTTAGAGCAAAAGCTCTAGATTTTTTGCCATTGAGTATGATGTTAACTGTGGGTCTTTCCTATATGACCTTTATTATGTTGAGGCATGTTCCTTCTACCCCCATTTTATTAGGAATTTGAATCACTAATGAATGTTGGATCTTATCAAATGTTTTCTCTGTTTCTATAACTATGATCATGTAATTTTTATCTTTCCTTTTTTTGAGATGATAAATTATATTAATTGATTTTAAGTGTTGATTTGCATGGCTCAACATTTGATTGCATCCAGACCCCACTTGGTTGTGACATAGAGTCCTTTTGATGTACTTTTAAATTCAGTATGCTAAGACTGTGTTGAGGAGTTTTACATCTATGTTCACCAGGGCTTTTAGTCTATGGTTTTCTTTTTGCAATATGTTTTTCTGCTTTTGGTATCAGAGCTATAATGTTGGCCTCATACAGAGTATTTGGAAGCATCCCTCTTCTCAGTTTTTTGGATGAGTTTGAGAAGGGTAGGTGTTGGTCATTTGTGAAATCATTTGGTCCTGGATTTTGTTTTTGGGAAACTTTTGATTACCATTTCAATTGCATTGCTTGTAATTGGCCTGTTCAAATTTTCAATTTCTCCCTGATCCATTCGAAATTGTATGGTTCTGAGAATATGTTAATTTCTTCCAGATTATCCACTTTGTTGGTGTAGATATTCTTGCCAGGCAAATTCGGAGGAGATAGAATTCTTCAACTGTTTTTTTTTTTTAAAACTCCTTAGCACAAATTTAACTTTGAGTGTTAGCCTAGCTGGGAAGGGGCCCTGGGTTGGAGATCTTTTCCTTTTAGCAGTTCAAATATAGTATGCCATTCCCTTCTGACATGTATGCTGAAAAATATGCTGATAGTCTCATGGGGGTTTTTTTATGTGTGACTCTCTTTTTCTAAGCTACTTTTAGGATTCTTTACCTTTAGTTTTTGCCTTATTATGATGCATCTTGGTGTGCATCTGTTTGAGTTTCTTTTGTTTGAAACTCTGCGTTTCCCTGATAAGGATATCTGGTTATCCCCTACAACCCGGAGGAGTTCTCAGCTAGTATTTCTTCGTCTAAGATGTCTGCCCCTTCCTCTTCTCCTTCTGGAACCTGTGATGCAAATGTTGTTGCTTTTGATACTGCCTCAAAAGTTCCAGCCTGTAGTCCTTTCATTTAATTTCTTGCTTCTGCTCTTTTTGAATGCTCGCCACTGCCCAACTCCATCTCTCTGAGGGACTTAAAAACACAACCATTGCATAATTGATCTCAGTGATTATTTTTAGAGCATTTTCATTTTCCTTATCTTTGTTGTGTTTTGCCCCTTGTCCACCAGCACTCCCCTAATTGCAGGTAAGCCCTATCCAGACTGTTGCTCTGAAGTCTTCCCCCAGTAGCTGGGTTGGTTCTCTTGAGCCAACCCGGGGTTTACCTTGACCACCAATTAGAGGGGATTCCTCTGCCTTCCCCTTCTGCTTGTGCTCTGTGCTTCCTCCCAGGCTCGAGGTCAGACAGCTTCCCTTCCTGGTCCTGTCTAATGGTCTCACATTAGACCTGGAGGCCATAAGGAACTGACCTAGCATATTGACCTTAGATGCTCTGCTTTCGGCCATCACATTGGTTGAAACCCCATCACCACCCAGGGTAACTGGAAGTCAAGATCCAGTAGGGGTGGTGACCAAGAACCCAGCCCTCTTGGTGGCTGGCAAGGCTTAAGCTCTCTCCTCAGTGCAGCTACAACCCTGTTCGTGTAAGGCCAGACTCGCAGCTCGCCCTGGGCCTGGCTCCGGCTTAGTCACAACCTAGCCTCGCCGTTAGACCTGAGTCTGCTGCCTGCAGGGCTACGGGGTAACACCTCAGCACCGTCAGCTAGGAAAGGTGGGCTCAGGGCTCGTGGCTCTGGGCTCGGGGTCCTTCCTTCCTGCCCAGAGGTGCCCTCTCAGCACCTCACTGGGGCAGGGGCTGGCACTCACTGGTTGGTGTCCACTGACACCCACACCACGTAAAATGCAGCTGCTGTGCTTGCGGCAGCGTGTCCCTCGGCCCAGGGGAGTGTGACAGCCACCATGCACTCGGCACCTGCCCCAACAGGTGCATCTGCAGTGCTCAACACTCACGCTTAGTATTTCTGACCGACTGAGGGGCTAATGCCCACCTTGATTCTCACATGGGTTGGAAGCCCTATCCCGTACACAGACTTGCTCACATGTACTGCTTGGCTATCCCATATTTCCTCATATATGACGGTTCCGTGTCCGAGCTTCCCTTCGTACACTTTTATAAGAATGACTCCCTCGGTAACCTGTACCTCATTTTAGCCAGACAGCATAGATAGCCAAGCAGTTTAAAAGCACTTGGCAAATTAAAAATCTATCACGTCCTGAACATGCATCACTTACTTTTCATGTAGCAACAGCAACTGGAGATCAAAGAGCAGATTTGTGCGGGAATCAAGATCTCAGTTTTGTTTAACAGCACGAGGATGTATAAAGTAGCCTGACAGCGCTTGGGGTTCAAAGAGCTTAAGTTTTGCATTTAAGCACTGTTTTTGCTTAGTAATTTTATGTTTTATTTCATGAATTCACTAACAAACATTTTCCAATGTATCCCAAAAGTAATTTACAAAGTCACACAGTATCCAATAATAGTTTTGAGTGTAATTCTCATTCAGAGAAAAATCAATCTCCACTGTACAATCAAAAAACTGCACTCTAACTTAGCCACCGTCAATGCATTCAACTGCTGGTGGAAGAACAAGGAGAACAATTGCCTAGTAACTGCAGGAGGATGAGGTGGGCTTACCTCAGGA
>NW_004567127.1:3497870-3508761 GCF_000260355.1 Condylura cristata
ACCTCAGGAGGATGAGGTGGGCTAACCTCAGGAGGATGAGGTGGGCTTACCTCAGGAGGATGAGGTGGGCTTACCTCAGGAGGATGAGGTGGGCTGACCTTCACACAGCTTCTCATGTCTTTCTTGGCTTTACCTGCAATATCGGCATGTGTAAGCATGGCATTCAGATGTATTTGCAAGGTCGTGTATCACAGCTCGGGGTGAGAGAATAGGAAGAAGAGAAGGCAGAGAAGCAGGGTCCTACCCTGAGCTTCTGAACACGGGGAAGGTTTAACGTGACTTCTAGTATCGAGCTATTAGTAAAGAAGCGAAAAAATGGCCATATCTTTCCCCAAAACATACTCTTTGGCAAGTCAGAGGGTGCTTACCTCAGTTTAGAAAGGAAGTCTTCATAGAACACTGTGCTTTAAGAGCTGGGCTTCTCTTCCTTGCTGTCTTCCTAGTTCATAAACCTTCACTCCGTAGTGTTGCAGAAAGAACACAGGCTTAAAGCTAGAAGACCTGGGCTTGAGCTCTGGTTTCCAGATTTCTTTCTTTTTTTTTTAAGATTTATTTATTTATTTATGATAATGATGAACAGCTACATGCCAGAGACATTTTGTGGGAGTGGAGAGGGGAATGGGATCTCAAACGGGGGTGGGGAGGAAGGGGGAAGTGCACTGGATTATGGTGATGGCACAGGGTGATTTGGTGATGGGAACCCAAAGGGATTGCAACTGAGATGGAAAAATGCACAAAAATATGTAAAAATAAATTACTATAAAATTAAAAAAAAAAGATTTATTTATTTATGCTTACAGAACTGGGGTATAGGCCAGAGGTGCAGGGATGGTAAGCGGGTTCACCAGAGACAGAGTGGGGAGCACAACAGGCCGATTGATGAAGTCCACTGCGGAGGGGAGCAGCGTGGAGACAGGAGAGGTCTGCTGCACCCTGTGGGTCAGCTCCCTGGCCGGGGATCAAACTCATTGCTGCTGTGGCTTCGGAGAGCTTCAAAATGGGGTGCTTTAACCTGTTGCACCACCAGGAAGAGCCCTCCAGATTTTTTTAACCTGTTTTTATTTTCTTTTAACTTTAACCCTTATCTCATCGTATATTTATACTTTATCACCTTGAAATGCAGTTGAAAGCAAATGACAAACGATCACGCTCAACATTCAACTAGTAACGTGTTGTCATCACATCCTGCATTAATCAAGACCAACCCTGACACAGATATGGTGAGGATTTACCAGAATTCTCCCTCTCCCGGCCCAAGTCTAATGTAATAAATGCAAGGACTTTGCCAAGGCAAATTCCTAAAAAGAACACAGTGCAACCAAGCAGATCCCAAAGTCCTGTGCGCTTGGGACAGCGATTCCCTCCCGCTGCTGTGTTAATAAAGGTCGCCAGCCAACCTGGACCCGGGAGATAGAGAAGTGACAACAATGTCAAGATTCCTCAAGCAGATATGTCGTGGAATGAGTCAGAATAGACTTGAACATTGTGTTCAGTGATAAAGGCCAAAAGGCTTGGCCCTGTCCACACCACACTGCTGGCTTATTCGAAGAATCTCGCTGCTGTGAAGTGTTGAGAACAAACACATTCCGAGAAGGAATTGTGAGTGCTGCCCTGTGTGCAAGGTGACCTCCCACACGAGGACCCTGCTGGACTTTCTGGTCTTACGGCTTTCACTATTTTTTTCCAAATAAAAAATCTGAACTGTGGGATTGTAGTTGCAAGTGAGGCTTTGAAGAAACTAGAACTTTCTTCAAATTGGAGGCTGTCCCAGCGAGACAGTAGGGTCGCTGTTCCACAAGGTGTCCTTTTTCAGTCCCGGTTCCAGCAAAGTGTGACTGTGAAGAGATTTTTCCAGAAGGAACCAGAACTGGGAAGATGTTGAATTTGACTGGGCTTTTAAAAATATGTCCAAGAGGCCCTCCCTGGTGGCGCAGCGGGTTAAAGCACGGCACTGAGAATCTAAAACCGCTTCTGCATGAGTTCGATTCCCGCCTGCACTGGAGGTGACCACATGGCGTGGCAGACCTCTCCTGACCCGCCCGCTGCTTCCCTCAGCAGTGTACTTCGACATTCGGCCTATTCTGCTCCCCACTCTGTCTCTGGTGAGGCCTCTCACCGCCCCTGAGCCTCTGGCCTGTACCCCAGTTCTGTATGCACAAATAAATAAATCTTTTAAAAAAAAAATATGTCCAAGAGCAAGTGGGCATGCCTACCTGTGTGCCAGCCATTGCTCTAGATATGTGAGTCTCCAGCTGTCTGCCAGCCTTTTATTCTGTTGTCACCTTTATTTACTTAATTGCCTTTACTGCTTACATATCTTAATATCCGGTAGGATATTTTCTTCTTTATCAGCATTAAGTCATCTGTTTCTGGATCTTTATTCTCCCCTATAACTTTTATAATAAGCTACATCAAAATAATTTTGATGGGAATACCAATGCATGTATAGATTAACCTGAGAAAATTGATATTAGGTTTTCTAAGGTCCTTGAACATCCCAATTCATTCATTCATTCATTAATCAATTTTTGAGGGAGGAGAGGGGGAAGGAGGAAGAGGAGGGGAGGGAGGAGGCAGAGAAGGAAAGTGAAACTATGCAATTATTTTAGTTCTTCTGTTTACAGAAGTACTTGTTTTCCTTGCTTTTCTAGGTAGATGGTCATATTTTGTTTTTATAATATTTTAAAATTTTCTTTATGCATACAGAACTGGGGTACAGGCCAGAAGTACAGGGGCAGTGAGAAGGTTCACCAGAGACAGAGTGGGAGCGAAACAGGCAGATCCACGAAGCACACTGCTGAGGAGAGTGCAGGGAGACAGGAGAGGGCTGCCGCGCCCTGTGGGTCACCTCCGGGGCTGGAGATCGAACTCATGCTGAAGCGGTTGCGGCCCATTTGCAGTGCTGCGTCCTAACGCGCTGCGCCACCGGGGAGGACCCAGATTATCATATTTTCTATAAACAACGGCATCTTCATGTCTTCCTTTGAATGGAAGCCACACACTACAATAATGGGCTTCCTTCTAGGGCAACCCCGACAGGAATGAATGCCCGTGGCGTGCAGCCACTGCCTTTTCCGCGTCCCGGTGCAACATAATTCATAAAATGTTTGGGGTCACTTGCTTGTTTTTCCTTTGATAATTCCAGGTGCATTTTGACCAAACGGAGAGGAAGCTTTTCCTCTCTCTTGCAGCCCTATTCTCTCTTTCAGAGGCTGGAACCTTCGTTTAAGCGATGCTACCTGGACTGTAGCAGGCAGCCCTCCGCCGAGCACAGCAGTGTTCTACTTTGTTAGTCTCCGGGGCTAGTTCCAGTTAGCGGCCGGACCTCCAGGTCCCCGCAGGCCTCGTGTCTTTCCCACCCCTTCCTCGCCTTTCCCGCCAAAGAACTTGCACTGGACCTTACGCCCAACCTCCATCTGTTGGGACAGTTTCTTCCGAGTATCCTTTAAGTCTGTAAGGGCCCAGTCGTGTGCGCTCTCCCCTGTCCTGGTCTCATCCACCCGCCCCTGCCCTGGGCCTGAGCCTATCTGCAGGCCCTTATCCTAGTGCTTCCTTCTAGAAGACGCTCTTGTGTTCCTGTCCCACGGGTGGGGAAGGCCGTCCCCCCTCCTCCGCGCTCCCTGCCTGGGGCTCAGTCGGACGCAGCTCCGCTGGCTCCCCCAACTGTCTGGGGAGCAGAGAGACACATTGGGTGGGGACCCGCCACCAAGAAGAAGGGGCCTGGGAGGTTCGCCAGCTTCTCTGCTCACTTCACAGAGGAGAAAACAGACGTGGGAGCCGAGGGCCCCAGGCACCGGCCAGCCAGGTCCCGGCCGCCTTCCAAAACGTGAAGGGACGTGGTATGGGGAGCGCATTTTCGGGCTATGAAATTATGTGGGCTGTTTATCCTGGCGGGAATAAGTAGAGCAGAGCGGAAGAAATCGATGACACAGTGATGGCGGGAGGGGTTGTGGGGTGAGGGGGAATCCGCGGGGAAAGAGGAGCCTGGGGGTGTCCCCAGGGAGAGGAAGGGGTGCGTGTGGGCACCGACGGGGGTGCAGGCGGCGAGAGCATGCCCGAGTTTTCCTGCACTTGCCTAGTGAACAAGACTGTGGATCACAGCCGAAGGTGAGAAGGGAAAGGGAGATTGGAAGTGAGAAACAGTATGAACTGTCTGGGAGAGGGAGACCGAGCTCTCCCTCGTGTGTGATTGTGGACAGCGGCCTTTGTCTGGGTTTGGCACGCGGCGAAGTAGAGGATCAAAGCTTCGGTCTCTGTTGGTGATTCCCGGTGGCCCCCGCGAGGCGCCGGAGACACCCGCCTCCCCTGCCCTGGGCAGAGATGCCCTGTCCGCAGCCCCGAGAGGCGGGAAGCCTCCTGCCGCCGCTGACGGCTTCGCTCAGCCGCTGGCAGGCTGGCGACAAGAGCGTGCTAACCTCATACAACAGAGGGGACCGGAGTGTCCTGACTCTGAAAAATGTGTTGCTTGGAAATGATTTGTTCCAAGGTACAGATGTTTGAGATACTTAATCTGTAGTGTCATCTGGAGCGGTCCGTGTGCAATCAGAAACCAGGCGGAGGATTGCACGGAGGAATTCAGTTACCCCGGTGATGACAGGAGCACAAAAGACACCCACCTGCAAATAGCAAAAGCGGAGCTGCCCCCCAACCTGGAGGAGCCTGTGGCCTGAGTCCAGAAGCCCAATGGTGGGGAGAGCCGAACTGTCGGGAGGGGGAGCAGTTTGAGTGAAATGGGGGGCGGCGGAGTGGAGCATCAAAGCTTTTGTCTTTGTGGGTGATTGGCCCCCGCGAGACGCCGCGTGGCGTCTCCTTCCCAGACAGAACCCAGCTCGCCCCCCTGTTCCAGCCTCCTGCCTGCGTCCGGGGGCCTCGCGCTGCCTGAGTCTGCTGAAGGCCGCGGGCGTGGAAAGCTCGGCCCAGGCGGTGTCAGCCGGGGCTAAGGCCAAGTGAGGCAGGCGGCAGGTCCGCGCACAGAAGCTCCAGAAGGGGCCCCCGGCGGGCCCCGATACCCCTGGCGTTCATAGTCAGATTTTTTCCTTCTACGTCTACCGGTGTTTTTCCAGAAAATCATCTATTTCATGGAGATTTGCAAATTGCTGGCATAAAAGCATGTGTGTCATTTTAAAACCTCACCTATGATCACAGCCATGGGTGCTTCCTTAATCCTGGTTTTGTGTGTCCTCAGGTGAGCTATTTTTTCCCGTTTGTGACTGTTGCTTAGAGACAGGTAATGCCATTTAATCTCGTCCTCTGACACCTGTGTATTCGTGATGACAAACAGATGTAGAAGCTGATACAGTTTGGGGTCAGTCATCCTGGGAACACATACATGTAAATTTCTTTTAGGTGTTCACGGTTATTTTGATGATGGCCTCCGCCCACGCATGCACTAGGGGCTTCAGATGCTGATAAACTAACTGTATCTTCTTTTTTTGGTTTATCAACCGAGGGCTTGTGTGAGGGAAACGACCCCCATCACCTTCTGTACACTCTCTGTTCTCTTTCCATTTTCATTTACCCTTAACCTTACCTGATTTCTTTCACTGGAAGAGTGATCTTTTCTCTAAAGTTATAAGCTCAGAGTTTTTGCAGAGATGCTGAAGTCGCTTTTAAGTTATTATTATTATTCAAAAGGGTCAAGAGGACATAGAATAAAAAATAAGGCTTCCTTCCTCACCTCTCCGGACTCACTTCCCCTGAAGACAGCCATTGTTATAAGTTTCACATAAGAAATAGTATCTAGAGACTATTAAACTATGTGACCATGTATAGCTACATACATGTGTGAGTGACCATAGACACACACATATGTGTGTGTACAAATACATATATGGTTATATAGTTTTAATATCTCTGAACATTATAGATGTTCACAATATATTTATATCCAGTGATAAAGCAAATTAGGGTACTTCTTTAATAGGTAAATCTGGGTCAAGTTATAACTTGTAACTTTTTTTTTAAAGATTTATTTATTTATTCATACAGAACTGGGGTACAGGCCAGAGATGCAGAGGGTGAGAGGCTTCACCAGGGACAGAGTGGGGAGCAGAACAGGCAGATCGACAAAGTACCCTGCTGAGGGGAGCAGCGGGCGGGTCAGGAGAGGTCTGCCACGCCATGTGGTCACCTCTGGGGCAGGGGGGAATCGAACCCATGTGGAAGTGGCTTTTAGCTTCTTAGTGTGGTGCCCCACCAGGGAGGGCCTATTTTAGTAATTTTTAATCCTGCATCATGTTACCCCCAACACAGAAAAAACTGAATCCCATCCCATCAACACACATTAATGGTGGGGTTCTGGACACCTCCCTCTCCAAACCGCTACTATTCCTTGCTAATCCACGTAGGGAATTATCTTCCTTCCCAACTTAATTTGCACTTTCTGGATTCAACAGACTTGTCTTCATCAAATGTCTTACTGTCCATAAACAAAATGGCGCCTTGATTTTCCCCACAAATTCTCCTTCTGAGTCAGTCCTTCAGCCTGGACTTACTGAACTCCCGTTGAATGAAAATCCCTGCATTGAGCAAAATAAGAGGATCAAGAAAAGAAAGAGAAAAAGCCAATTCCTGCCTTGGTGAATAGTTCATTTGAGGAGACAAAGCAAACATCAGGATTATTTGAAAATGAGCTCATAATAACGTGCTAATTTTCAAGGCATACAAATGGAGTGAGTGCTTCCGTGGCTTGTTTCCATCAGAAAGGGATTATTGCAAGTTAAGCTTTTTCCTTCCTATCCAGAAAGTCGTGGCATATACATGTTATAACGTTGCCAACGAAGACATACAGCACTTTCGGTCATCGGCATCACAAACATTTTCTCTTTTAATCTGATGGTCGTTCTTTCCTTCACGTTAGCACAAGTACATTGTACAATAATTGAGAGATCAGATGACTCCCAGACAGCCTGGAGGGGCCCAGGCCTTCCATCCTCAGCCCCTACACCAAGTGTGTGAGGAGGGAGCGGGGAGGGCTCAAGTGGAATGAGTCACAGATGTGACTTCTTAAGAGGCCTGCGATGCAGTGAGAAGACTAGCTTTGACACCAGGTGAGACTTGGATTTCTCTTGCAAATTGCAAGTAGTGACCTTGGCGAGTGACCTACCCACCAAGCCTCCACTTCTCAGCTGTGTGAGTGAGTTTAGGGTGCCTGATAGAGAAGGGGCAGCTGATGGCCTGTGGCTGCTTAGCGGGTAGTGGCGGGCTGGGTGTGAACACAAGATTGCTTCTTTCCTTTGGGAGTGGTGCCGGCCGACTGCGGGGAGAGCGACAGAGAGAATGGAGGCAAAAGGGACAGACCACGGGCATCGGGTCCCCCCATCGGGGCAAAAGCCCCGCGTTCTTCCTGCACCTCCCTGTCTCCCCAGTGTCCTGGAGGCAGGATGTCCAAAGAAGAGTTGAGCTGCTCGGCTGGCTCAGGGGTGCTTTGATGCCACCGCCGAGTGTGGTAAAGCAAGTCAGAGCCCGTGCTGGGAGAGGCGTGGCCCTGCCTCCCCACTTCCAGCAACCTTATGCTCTCAAACGAGTCAGTGAACTTCTTGATGCAGAAACACCCATGAGGTGGAGCTAGGAGCCCGCATCGCAGGGTGTCCTGTGGATGAAATTAGATCATTCGATTAACCATGAAGGTTAGTTTTAGGTGTCCACTTGGAGGGGCTGTGTGGGGAGGATCGTAGCCTTGAAACTGGTGACATTTGAGTAAACAGATACCCTGCGGAATACAGGGGAGCTCTTCAGTCTCCTGTGGACCTGCCTGCGGCCTGAGGCTTCACCTGCCCCGTCGGCTCTGCTGGGTCTCAGCCTGCTGGGACTCGCCAGCCTCGTCATCAGGTAACTCTGGTCCCCACAGCAAATCTCTGCCCATGTCTCTATATACATCCTATGCTTTCTGTTTCTCTGGAGATCCCTGGCCAACCGTGCATGGCTCTAGAAGCTGGGGATGCAGTGTAGGGCGCCCCAAGGCCTCCCAGGGAGCAAGTGTTCTTGTGGTGTGAGGGTCACGCTGTAAGTAAAGGCACACGCCCACCCACACACACATGCACATACACTCCCCACATACACATGCCCACAAACGTCCCACGTGCACACGGATACACACACCCACACATATGCACACAGCCATGCAACCCCACACACACATCCCCACACACATACACTGACACACCCTCCACACCCACCTGCACTCGCAGCCACATACAAACATATCCACACAACCCCACACACACGCCCACACGCACACACACAGACACACCCACACGCATGCCCACACCCACATGCACGCACATGCCCACACCCACATGCACCACACACCTACAAACATCCCACACCCACATGCATAACCACACCCACACATAAGCACACACACGCACACCCACACCCGCTCACACACCCACACACATCCCCACACATCCCCACCCCCAGATATGCACACACACACACTAACATGCACCCCACACCCACACTCATACTCACAACCACATACACACACACATACAACTCCACACACATACACCCGCCCCCCCACACACATAGACACACCCACACACACCCCCTAGTGAATTCACATAACATAAACTTTATATTCCAAAGTAATATTCCTTAGTAGCCGTTAGTACTACGTTCATCATGCTGCACAACCAGAACAATCTGTGTTTTCCCAAGACCCTCGCCGTGAGGAAAGGGTGGTGGCAGAGCCCGAGTGCAACAGGGGGCGCACGGGGTGCGGGCAGGTGGAGGAAGGATGGAGAAGAGGGCGGACTAGGGGACGGATTTCGAAGCCCAGGGGCTGGGAAAGAGCGTCCACATAGCCTGGGAGGGGAAACCCGGATGTAACGGAGCACGCTGCACACTGCCCAGGCTCTGAAGAGGACCATGAGGAGCAGAATCTTGTGCCTATCCGAGAGGAAGAGCACAACTAGATGTCTCTCCAGGCCCCTCGGCATCCTGCGATGCTTTAAAGATGGGTCAGCGGCCTTTGGGGAAAAGGGAAAGAGTCAGTGGAAGATTTTCCGGAGTCCGGGCCGCGCCCGAGGCTTCCAGGCCCGTCCAACCAAATCCTCGGCGAGACCTGACCAGGCCTGCCTTTGCGGCCAGCAGGGCTAGCCACGGCTGGGGGCGTGTGCGGGAAGGGCAGACCTGGGCTCCGGCCGGCCGGCGCTCCAAGCTGAGGAAGGAAGTGCTGGAGCCCGGCTCACAGACCTCCAGGGCAGCCAGTAAAAACACACTGGGTGGTGAGGCCCGGGCCAGAGCAGGGCAGGCGTCCAGCACACGGCCCTGCTCCGGTGACTGCTGGCGCTGGCACGGAGCGGGCCTCGAAGGTCGCAGCTCGTCCTCCGGAAGCCCAAGCCCTGCAGCACGGGAGGGCCAGCAGCTGTGCCTGTGGGTGTCCCAGGTCGCGTCCAGGTAGCAGAGACCTTCCAGAAAGACCCTCTCCAGCAGGCATTTCTTCCCTCCCTTCTTGCGTTTTGAAGAACTTGCCATCCATCCAAGTCCACTTGAAGGGTGACCTTTACAGTCTGTTGTGCAACCCTCCGGGCCGGGTGGGTTCGGTGCCCGTTCTCACAGACGAGGGGAGAATTTGGAGCCCGCGGTAGACTTTTATAGGCCTTTTATGCTGAACCCGGGACAGACCAGCCCTCTCCCAGCCTCGCGGTCTCTCCTGGCTCACAGCGGTCCCGAAAGAAGAAGCCCTCGGATCCCTCCCTGCAGCCTGAGTGCTGCACTGACAAGTGTGCACACCCCATGTTCTCCGGGCCCAGGCATCCCTCATAAGGTGCCCACAACTCTCCTCTCACCCCCACTTCTAGCTGCACCCCAGGAGGCCTGCAAGACCGCAGTTGCCAGCCTAGAGGCCAGCAATGGGGTGTCGGGGTGGGGGGGACGGTTGGAAATAAGTCTGACTTAACTGTTTTCCCTGCACAGTCCCTTCTGGAAAGAGTGGCTTCTGTTTGACATAAGACTTAACATTATATAGTTTAGGCCCCAACTGGGCAGGAGAAGCACTTCCTCACAGAGTGTTTCTCACTGAGCAAATAAAGGGGCTGGATTCACTCCCGAAAGTCACCTGAGTAATGATATTATCTCTCCATTATAATTCCCGAGCTGCTGCTGCTTCTCTGTGACAGAACCAGTAGTCCTTAGAAGCCACCAGAGTGGCATTTCCAAGCGTGGGCCCATGGACCCAGGAGCCTGTCAGATATGCAAACCCTAGGACCCTCTAGGTGACTGGGAGTCACATGGTGAAGACTGTGGGGGCCAGGGAAGGGGTAACTTGTCCTCAAACATGTGGAAGTAAACTCTTGGTCTTTCAGGGTTTCCCTCTTTCTCATAGAAAACTCGGGTTTTTCTTTTGAATGCTTGTCCTTCCCAGAAGTCCTAGCTGGTTGCCAGTTCTCACGTTATCAACTAGCTTGGAACAGTGTATTGTGTGTTCGGATACTTTGGGTCATTTTATGCAGTAAAAGATACATGACTTTGATTGCAAAAAATGCTAGAAGACTTCAAAGAGACTGTAGCTCAGATGTGGCTGCCTGGAAGCAGATTGGGGATAGGGAATTTTATTGGGTGTGACTTCACAGATGCACCTGTGAAGCTGATCAAAGGAGACGATGGCCCGCCCGAGGGAGGCGAGAGCCAGCACAAATGTCCAGAATTATCTCTAATTGAAGCAAGGAGTCCTGCCTTCACAGCTCTGCTGTGGCCGTCACCGGCCATGAGTCACCCCTCAGAGGCGCCCTAATCTTGGGCCAGGCTGGCCTCTGTCTAGAGAGGGGCACAGCTGAGAGCCATCATCGGCTTGGATCTGGGCAGAATATGAAAATATTCTCCACAGAAGGCATCCAGGATCGATGGTGTAGAGTAGCAGGGTCAGCGAATTCCACTTGCTGAAAAT
>NW_004567127.1:3509816-3525971 GCF_000260355.1 Condylura cristata
AAACATCTCCCACAGAAGGGAAAGGCACTGGAGAAGCGATTTTTGCCACAGGATAGAAATCTGGGACCATGTGCTCCAAACCTAGCAGCTGGAGAGGGATTTGGGGAATCTTCGCAGGCATCTCCCCTGAACCTGGGGCCCCACCCGGCTCCCTGTGGGTGTCTGAGGCCTGGGCCAAGTGCTTAGGTGGCAAAGTCTGTGACCTGGGTCTCCCCGCAGGCAGTGGGGGCGTTAGAGCTGCGCTCACCCGCCAGCCATCTCGCGCCTGCTTGTCAGAGGCAGCACCGGCCGACTCTCGAGGAGGTTGTGAGCTGGAGCCAAACCCCTGGGCAGCCTGAGCTGAGTGTCCCAGGGCTAAATTCAGGTGCGTGAAAACCTGTTTGACCTACAGGAAATACGGGCCTTGGTTTCCTTTCCAAAGAGAGGGTGCAGGAAGAGGGGTACGCGCCTGAAAACCTAGCACCTGTGCCAGAGAAGAGCAGCTCCTCCGCAGAGAGGTACCCCCCCAGATAGGTGCCCCCCCAACACACACACAGCAGGTTTGTTCTGGGGCTCTGGAGAAGGCCTCTGGCCCCCTCTCAGGCGACACCCCTGGCCAGGTCAGTCTCGGGGCTGCTGAGCTGAGGCCCAGAGAGGAGGCGAGCACCAAGCCAGGCTGACCCCTGTTGTCCAGCATGAGGGCCGTGTCCAGGAGTGCTTTCCTCTGTTCTCTGGGGTTGTGCCAGCCACGGTGGGGGGAGCCGTGTCACTGTGCTTGGAGTCAGCCCACTCCCTAGTGCCGCGGGAGAGCCAACTGGACAAGGACTTTTCCTTCTCATTGTGCTTTCAGCGGGTGCCAACAGGCTCCACCCAGTTGTGTTGGGAGAGGACGCGCCACTGCCAGAGGCTTTGTCCTTCTCCACCACGGCTCGGCAGCCTCCAGCTTCCTAGGCGCACCAGCGCCCGGCCTCCCTGCCAGAGCTGCTGACAGCGCGTAGGTGTGGCCTGAATCACAAGCCCGTTCCCTCATCTGTCTCTCTGTTCTTTTTAAGGACAGGCATGATGAGCGCTTCACCTCATGGCACCTCACACAGCGCTGGTGACCGCGGGATTCTCAGAAGCGCCTGGTCGGTGGGCAGGCGAGTGCAGGAAGCAGTACCTGTCCAGGTACCAGCAGTGAGTTAAAACTTAAGTCTCTGGCTTTGCTCTGCTGAAGAAGCGCGGGAGATGCAGCACCTAGAAGGGAAGGAAACTAACGGCGTTGCCATGGGAACCTGGCCCTGGGGCCGCTGGACCAGTGAGGGCAATGGAGAATGTACGGACTCCCCAGGAATGTGGAAACAGGGCACAGATTGGCAGAAGGCACTTGTGAGAAGCACCCCCCCCCCCGAAAGCTGCTGTCTCAACAGGCAGCGACAGCAGAGGCCGGCAGCCCAGCGTGGAAGCCTGCAGACAGGTGGTCAAGGGGCGAGCCCCGGCCCGGGCTGCTCCTGTCTTGACTGCCTTTCTGTGCTCCACTGTCTCTGTGACTTCGTTCACCCCGGGGTCTCTGCCATCACCTCGGAACTGCTCCCCACTGCAGTAAATGTGTCCGCGAAGACCCGTGAACACCCTGGGGCCACTGCTCATTTAAGTCCGGGAGCTTAGCAAGAGCCCTTCGCTCTAGAAGGCAGGAGCCGGGGTCCAGCATCCTTCACTCTCGCCCCCCCCTTGGTCTGCTCGCACACCATGTCTGTCCAGCTCCCAACAGGCGATGAGTTAAAGACACAGAGCGGAGACCCAGAAGAGAGAGAAGCATCATAAAAGGTGCCCCCCAGGGGCCATGCATGTAAGGAGGGAGGCAGCCCCTCTCCCCACAGCCTGCTCTGGCCTTTGGGCCTCAGGTAAAGGTGACAGGTGGTCTTCCAGATGCCTGCTGTCGGAGCTCCACCTGGCAGACGCTCCCCCCCTTCCTGCTCTGTCTCCCTGAGTCAACTCCAGGCCTGTGGGCCCCCCCCAGGTAGAGGGCCTTGCGGGCCTGCAGCGGGTCCTTCCTGATTTGAGCAGCTGCAGCTGCTCTTGGAGGATGAAGACGTCTCTCCTGGAGGCAGCGCCTGTCTTGTCTCCTCTGCTCTTGCTCCCAGACTCACTGGCCCAGCTGCTGGAGGGAGCTCCCTCAGCCTGGGGAGCAGCCCATAACTCTCCCTGTCAGCGGGTGGGTTTCCTGCAGTGCCTGTCTGAACTGCACCCCGGGTGTGCAGGGAGGGCAATAGCAATGCGACATCAGAGTCTGCATGCAGGCAGACATTACAGCTGTTCTCCCTGGGGGCTCCTGAAGATAAGTGAGGTGGACTGAAGACCTATGTCAGCTGAGGCCAAACTAGCTTTGACGATAAGCAAGTCCTTCAACTCTCAGTGGCAGCTCTAGGAGAACTTCACTCTTGCTCTCATCACACATTTTTTAAGAGTTATTTATTTATGCACACAGAACTGGGACACAGGCCAGAGGTGCAGGGGCGGTGAGAGAATTCACCAGAGACAGAGGGGGGAGCAGAACAGGCAGAGCGACAAAGTACACTGCTGAGGGGAGCAGCAGGCAGGAGAGGCCTGCCGTGCCATGTGGGTCACCTCCGGGGCAGGGATTGAACTCATGTGGAAGTGGCTTTAGCTCTTCAGTGCTGTGCTCTAACCTGCTGCGCCACCAGGGAGGGCTCTCTTCACACCTTTTAGGGCGGGCTCCTATCTAGCCACTGTGCTGA
Organism: Condylura cristata; assembly: GCF_000260355.1. Classification (NCBI taxonomy): domain Eukaryota; kingdom Metazoa; phylum Chordata; class Mammalia; order Eulipotyphla; family Talpidae; genus Condylura; species Condylura cristata. The sequence continues at coordinate 3,512,534 of NW_004567127.1, forward strand.
GAATCCTGGGCCTTCCCCGACAGCCAAGGAGAGAAGGCAGTGGGAAAGGCCCACGTCCTAATCACGGAGCCACAGGGACACATCACCTGCCACGCCGCCTTGTGAGAACACTTAATCCACTCAGTCCCACCTGGCTTCGCCCAGAGGCAAGGGGGCTGAGCGAGTAGCTCTGGTCAGAGAACCCTCCTCAGGAGGCAGGAAAATGGCCGCCGAGAGGGTAGAAAGCAGTCATCAGTGTCTGCCTCACGGGGCGAGGAACTTCGGCAGGGACCAACCAAAGAGCCTGTGGGAATGGGAGCTGCTGCCCCGGTGGGGGGAAAGCTCCTGAACAAACAGGGGAGGATTAGTAAAGCTCTGAGAGGAGGGGAGGGCGAGCAGAAGAGCCCGCCAATATGGCGCTGAGGGGATGGGGCAGGTGGCGTCTGGACGGAGCGGCTGCCAGGGAGGATGAGGTGAGGGAGGAGAGTTTGGGCCATGGCGCAGGCTGAGCGTGGCGGCTTCTGCCTCTTCCACTGCAGTGGCCGCAGCAAGGCCGGGTCCGAGCGGGCAGCGGCCAACCTTGGCCTTGTGAAGTGCGTTAGAAGCAGCTCTCCCGAGACTGTATGAGGACAGCTGCCCAATGCTGCGAATCTACTAAAAATTGCTGACTTGTCCGTTCTGAAAGGGTAAGTTTTATGATATATGGTTAGAGCTCAAAAAATGTCAGAGAAAAACAGCACTTCTTTGTGTCAGCGTTTTAAATATCTCGGTCATCTCTAATGCCTATGTTAGTGTGAAAGGTAGTTTTTTTTTTTTTTTAAGATTTATTTATGCACAGGAACTGGGGTATAGGCCAGAGGTTTGGGGAGCTGAGAGGACACTCCAGAGACAGAGTGGGGAGCAGAGCAGGCAGATGGACTGAAATCCACTGCTGAGGGGAGCAGCGGGGAGACAGGAGAGGTCTGCTGCACCCTGGGTTGGGGGGGGGTCACTCCCGGGCGGGGGATCGAACTCCTGCTGTAGTGGCTGTGGACAGCCTCACCCGGCTGCACTTTAACCCGGTGCACCACCAGCGAGGGTCCTGAAAAGTAGTAATTAATGTCTCTGTTGCACAAATTGAAAACAGATTCCCCGAGGTTAAATGACCCAGTGCAGCGGTGGAGCTGTGTTCACGCCGGAGTCTGCCTATGGCCCAGCTGCAGCTCACGCCCCCGGCAGCTCCCAGCACATCCCTGGCACTTGTTGAGGGCCAAGTACTCAGTATTTATGTGACCACATTATATTGGGTGGTCAAGTATTTGATTTAGTCAGGTTCTCTCCTCAGCGCTGCCCCCTGGACTGTCCCGAGTGCGCGGATGAAGTTGCTAGGTGTGCCCATTGGGCTAGTAGGTGGCAGACCAGGCTTCACATCTTGTCTGACTCCAGCGCCCACTAGGTGGTTCACTGAGGGGTGCAGAGGCCTCTGCAGAGGTAAAATTCATTCCTACCTTCTAAACAAGCAAAGCTGGCTTTTCCCTCCTGTTCCATCCAGCTCACCGTAGGGAGTGTTATGAGTAGCAAGTGTTAGGCTGACATGCCTTCTCTCCTTTACTCACTAGTCAAGATTGACTTTTTGGAATGTTGATAGCAACTTTCGACTGGCACCTAGAGGTCTGGAAGACTCTCCGAGGCACTGGCCTATCTAGATGTCCCAGGGGCACCAGCCGTAATGGCGAATGGGCCTTGATCATCACTGCTCTGGACCCTGCCTCTGAACCATGCAACGGGCTGTATCCTTCATCCCAGTAGCACTTGATGGCATCCACGCCATCCTGGGCTCTGCTTTCTTCCCTAGACCTTGACCAAAGCTCTTGTCTCAGAGTCCCTGGGGCAGCTTCTCTGCTTCTTTCTGATGCCATGCAATATTTAGGGCCTCTCTGCCGCTATCTCTGTGTTCCACAGAATTCCAGGATGCCCTGCTTGCTTATTCAGAGAACAGTGCTCACTCAGCTGTGCAGATAGGACACTTGGTGTGTGGCTGATCTTGGTGTGTGGGGTGGGGTGCAGGAGTGGGGGTGCAGGCTAGACACATGCTGAGATGCACGAGAAGCTGTGAGGATGTAGACTTAGAGGTGATGGTTCAGGGAGGCTTCCCAGAGGGGCCACCTCCAGGTGCACTGAATAGAAGCCAGGCAAAGGGATCCCGATAGAGCTAGAGTTATAGGCGGGAAGAGCAACACATACATTAACCCAGAGGCTCAGGAGAGTTAGAGGTTTGAAAAATCTCCCTCTCTGTCTTCCTTGAATTATGGGGCTGCAGTGTCCAAGTCCCCAAGTCGCTAGTTCCTTCTAGAAGCCCAGCATTGCAGGTGGCAGCTGTAACGGAAGTCAGAGCAGATTCCCCTGGGAACGAGGCCAGCCGGGCCCTACCCCTTCCCCCTCCCGTGACCGACACGTGCCGTGGGCTCCAACCTCGGCATGGCCCTTCCGCTAGCTCTCTTAACATAAGAAAGCCAGCCTCAGAATGCCTGGTTGTCTCCTTCCTAAAAGCTCCACGGCCTCTGAAACACCACCCCACTGTGCTGTGCCGTAAGGAGCCAGACACCCCCAGCCCTTGTCTGCACCCCTGGGAACATCCACTAAGTTCTCATGGACCCTACACTCTTCTTACATAATCATGACTGATGACTGGCTGAGCTGTGACCCTCGCATGTCCCCACATAGCTTTCACTCGGGAGAGGCATGAAGAAGATTAAAGCCCCTGTCCCAGTTCTCAGAAAGAGAAAACTTCTAAAACAGTTAATCTGGGGTTTGTGTTTAGTTTTATGGTTTTCATGAGTTTTGCTCCACTGCTGCCAGCAACATCTGGAACTGGGAGCGGGTCTGGTCACATTGCAATAAAAGGAGGCTCCCTGCAGAAAGAACCGGGAGTCAGAGCACCGAGGTGCAGGGGATCAGCGCAAAGGAGTGGACAGGACACATGAGTCCCGCCTGAGGAGGGAGCCACCACCTGTCTGGTCAGGCAGGGGCAGCTGCCAAAGGCAATGCCAGGCACCCTTCTGTGCCCCCACGAGCCAGGGTCTCCCCTCCAGGAGCACCAGGTCAAGCAAACTCTAAATCGATCTCCCAACTTTGGGTTATTGAAATATGTCTGACCACCACTATGGCACACATGCACATACACCCCCACACACCCCAAAACAACCCTGTGTGCAGTGGGACAAATGCGAGGCATGTCCCAGTCAATTAAGACAGTAGGTCAGGGGTGATTTCTTTTCCTGCCATAAAAATTCCTTTAGTTATCATCCTATTTTGTTACTAAACATCGTATTTTTTTGTTTCTCTCTTTCCCTCCAGATTTTTGAATCTACCCCATTCCCAGTCTTTGGTAAATTAGATAGGGTCCTACTTCAGTTAACTAGCCCCAGGGGCAACCCTACTTATAGGTGGGTCCCCAGGCAAGTGATATCCACGCTAGCCTCCCCTCGGAGGGGGCGGGGTGGGGAGTGTTCAGTGAGGAGAGGGCAGAGACTCTTCACAGCTGGGAAGGCTCGTGATGGTCATCTACTCAAACCTTCCACCCAATGGTGGAATTCTCCCTAAAACACCCAGAACTCCCTGATCACTTCCAGTTATGGGAACACACTTGTATGAAGGGAGCTCTTCAGCCTGGGATAGTTTTGTTAGGAAGTTCTCTGTTCTCAAGTAAGAAAAACAAGCCCAATGAAGAAAGGGAAAAAAGAGAAAGTTCTCCCTCCTTTTGCTGAAAGAAAATCTGCCTTTCTGAAGAGTGCTATTAAATTGGGTCCCCTGGAGCCTAAGTGATTCCAAACTCTTTCCCACAGGATAGTGGGAACACCTCCCCCCTCCGAGTGTTTCACCTCTCTGAGCTAAAGACACCCTAAAAGTCTCTCCAGCATTCTGCTATGACTCACCCACATTCAAGCCACCATGGAATTCTCTCCAGTTGGTCAACACCCTTCTTGAGAGATGGCTCCCCTAATTGGGTTCAAACTCCGGACTCTGCTAACCACTGCTGCATGTCTCACAGGCCGACACAGCTCCGCCTCCTGCTGAACTGGGGGTAAATGTCCATTTCTTCCTCCTCTGTCAGTCTCTCTGCATATCTCAGACAAATGGCTACTGAGGTGGCTCTTCTTCAAAACCAGGCTTCTTTCAAGAAATTTTCAACCTAATGGAGGTCTTTAATTTTAATCTCTTTTAATACTGTCTTGTTTCATACTGTTGGTTTTGCTCCCAACGCTCAATGTGCTAGTTCTCCCTCCACTTTTTAGGTTTGGAGAGAAGACACGGGAGCCAGGAGAGCTCAAGTGGACCGACCAGTAGATTATTATTCAACAACAAATCCACACAACTCTACTGTTTTGAATCTGTTGTCCACCTCTTGTGTGCAAAAACACAAATCTTCTCATCCTCATCAAAAGCCTTTCTAAGGTCACTTTGCACTGTGCTCCTGGTACAAACCCATCACTCGGAAATGAAAGAAAATCACATTGGTCGAGGACCTATGAAATTGTGGATACATGATTCTGTTCTTGCTGCAGTGAGCTTTTCGTGGCTTGTGACAGGAATCAACTCTCAATTGAAGGTCTTATTTGAAAAACCCTTACCATTCCCGGTTTTAAAAATCCAGTCATTTCTTTAACTATCTCAATTTTCTAGCAAGCCTCCTACATCTGAATTCCTATGAGCTTCAACAACCACCTGCAAGTTATTTAAGCACCCTCAGGAAGTGATCTGACCGGAAAATTAATTCTTAAATGTAAATTAGCTAGATGCTTTCTCTTTGGTCCTTAGCTGGTCTCTCATTTCTTTCGTCATTTTTAAAAAAGTTCCCCATCATTGTGTTTAACATAACTCTTGCTACACTCCCAAGAATATAGATAAGTCACAAATATCTAAACTCTCAGAATGATAATGTCTTGCAGGAACCCTCAAACCACTCTAGAACTTCACCCGTAACTCACAGCTCTTCCCACTTCATCTCTCTGCTTCCTCCCCACTGAGATTGGGAAAAACTCTGACTTCTATATTTTTCCTTTTAAAAATGAATCACTCTTTTTGTCATCCATAGATTATAGACATAAACAAAATACTGCTTATTGTTACTTGACGTTTGAGCTTTATGAAAATACTCTCACACTTAATGTCACCTTCTGGGGTTACTTTTCCCCACTCAAGTTACATTTGGGAAATTCCTCCATATTGCGACATGCAGCTGTTGTGCGTCCGTATTCCCTCTGTGATGATCCATTGTTTGAATATTTTCTTTATCTGCTTTCCTGTTAAGGGACAGTGGGGATTTTAAAAATGCGCCTGCAAACTCCTTGACGTAATTCCTACCAAGAGCTGACTCTGCTCCCTGCACAGGGCCCAGACTTGCCTTTGGTGACTATTATTTGATGAATGAGTGAAAGTGACCCACGGCCCTGAGGCCCTGCCACCGTGAGCATGACACCCAGGGGCCCCAGTGTACCGCCCCCTCCCAGGGTTGGCACAGCAGAGATGAGGTGACCGGAGAGGTCAGAACTGCCTGACCTGCCCCCTCCCAGCGCCTCAGACTTCGCCTCCTTCCTTGTCCTTCGAAGCCAGAGCTGAAAGTGAAACTTCCCATCCTCACACTCATCTGCAGCTGTGACCCACATCCCTGGATGTGTCCCTGGCATGACTGGGGGGCCCGGTCATCGGGAGCGGTGGCACTGTGAGGGCTCACTGTGCCCCGCCATATATGCAACCTGGAAGATCGTGGCTATCTGGGCCCCAGAGGACCCCAGGGCTCCTTGGTAGAAGATAAGTTGGAGCAGGACTCTTGGGTGCCCGGGTTTTGCTCTTGTAAATCACGCTGCACGTTCTGGTCTCCTAGTAGCAAAAGGAAGAGTGACATTGCTAAGCCATAGTATAAATCAACGTTCCTCTAGTGGCAGACTCATGTTAATTTTCCAAGTATTTTTCCCTTCTCTACGCCTGCGGAGTGTGGTTTATGCTTTCACTTTCTCGCTGTTGTTTTCCCATGAAGACAATTTTGTTTATTTGAATGTAATTTTTCTTTTATGGGTAGTATGTTTTGTCTTATTGAAGCATATTCTTTTTTAGCCTGAGTTCAGAAAGGAATCCATGTTCTGTTTTGCATTTGAAAAGTTTCATCTTGCACATTTCATTGAGTTACAAGAGTAACATTGGTTTTCTGTGTGGAGTGGGCTAGAGAGCCATTGTAACTTTCGTTTCCTCTAAGCATAACCAGCCCTCCCAGTTCTGCTGTGGACTAGTCCTTCCTTCCCCTGCTGACCTGTGTCACTGCCTTGACCATGTAGCACACGTTTATATATGAATAGCCTGACGTCTCTTTTTTTATCTAGGAATCAGTTGATTTGTCTGTCCCTCTAGCTTGATAAGGTAGGAGGAGAATACAAATATTTTTCTCTCTGTCCTTTTGCTCCCGATGACCAGGCCCCCCAGTCATGCCAGGGACACATCCAGGGAACAGCCTGGGGTCACAGCTGCAGATGAGTGTGACACTTCAAAATAAGCTTTTATATTCCCTTTGGAGGTGTGGCTAAAACTGCAGGGACTCAGTGAACTTGGGAATACCTTCCATAGTAAGGACATTGAGTCCTTCTTTTCACGAACAAAGATGATTTATCCATTAATTTAAGTCTCTTTTCACCCTACGAACATGTTGAACTCTTTACAGCCATATCTATAAATTTTTTTGTCCTTCACTTTGTACTTGTATTGTTCTTATACAGGCTTCTGTGAAAAACTGGTTTTTGTTTCTTGTTGGCATATTATATTTCATCTTGCTTTGTTAGCCAGTCACCTTCCTAATTCTATTATTTCTAGTTTTAAGCTTGGGGTTTTCAGTATAGACTAATATTCTATCTGGAACAAACATATCAAGTCTCTTGCTCTCTGTTTTTCCCCTTCTGTTCTATGTCTGAGTTGCTTTTGTTGTCTTCCCACACTGCCTTGGTGCTATAACGATGGCTAGAATTAAATAGAAGATTCGAGGGTGGGCATCTTTATATTTTTCCTCATTGTAAAGGCGATGCTTCTAACATTTCTTGTTAAGAATGATGTTTGAGGGCCCTCTCTGGTAGCGCAGTGGGTTAAAGCACAGCACAAAGAAGCTTAAGCCACGTCCGCATGAGTTCGATCCCCGCCTGCCCTGGAGGAGATCCACAGGGCACGGCAGACCTCTCCTGACCTGCCTGCTGCTCCCCTCAGCAGTGTACTTTGTCGCTCTGCCTGTTCTGCTCCCCACTCTGTCTCTGGTGAATCCTCTCACCCTCTGCATCTCTGTACGAATAAATAAATAAATCTTAAAAAAAAAAAAATTTAAAATGGTGTTTGATGTAAATTTTTGATTTTCTTACACTGATAAGAAAAAGGATGTTTCTTTTTAGTTGAAAGTCTACTATCACTGGAGAAATCTATTTCTCAAAAATTTGGTAGAATTCATTAATTTTGTTAATTAACAATTGTAAGTTGTTCTGATTTTATGAGAAGAGTTTTTAATACTGTTCCAATTTATCTTATAAGAATAAGACTAGTAAGGCTTTCTATTTCTTCTAGTATCACTTTTAAGATCTAGGAGGTTTTCCTTTTTGTCTAAAATTTTCAAACCCATTGGCATGAAGTTGTCATAGCTTTTATCCTTTTTATCATAGCTATATGTAATATTGGTTAATTGTGCATTTCTTTTTTTCTTCATTATCAGTAATGGCAGATGTAAATTATTGACAGGCGAGGCTCCTAGTTCTGAGTTGTCCCAACCTAAAGTCAGGTGGGTACTAGAGGAAGATAGTGCAGGGTGTCGTACCTTTCTCTCTAAAGAAATGCAAAGCCTGGTTTCCATTTGTTAAATTTTCTTCATCTGCTCTTTGGTCACAGTGAGTGTGGAAAGACTTGCCTTAGCAAAGGCAACAGATTTTGCATACAGGCTCAAGTCAATGAAGATGGTTTGCTTTCCTGCCTGCTAGACCAAAGATGGAATATCCCAGAAAGTCTCACAACTGTATCTCACAAAATTGGGAAGCCTAAATCCAATGGGTAGTTGTACCCCAATGTGTCAGGGACCACGTGACAGCACTCAACACCAAAGACAAGGTGGGTGTGGTTGCCATAATGGAAAGTAGACAACAGCAGAAATCAGAATAGTCTCACATGCATAGAACTATGGTGTTCATTCATTTATCATGGTTTTGCTAGAAATAAAGTAGATAGGCACTACTACTCAGATTAGATCTACTACGAGTAGATCAATTCTTACTTGACCGCTACAAGCAGAAATGTTCTAGGTCCCTGATTAAATATATATTCTAGATGTGCTGTTCCTTATCTCCATGTGACAGAAGTCCCAGTTTCCCCTCGGTAGTGATGGTCAGGCATCCCAGCCACCACTGTATCTCCCATCTTTGTTAATTCAGAGATGTGAGGAACCCAAATTGGCCAAGTCTAAACTTCCTGCTCAGTGAAACCATTATGTCTCTGATGAAAGCAGTCCTCTCACAGGAATCGAGGACTCTAATCCCGCAGAGTATAAAGTTGCAGAAAATTTTCTAGTGAATTAGGAGCAGTAATAAGTGGGGGCACTCTCCTCACCACCCCTTGACTCCTGAATCCATGAGCCCTGACATCTGAGAAGCATCAGCATCCAGTGGATGCTGATTCAGGGCTTGTACAGCCCCCTGCAAGCCTGGCCCCAGTCCCACAAGATCATGCCATCTATACATATGTGCACAAATGTATATACACATACATACAGCTACACATGTGAATATACATACAAGTGTATAGATACACATATCTTTGTTTTCTTTCCTTTCTTCTTTAGTGATCAAATGTCTTCATTTTATAAAATAGCACATAAGTGTTACTGATCTTACCTCCCAGTCTTTAAATTGCAGAAGATAGAGAAGAAGAGTAACTGTCACTCCAGTTTAAGCTACTATTCTGGAGAAGGCGTTCATGTGTTTTGAGTTGAATGCAGGATAATTCTATCAAGTTAAATAAAATTATGACCTTGCTATTGTTTGCAGATTTGTTATTTTATTTACAGAAATGCATATGGGGGCCATGTGGACCAGACATGAACTTGTGAAAGCTAATTTTACATGTCAACTTGAATGGCCCATGGGGTTCCCAGCAAAAGCTTTGTTTCTGGATGTGTAGGGTGTTTCTAGCTGAGCTTAGCATTTGAATAAGTGGACTCAATAAGGTAGGTTCTCTGCAGTAAAGTGGGTGGTCATTATCCACCCCATGGAGAGAGGGAAAAGAAAGGAAGGCACAGAAAAGGAGGATTTGCTCTTTGTTTCAGCCTCTGCTTGAGCTGAAACATCTCATCTCATGCTCTCAGACAGGCATTTACTCCTGCAGAACCCTGTTCTCAGGCTTCTAGACTTGAATTATATGGTAGTCTTTTTTGCATCTCCTGGCAGGGGGGAGATGGTGGGAGTGGGACTTCTCAGCCTCAGTTCCTCATAATGGGTCAATCACTCAGTCAACCCAAAGAAGTTGTATAGGTCTATATATTATCTCTCGAGAGATACTATAGAGATATATGCAGAAAGAAGTGTTTCTAATCCAGAAGCAAAACTCTCTTAAATGACTTCGTAGCCATTTGACCCTGTTTCTTTAGAACATTTTCTTAAGGGAAGGATGAAATCAATCAAAAAGTAGATCTGGTCTGTTCACTCTGCCATCATGCTGACTGGGTATGTTGCCAATTTTGGCTGTGCAGTCATTTCTGTCGCCCACAGCTCCATGCACTAATTATTTTCCATCCCCAATTGAGTTCTTCTCAAATTATCACAACAGCTGTTGTGTCAGCTTCTCTCTGGTTCCTATGACCCCAGGCTCCTTTCTCCCAGATGGCAGTCCACCATCCCCTTCACGTTCAGAGGACAGCGTTCGCTTCGTTCCCCTCCCAGTCCTCTTGCCTGTTTCTTAGGCAGATGTGTTTTTCTGCTGTGGTGCTAACTCCCCCATGGCACCATGGACCTCGCACTTACTCCACCCTGTGCTCTCTTGGTTACCCATTTTCCCATCCCTCTCTTGGTGACACTCTTCCCTTCCGCTCACAGCGCTGACATACGCTCTTACTCAAGGGCCCATGTAGCTGACCCAGTCTGGGATCTCTCCTTGCCCCTTCGCAGATAAACATAGAAATGGCTTCTGATTTTAATGGCACCTCTAGGTGCCTTTTATTTATTGTTGGATTCCCGGACTCTCCCCACACCTCAGGAGCTGCTCTCGAACAAGCTTTCGCTCACTCATCAACTGAGTAAGTCTCCTTCCACTAGGACCTTGTGCATCACACAACGGTCCCCTGCCCAGCCCCTGGCAGCCACCATTCTACTTTCTGTTTCCATGAAGTCGATTATTCTAGAAGCATCATGGCAGTGGAGTCACAGTGCCTATGTCTTGGGGATGGCTTATTTCACTGATAGGACTTTCTGATGGTTCATCTGTGTTGTAGCCTGAATCAGAACTCCATTCCCTTTTTTTTTTTAAAGATTTATTTCTTTGTGCACACAGAACTGGGGTACAGGCCAGAGGCTCAGGGGCGGCGAGAGGCTTCACCAGAGACAGAGCGGGGAGCAGAACAGGCAGATCGACAAAGTACACTGCTGAGGGGAGCAGCGGGCGGGTCAGGAGAGGTCTGCCGTGCCATATGGTCACCTCTGGGACAGGCAGGAATCGAACTCATGCGGAAGCGGCTTCAGATTCTCAGTGCTGTGCTTTAACCCGCTGCGCCACCAGGGAGGGCCCTCCATTCCCTTTTGAGGCTGAATAATGCCACAATATGGGATGATGGGCTCTTCCATCGCCACATAAAGACAAAGTGTATTCTTTGTCAGGCAAGAATTTTAACAGAACTAGTGTGCAGAGAGAGAAGAGAAAGGATATCATTTTCCAATGAAACACCCAGCATTACCCATTCCCTTGGGGGTAGATGCCCAGCCAAACAGGGGTGGCCCAAGGTCTGGCCACTGATGCCTCAAAGCTGCCACAGTCTGTGGTGGGGACACACAGAAAGGGGCAGAAGAGACTGCCCAAGTCTGGAGCGAAATCAAAGTACAGATCAAGATGAAGGCTGCCTCTGTCAGCCTCCCCACGGGCCTCTCACCCACATCTCTCTCAGGCGTCTCCTTCAGGTCCCCGCATCCCCAGTACAAGTCCCAGGCCAAGAAGCCTGTGTGGCTCGTCACGTGACTCTGCTCCACGTGCCTCCACCAGGCCTGGTCCTTCCTCCCCTCCCCGGTCTCCAAGTCCTTTCTAGCTGCTCCTTGTTGCTCAGCTCCACCTTCTTTGGGTGGAGCAGGAAATCTGGAACCCCCTCTTTCTTGGGGATTACAGTGTCATGATTGCATATACCCAGCAGACCCCTGAAAATCATCGTGCTCATCTCTTACTGCCTACTTTCTGCACCCACTTGCCAAGACTTATGGGTATGTCAATCTTCAGGAATCTGGAATGCTCTGCTCAGGATGAGTGGAGACCATGTTCTCAGCACGATGTTGGCCTCAAACAACCTCTCTGAGAATATTCTCCTCTTAACTCTTGCTCCTCCACACCAGTGTCTTTGAGGTCTGCCAACAGCTCGGAACTGGTAGACTCTTCACTTATTAGGCCTTTCTGGGTCAAATTAATCCCTCTTTCCATGGTGAGTTGGCAGGCTCTGTTATTTTTCAGTGTCGGAATGTTATTTCTTTCTGGCCAAAGTGATATATGTCTCAGTACATTTCTTTTTAATTAATAGCGACTTGGGATATTTTCATTTCTCTGGATGAATTCCTACCAGCAAGATTCATTATGATTCACTTGGGAACACAAACTGAAAATTTATGTTGCCCATAAATGTTTGAAAAGAAGCCACCTCATAGTCCAGGATAGGAAATCATAGGTTTGCTATGTGGATTGTCTCTTTGAGGTCTCTTGGTTTTTGTCTGAGAATGATTACTCTTCAAAAAACTAAGCCCCTGCTCTTTTTCCAGCAGGCAAGTTTGAGAGGCTTGACTAGATAAAGGGAAGCTAGAAGGTTGCCATGGGAACAGCCCATCAGTGCCGCACCTTGACCCTGGCCTGCAAAGCTTCAGGAATGGGGAAACAGAGACAGGACACGTTCTCTGTAACAATCAATGTCCAAGACCAGAACATCCCAGCAGAAAACTGGGAAAAAATGAGGCCCCAGATGTAACTAGGGGGGCCCCCAGGAAAAGGGGAGCTTCTGGGCTCCCTGGAACCCCCCAAGGAAGGCTGGTACTAGGCCGGGAGGAAAAGCTAAGAGAAGACTGGGAGAGGAAGGAGCCTGGAGGAGCAGAGAGCCACATGAAGAAGCCACACTTGCTTCTCGGCCTGGGACTTGCTCGGGACTCGGGGCGTCTGGGAGGAGACACTTGACAGAGACGGAGACGTGAGTGAGAGACCCGGGGGCGGCTGGCAGTGCAGACTTGAGAGCTTGACTTGGGCTGGGATTTGGCTTCTGCCCTTCTGGACATGCCCTTCCCCGTCTGCCGCTCTCCTGTGGGGCCTGCCAGAGGGGCCTTAGACTGGCAGCTTCGGGCCTCAGCGGCCCTGCTCTGGGCCACCCCGTTGGGCTGGGCATCTGCCCACGAGGGGACGGGTAGCTTTGGGTGTTTCATGTGGACACTATTTTATCCTTTCCCTCTTTTCTCTTGCTGCACACTAGTTATATTAGTTTTTTTTTTTTTCTATTGAAGGACTTATAAACTGGGGTATGTTTTGCCTCGATGCTGCAGACAAGTAGGCAGAACCTATTTATTTAGAGCAGGCCAGTTTGGGGCCCCAAGGTGCCCCTCACTCTGCCTGTTGCACAGTGTATAAACAGGAGCCTCCTGTGAGGAACAGTTGGACATAGTTGCTGGCTCTCCTGCCAGGTATTACATCTGCCTCTTCTACCTCCACTCTGTCCTCAGTGAACTCTTTCACCACGGCACCTCTGCAACCGGTTTTGAAACCTGCAACGGTGTTGAAAGGCACCCACATCTCACATGGCCTGCATGTGAGCAGCACTGACTCGCCGTCTCTGGGCAGACCACGTGTGAGCTGGCCCTGACGAGGCCGCAGCCACTGTCCTCCGAAACGGTGGGCTTGGCCACGGTCACGTGACCGCCTCATGCAGGCCAAGTGGGTTCTGCTTGTGAGTCCTCCTCTTCTTTGTGGCTTATGCCATTCTACAAGAATCTGATTCTATGATCGTAGATGTTTACATAACGCAGCGTTTACATAATGCTGTCTCACACTGGTCTAAGCTTCCTTTGCGTACCCAGTCGTTTGGAATTGCATGACTACAGCAGGGTCCCGTTTGCAGCTAACCCCTTGCAGCCATGAGCAGGGGTGGAGGGCAAGCGTTTCCTTCTTGTTGGGTCTGGAAGAGACACAGATGTCCTGGGGAAGCAAGAACGTTTTTGCAAAAGGAAAACAAAAGAAAGAATTG
>NW_004567127.1:3526491-3569555 GCF_000260355.1 Condylura cristata
AAAAACTCCACCAAGAAAGAACTAGGTAGAGCATGCCCCTTCTGTGAGCCAAGAATCAATCAAAGTTCAGGCTCTTTAAATTTAATGAGTTGAATCTCATATAAATTTCTTACTGCCTCCAGAATCCCTGGGTCATACCTATAAGAGGTCATATGCCTGGCTTTACCCAGTTGTGAGCATTTATTTAGGGGCAAGTGGTGGTTGTGGTTCAAAGAGGACTTGGAAATAGATCCAAGCAGGGAATTAGGCACCGAGGTTCAGGGTCTTTGTGTAGGTTATTGGCCTGAAATATTAAGTTATCAGGACATATTTTGCCATGACCACAATTTGAAGTTAAACAAAGCCCTCATCTGTCATCTTTAAAATGGACAATCCTGTGCTATAGATGATTAATCTGCTTCGTGTAGATTTGCTCTTCAACAAGTTATCACTGTTGGGTCATCTCTGATATTTTACAAGGAGAGCAGAATGTATTAAAAATAATGTAAGACAGGTTTAACACATGGTCAACGATTGTCTTGAACCTAACACTCTTGTGTCTACAGAGCAACCAGGACCTATTTCTAGAGTGGGAAGGTTTGGGGGTCCCTAGGCTGTCCAGGTCCCCCTTTCTCTGGGCATACCCTGTTCATGTGACCACAGAAAGCATGTGAACACAGGTCTCTGCAGACAATAGACCTTTTAGCTAACTACCATCAGAAAATTAGAACGATTTTTAATATCCTTGTGTTGAGTAGATGAGCACCAAGAGTGGATTGGTTCAGCCTGGAGGAAGTTGGCGTTTCCATGACAACGACTGAAAATGTAATTTGCTTGATTACCCAAGAACAGGATTCGCTACTATTTATTTCATCTGCTGGCTTTCTTGGAGACCTCTGTTCCCCAACTGGATCTTCCCTGCACTGCTTTTGAACATTTTCTACCTCCTGCCTTGACCAACATGGCTGACGTATCCTTGTAAAGAAGTGTTAGCTTCTTGATTTTGCATAAAAGGACATGATCTTCTAAGGCAGTGAGTCCCAACCTGAAACCTGCATCAGACACACTAGGAGGGTTTGGGGAAACACAGGACTTGCTACACCTGAGCTTCTAATTAGGCAGTAAGAGGCAAGGAAACAGGGATTTGCATTCCTAACAAGTTCCAGGTGACCTGAAGGGCCCAAGTTCATTCAGCTGGTGAACGGTGATTCGGAGGCTGCAACCCTCAGCGCAGGGTGGAGCTCGCTGTCGCCGTGCTCTGGGGAACAAGGCCTCCCTGTGACCCCAACGGGAGCAACCGTCACACTGCCTGCAGGTGGTGCCGCCGGTGAGTCCAGTCTCACATCCTCCTCCTCTTTCTCATCAGACAACCCCGAAACTGGAATTTGTGGTGTGTTGTTCTAGCCTGTTCAGCATTTGGAAATATCACCGGGAGGGCCGGGAGGACACATCTTGGGCGAATTTTGGCCGCAGGTCACTGCTCCCAGGTCCCACAGGTGCCCTGGGCCCTCTGGCTGCCCAGTGGTGGCTCCGCTCCTCAGCCGGCTGATTCCAGCAGCAACTTGAGCAACCTCCCGCATCCTGGTCCCTGGTCGCCTCCAAGTGCTTCTCCTTGGTTCTTGTTGTGTTTCTCAGCCTAAGCCATAGAAGAGTTTGCTTTGGTTCCCTGATTCATTCTCCTACCTCCTGAGGATGGATACTTTTTTCAAAGGTCAAGAGATCATTGCGGGTAGATGTGTTGTCATGAAACCCATCACTGTCGCTTCCGAAGAATCCCTTTGACTTTGAGCTCTTTTTATGTAAAATCAGCAGCCTCTAAATTTCCAGCACTTGAAGCTTGAACTTCTTAGTGCTATGGCTCCTTCATGCTGACACACCTGGGAACGAGGCCATGGAATCAGCTAAATCCACCTTCCAGCAGAAGAGCTGTGGCTGTGACTTGAGTTACAGCTTGTATTTCTGTCCTGTCCCATCAGAAACACAAAAGTCATGTGTCACGATGACTTCACATCATTTTCCAAAAATAAACAGAGGCTATTTGATCCAGCTGCATCTTATTAGTGGTTTTTCTATTTTGCTCTGTTAGTCCACAGCCAACCTCCCAGGCTGAGCTTCTTAGAAGGCCAGTGAAGAAGGTTTTTCCAGCACTGATTGCACTGGGATGATTGATCGTGACCGTAGGACACCCATCAGCCATGTGGTGGAGGGCGAAGAGAGTCATCCCCACAGAGAGGAGGTGCCAACAAGCTTCTCCGACCTGGAGTCAGAGGTATATGTCTCAGCCTACATTAGACTAAACAACTCCTCTTTCTTTTTTAAAGATGTGTTGTGTTTATGTGTGCATACAAGAGCTGGGGTGCAGGCCAGAATGCAAGGGCCCAGAAGGATTCACCAGAGACAGAGTGGGGAGCAGAACAGGAGGAGGAAATACAGTAAGGGGAGAGATGGGGGACAGAGGAGAGCTTTGTTGCACCTAAACAACTCTTTTTAAAAAGTGTCTCTATCATTGACATTTTGTTTATGAATTTCAGAGTTTCTCCTATAGGCAGAATTAGAGCCACCTCCAGTAGGCACAGCTCGGTCTATGAAACACTCACATTGCTGCTCGGTTCCCAGACACCCGCCAAGGAGCCAAGTCTTCCCCGTGGAGAACACTTCATATGTTTATGACAGGAGTTGTGTGACTTTTGCCTCACAAAGGCAGGTCTAATGACTGTGTTGAAGAATGGAAAGGTCATTAATGTTGAGGAAGGTTTCACCATAGCTGAGAGAGGAGGGCTGGAAGGGAAGTGAGAAGACAAGGGGAAGGGAGAGGGGCCCCTGTTGTGGCCCTTAAATGATCGAGACGTGTAAAATCACTAGCTTTGAAAGCTGTAGCTCTTGTTGCTTTTTCTTCATTTGTGTGTAGTACTTACTTGGTTCTAGGTCCTCAACCATACCAAATAAATCATGGCTACTAGAGGTCAACATCTGCTATCATGGAGTCAACTTTAATACAAAGACATGGACACAAAGCACCGATTGCTAAATCACTTCCTGCGTGAGGGTACATATGGGTGTTTGTCAAAGCGAAGACCCAACATATATTCAAGGAGATTTGCCATGTATGGATGAGTCATGATGAGCCCAGTGTTTTCCTCAGCTTTGGGGCCCCAACTCAGGCTGCTCAGTTCACACGAGCGATTGGACATAGTGGGCTGGAATGTATCACACACCCCTCAGAAATAGATGCCAGTGTGTATAGTCTCAGTGAGAAAATTCAATTAGCACAAGATCTCCTCAGTTGGAAAATCTGCATGGAAAGTCAAATTATTTTCAGAAAATGACTTGATAAATCTGGAATCCAACCTGGGAATGAGCCAGAGAATCAGTGCCTGTGTGTTCATCTGCCCAGAGGGGAGATACAGTGGCAGGAACACTTTTTGTCTCTTCTTTCTCTAGACCTTGTGCTTTCTCTAGATTCCTCTGGTTAAGGTTCTTCAACCTTAAACTGGCAAATACCACTAGTGGAGCAGTCATTTTCTTCCACACTGTTCTGTCTTCATTGATGCTCCAGGCTCTGCCCATTTAAATTAGGAAATACTTAGCGCCTAGAGGACTTAGGACATTATTATTCTGTGATCATGCACATATTTTACCTGTTTTCTCTTGTTGGGGAAGTATTACTCCTCCCCTCCCCCCACCCCGAAGTTTCCATGAAGAAAGCTTCCCATAAGAGGTGTACTCCTGACTTCCCCCCAGGGAAGAGAACTGAGTCATAAATGAGTTTGAAAAATCAGCCAGTGGCTGATTCTGCGTCTTTGAAGAACCCTGCCCTCCTGCAGCTTGGTGAAAAGGTGTCTTCTGATATTCTCTCCTGTGTGTAGCAAGCGTCGTCCGCTCCCAAGGAGACAAGACCCTTGTGTCAGGAAACAGGTACATCAAGAATGCTGTTGTTTTCTTAGCGTTTTTTTCGTTAAACAATAGCAGACCACCTGACCTGAACAGGGGTCAACTTTTATTTGATTTTTTTATGACATTGAGCTCCTAAGAAAGAGCAAAATGCCTTTCAGAATCCGATAGATGATTAATTTCACCTTGGCACTTTTCATCCCCTGTTCTACTTTCCTTTTATTTTCATTCTAGTTGTTTCCTAACTGTAGCCAACAATTCATATTCAGCTCAGCTCTTTTTCCCACTCCTTCCTGTTATACCTACTCCCATTAGAGGCCTCCCTTTGAGTCCTTGTCATCCTACTCTTTTAACCTTTTTTCCACTTTAAACTTCTTCTAGATGTTTCTTTAACATTGCCCTACCCTACCCTATGCTCCTAGCAACCACAGAAAGAGCTCCAGTGATCCCAGACCAGGGGATCCGCACTGGCATCCCTCTACATGCTAGTTACCCCATCGCTGTTTGTCCAAACCTGATTCAAAGTCCACATGAAGGTCACACCCTTGTTTCTTCTAATACCTTTGTCCTATAATGTTTTTAATTCTTGCATAGTTCTTTATATTTACTAGATGAAGCTCTAACTTGCAACAAAAAAGAAAAAAAAAAAAGAAGAAAGAAAGCTGCTACTCCCACAAATGAACATTGTTGATTTGGTAGTTTTTTTTTTTTCAAATTTTACACTAAGGACATAAATTATATCCCTAGTGAAGTATTTTGTGCTCTGATGAGGCAGAAAGTGCAATCTAAAATGCTAATGACTAAACAAATGTTGCTGAGAAAACTGAGTACTATCTACATGCAAAGTAACAAAGGTGTATCCTTACCTGTACCATGTAAAATTTGTTCTACGTGTGTCAAATGCCGAAATACAAGACCTAAAACTATAAAGCTTTAGAAGAAAACACAGGAGAAAAGAAAGCTTCGTGATAAGAAATATGGCTATCATTTCTTAAAGATGACATGAAAAGCACAGACAACAAAAGACTAAGTGGGTAAGTGGGTAAGTTGGACTTCAAAACGTGTGTATGTTAAAGGTCATTATCAACAGAGTAAAAGGCAACCAAAAACCTGGGAGAAAATATCTGAAAATAATATATCCGACAAGGGGCTAATATCCAGCATATATAAAACACTTTTAAATCTCAATAACAACAAGAAAAACTCTAAAACAACTCAATTGAAAAATGAGCAAAAGACTTGAACAAACATTTATTTAAAAAAGAAATACAGATACCCAGCAGACACATGAAAAGATGCTCAGGATTTCTAATCATCAAGCAAGTGATTTAGTTGGATTTGTGAGATGATGATGAGGGAGAGTTTTAGAAATACCCAAGGGATCTGGCTTGTTGGATTAAAAGAATAGGTATAGGAGAAAATAAAGGAATTGCTTTGGAACAATAGAAAATGTGAGCCCAGTTTGAGTCATGTATAATTTATAAAGTACAAGTGACAGTCTTTGTGATAAGATTGGTAATAGCTGTGTATAGGGCCCTGGGACCCAATTCCAATGTGACTGTATGAATGCTTCCCCACTCTCACATACAACTCGTGGATACCAGCAGGATATCTGAGAATACAAATCAATTCTAACATTACCCACCCAGAAATAACATCACTTTTCATAAGCAAAAGTCTCAATCCCTCAAGATGACGCTCCATCTTAGATGAAGGCATAAAGCCAGGTGATTACCTGTGCTTCTGACCCACTGGTTAAAAAAATCATAGGTTCCCAGTAAGTCCTTATAGATCAGTAATTACTTTAAATATGAATGGATTAAGTTCAATCAAAAGATGTAAGATGGCTTAATGGATTAAAAGAACCAGACTGAACTCTAGGCTGTCGATAAAGAGACTCACTGATGTTTTAAGGACACACAACGTGCTACCAGTGAAAGAATGAAAACAGTGATTTATGCAAATGAAAACAAAAGAGGATAAGATAATTAAACATCAAACAAAATGGGCTTTAACTCAAGATACAAAGTAGTTATATAATAATAATTGGGGTCAATTAATTAAAAGGACGTAACAATCGTAAATGTAAATGCACCAGGCGATGAACCACTTTAATATATCAAGCAAATGTTAGCAGATCTGAAAGGAAGAACAGATAGTACAATAAAAGTAGGGGACTTTAAAATCCCTCTTTAAATGATGGGTAGATGGTTCAGACAGTAAGTTAATGAAGTAACACTTGATTTGAACAAACATTCTACTAACTGATTCTAACAGATATATACAGAACATTACATCCATCCGTAATAGACTGCACATTTTTCTCAAGAGCCCCCACAATTCTCCATGATACTTTAGGTCACAAAGCAACTCTTAGCAGGATTAAGGAGACTGATGTCCAAGTGAGCATGTTTTTAGCATTTGAACATTAGTGCAATTCGGTATATTAAGACTAAAACAAATCTACGTTTATCTCTCAAATGCAGAAGATGCATTTTTAAAAAACTGGCATCCATCTTTGATTAAAAAATCTACGTGAACTAGAAGCAGACAGTAACAGCCTCATTCTGAGAAGGGTGAGGATCTACAGAACTATAGCACAACATAAATAGGGAAGGCTGAACGCCAGCCTTCGCTGTTCAACACAGTGGTGAGATCCTTGCTTTGCAGTAAGAAAGGGGACTTGAGAGACAGAGAGTTGGAAAACAGATATAAAAATGATTTCATTCAATGTTTAATAAATACTTAAATGTTTAGTCGATACTTGATTGTGCATGTACAAAATCTTGACAAATTAAAAACACTGCTAGAACAAATAACTGAGTATAGCAGGTTTGTAGCTATGGGATTACTTTACAAAAATTGTATTTCCATATCTTAGAAACAAAACTCAATTGGAAGCATAAATGCCATTTATAGTATCAATAACATTTAAAACTAGAATAAATCTGACAAAGATGCTGATATGCCAGTGAAAACTACAAACCTTGCCTAAACAAAATGGAAGGCCTGAGTAAAATAAGAGATCTCTAAATAAATTAAGAGATATACCGAACTCATTATTAAGATGTCAATTCTTCCCAAATTGACCTCTAAGATTTAACAGCTTTTCAAGCAATGTCCTATCGGGATTTGTTCCAGAAACTGACTGATTCAAATTTGATATGAGACACAAGTGTTGTATGTCAGATATGCTGCAATGGGAAAAAAATTACAAATTTCTTAGGGAATATTTTCCTTCTCCACATGCTAACATAGATCAGAAGTTTGGTTGCTGTTTGTTATTTCTCCCTTTATTTTTGTTGCTCTTTAGAAGGGAATCTTACTGTGTCACATTCTCCTCTTTCTCAAGGGACCATTTGGCCCCTCCTCCCCCTGAAATAGTGGCAGAAAAGAAGATTATGTATGCTTCAAAATGGAAAAGACATCAGTTTATGAGTTTCCACATATTTTCTCCATGAAAATAATGTTTAAGAACATAGGATGGGGGGCCTTGGAAACAATGAAACTATCCCTGGAAACATTCATGCCACTGAACTATCTTCAAGGAACAGGTATTCACAGCACACCTACTGTGAGCCAGACCTGGGGATGCTGTGGTGAATAAGTCAGATATGGTCTCTGCCCATGACCCTAAAACCCAGTAGCATGCTGAGGGTCCTGGGGATTTCTGCCTGTAACAGAGGTTTGAACTAGATGACTTCTGAAATTTCCTCTGGAAGTTTATAAATCTATGTCCCTGGGGCAGGAAAAAAAAATCACAAAAGCAAAGCTTTGTCTTCCCGAAGGCCAGTGCTCCTTTTGTACTCTCTCTCTGTTTGGGCCAAGACATCAGTAGACTAAGTGAAAAGTAGACTAAGAATAAAGGAACCCGCACCTATGAAAGCCTCCGTGTAGCCTGAAACAAAAGAACTTGCCTGAAACACAAGAACTTGCCTCAATAATCAAATCCATCTTGTACATGAGACTTCTTACAGGCCTCTGCCAGAGGGAAATGCTGAACACATGGTCTCTGGCCGTGCTTCTCCCTGGAGAAGCTTGGAAAGAACTATGTCAGAAAATGCAAACCCATTTCCAGGAAAGTTCACCTTCTGGCCGGGCCTCTACCCCTGGCAGTGGGTGCTGCTCCAGGGATTCTCTGCTTCAGGAAAATAAGGAAGTTGCTATGAGCTAACGCAAGTCCGAGCCTTCTGGAAGCAGTTGAGCACTATTTCTCCAGTGAAAGGAGGGACATTTCCAGGAAGACAAGGAGTCAAAACTCCATGCTTCAACTTAGGCAAATGAGATCAGCAAAACAGCCCGGACACTGGAGCCAGGGGAAGGGGGCAGTTGACTTTTCTGGTAAACAAACCCTTGAACCCTCCCCACGCCCCTCACCGGCCATAACCCCTGTTTGCTCCCAAAGACCCCTTGTGTCTGCAGGCTGATGTGTTTTCATAGCTCCCTGGTCAGACACTGGGGAAAGCTTGCTTTGTCTCAGGACAGAAAGCAAGTCAACAGTCTATCATCACTCCAGAACAGTCTTTCCTAACGTGCCTTTTTGCAGCCTCTATATCTTTCTGGTTTTTCTTCTTCCTATGTATTTTCCATTTTGTTACCTTCTGTGCTGTTGAAGTGTCAACAGATGCAGGGTTCATGGACTCCACCCCCAGCCCAGATGCTGGAACGACAAATCCCATCAGTACCAAGGAGAAGCATGCTGGGACGTGAGGGTGGAGCTGAGTGGCCAGGTTGGGATAAAACCGGACATGTGGGCTCCGGGGGTCTCTTGGCCTGATGGTTTGTGGCTGGTCGTTTGGCTCTCGATCGGTTTTTAGTGTGCTATTGGGGTTCCAAGTCAGAAGAGCTGGTAGGACGCTCTAGTTAATTTGTATTTCTCTCTCTTTCCCTGGGTTGTTCCTTTCCCTTTCCCCTTATAAATAAACCCATTATTGAGTCTTTGTGTGTGTGTTTCCCTAGTACAATTGGATCTTGTGCGGGTGAGGACCCACAGACAGGCACCCAGTTGGGGTGCCCTGCAACACGAGCTTTCCTTTCTAGGTTATCTCAAATGCTGCTTCTTTTGTGAAATTTCTCTGGATTCCTTTGGTGCCAAGTAATCCACCTCCTCACAGCACTCCGTCCTCTCCTAGGAAATGTTTTACCTTCCATTACAGCAATTTATGCATGCCTTACTTTCTTAAAAATTAAATGGCACGTATCTTTAGGCAGAGATCATAGCTTATTTTTCTTTGTAATTTCATCCTGCTCCTGAAGCCCTTCATTTTCTCCCAATCATTCTGCATTTGCACATGGTAAAATTAAAAGAAAATTGAAGGGCTGCAATTGAGAAAAAGAGTCCTTAGAGCAGTGAGTGGTGACAGTTAGCTCCTGTCCATCCCTGCAAAGGGCAATTCCTGGTCTCTTCCATGCCTCTCCAGTGTTAGCTAAGGCTCTTTCTGTTTCAGTAACCTAAAAATTAGAAAACTAAACCCAAAGTGATGCCTAATTCACCCTAAAATTTAGGGGAATAAGCAGCTCAATCTAAGTGAGTTTTCCACATCACTAGCATTCACTTATTAGAATCCAAAATTTTAAATGACTTATAAAGCATGCATTTCTAAAGGCACTTAGAATATCTTTGGAAAAGTCCAAAAGAAATTGCCTGCAGTGGTTGTATCCATGGAGAACAACTAGACATTCGGAAATAGAGGTGAGGAAACCTCCTGTTCTCCATGTCTGCCTTTTATACATGTTGAATTTTGGATGCTGTCCCCCTATTAACTATTTTAAAATAATGACATACTTTCTTAAACGTAGTTGCATTTAACATTTCTTTCTGAATCAAGGTTATCACTGTATTGTTTTTTTGATCCCAAATAGCTTTCTTCCAACAAGGATATTTAAGCCACAGAGTTGCTTACCTCTATATTAAGTGACCCCCACACTAAGCACCCAGAGGTTTTAGGTTTTATAGTGACATTTATAGCAACCACTGTCTCGCTTCTTATTTGCTCCCTTGTTCCTATATGATTTAGAAGTCAAGTGATACCAGATAATAAGTTTCATCCATAAGTGGAGCTGGGAAGGAACCAATTTAAGAAGTTAGAAAGAAATGTCCCCTGCTGGTGAGGGCCATGTGTCGTGTCAGCAAAGCGGGTTGTGCTGAGTGACAGTTGTATTGACAGAATCGTATCTCGACATCACACAGTGGTGAGCATGCAAAGAGCAGGTCCTCAGGCCTGGAAGGACAGAGGGGTACCCAAGGGGTTGCCTCATTACCAGGGTAATGCTAGGCAATGCCTGGAAGTTACCTCTGAATGCCAGAGGTAATGCATGTCTTGCTGTATCTAACACCAGCTAAGTGGTATTGAGGGAACTCAGCCATGATGGAAGTTGGTGTCCTTTAGTGTTTTTGTTGTATTCTTTACCCAACTACTTAGGTAAGGAACTTTGGATACATCAAATTACTGTAATTATCGCCATTAAGTTTTTTTTTTTTTTTTGAGTGAGGCTAAAAATAAAAAATTGGGTAATTAACCAATAACACGGATTGAAGAAACAACAGTTCTGAATTTAGGTGATGTTACACCTCTATTAACATTCAGATCTGTCCCCCAGAAGTCTGTGGATGAGCACCACCAACCTGGGTTAAAGCATAAGGAGTGTGAGATTATGGGAGAGGAAATCTGAAAGTGAAGGGCAGAGAATGAGATGAGGCCATAAATGTGGTGTTAATGTTTTCAAAAAAGAAAGCTAATTGTGGAAATCACTGGCCAGTAAATTGGATAGTCATAGTAATAAAACAGATGCTAACAGTGAAAACCCATCAACATCTGGAAAGAATAAAGTCACAAAGGATTTATGGAAAGAAGTGAGCTCAGGAGACTCGGCCAGGTCTCAGTGAAGGGCTGGAACAGGGGGTTTGTGCGGCCTGCCATGCCATGTGTCCCTAAGGCCAGTTCAGATTGGACTCAACAACTGGCTAGCAGAGCGTCATGAAGCAAAGACCCAGAAACCGCTCCAGCGAGGGAGGGAGGAGGGGTCAGAAAGGGCATTTCCCCAGAGAGCAGGGTCGGGTCTGGTTTTACTTAATGTCTTTGCTAATGATTTGAAAGCAGGAACAAACAAATGTCAAGAAAATATGCAAAGCCCATCAACTAGAGACAAGGTCACACACCAACAAAAAGGAGTTTACCCAATAGGACTGAAAGCAATTACCAAAGGGAGCAACCAAAGGGAGCTGTTCTGCAATGAAAATCGGGCCCTCTAGGTGCAATGGGGAAGGGTGGGGAGCTGGGGGGGAGAGATAAAGAAGGGGAGTAGGTTGGCCAAAGTAATCCCAGAGTCAAATAATGTTTAACAACATAACGCGAGCGTGAAGACATCTAAAGAACCAAGATCCAGTTTTGAGGTTATAGTACGTGGATTGCTGTGATTCAACCCATGTGAAGATTAGTGGGTAGAATAGCAGGGATAGGAATGTGCACATTGGAGTCTAGACATATACTTGGAGTGTTCCAGGCCCGGGTGCACGTGTCTCCCCCTGTGGCTGGCCCCTGGAATGCTTGAAGTTCTATAACTAAACCCAGAACCTGACACAGCGTAGATGCTTGGTAACTGTGGGGCAAATACAGGAAGCGTGTGTAATTCTTAGGCCATGTGGGATCACTGAGGCAGGTGCGGTGAGCGTTGCTGTGTACCACTTTTCCAGCTTTGAGTTTGGGAATTCTGTGGTTGGAAGAAATAGAGCCAGGAAGAGCCAGGTGTTTAACCAAACGGCCAAGGGCCATCTCAGCTTCCACACTGGGGTGAGGCCTGCCCCATCCTTGCCTGTGAACATGGAGTTGTGAAGCAGCCACCCTCTGCCAGTTCTGCTACCCTGTGAGTAAGGGACTGGTCATCTATGACAAAGCCTGTGTTTCTGTGTTCTGTGCCAGTGCCCACAGGGCTAGTTCTTTCCAGCTTGGGTTCGTGCGAGCTCTCCTTGCTTTCTGTTTGACTTCAAGATGGCAGCTCAGAATAAAGACCACATCCCTTGAGCTGCCGTGCGACACTAAATTCCGCTGCTTTGCAGAGTCCTGTGTAGTTCTCTCTAGATTGTTTAGCTGAGGGCTTTCAAACTTTAATCTGCATAAAGTCCCCTGGGAGGATGACTATTTCTAATAAACTCCCAAGTAATGACAATTTTTGGTCCAGAGACTACACATTTGAAGAGCAAGGTTTATGAGGTGCAGATTCCACTAGAATGTTCTGCAGTAATAGGAATCATAATCTGCTTGTCCAGTATAGGATCTCATGACCCCAGGTGGTGGTTGATACCATCATGACTCATGAATTGATTATTTGATTTTATTTATTAAATTTTAAATAGCCACATGTAGTGACAGGCTACTGTATTGGATCAGATCAGGCAATTCAGATCCATAGCAAATGTTTGAGAGACATTGGCCTGGAGAAGTCCAGGTCATGCATTTTCTTCTCCCAATAAGCTCCCAATAATGCAGGCATCTCATCTACACCATACTGCACACTCAATGGATCAACAGCTAGTTCAGAAATAAGTATTTAGTGTATGTAGTGGTGGCTTTAATGACAAAATTGTGCTTCACATACAGAAATTGAAAAGAAAGTTGATAAGGCATTTAAATGAAGAGCTTGAAAGATTTGCTACACTTCAGTGTTGTTAAACAGATGGAGCTATAATTGATATACAATAAGCTGCAAATATTGAGAGTGTAAAATTTGACAGTTTATGGGGTAGTGCCACAGTCAAGATTATGAATGAACGTGTCTATTGCTCCCAGCAAATTTTTGCACCCTTGTGATCCTTCCATCTGTTCTTGCCTACCTCTCAAGAGTTCAATAACCACTTATCTCTTCTGTTGGTGTTCATAAGTTAGCATTTCATAGAATTTTATATCAGTGACATCATACAGTACATATGTTTTATTCTTCTGACTTCCTTTTCTCAGCATAAGTATTTAAAAATTCATGCATACTATTGAGTACAACCATACTTCATGTCTTTGTTACTGAGGCACTTGTCATGATTTTTTTATCTATTCACCTGTAAATGGGCGTTTCTGTTGTTTTCAGTTTTAAACTATTACAAATAGTGTAGCTATGAATATTTCTGTACAAGTTTTTATGTGAAAGTGTGCTTTCATTGCTTCTAGGTAAACACCTAGGAGTGTAATAGCCACAGGTTAATGGTTTTATGTTCTTTAGATAGATACCCATAGGTGGGATTTCTGGATCACACATTATTTCTATCCTTAGTGTTTAAAGGATCTACACTACTTTCCAAAATGAGTTCGCCAGCTCTCCTCTCCACCAGTAGTGTATAAGTTTCCTTTTCCTCCACATCCTTGTCAACTGTTAAGAGTCTTGACGTATATCATTCTCAAAGATGAAAGATAACATTTCTTTTATTAAAAGTGGTTTTTACAGACATTTCTTTTATTAGAAGTGGTAATAAATATTTTTTCATGATTATAGACCATCTATATGTTCTCTTTGGAAAAATGTCTATTCATATCTTCTGCCCACTTTTTATTGGGGTGTTTGTCAACTTGTGTGAATTATTTGTATACCTTGTATATTAACTCCTTGTCAGTTGTGTGATATCTTCTCCCATTCAGTAGGCTGTTTTTCTTTGCTGCTAATATTTTCTATCTCTGTTTAAAAGTTCTTTAGTTGGATGTAGTCCTAATGGTCTATTTTTGTTTTTACTTCTCTTGCCAGGAGGTCAAGCTCCTGAAAAAGTCTTTATCATTGATATCATGAAATGTATCATGTATTTTCTTCCATATATTTTAGGGTTTCTGATCTTATATCCAACTCTTTAATGTATCCGAGTCTTTAAAGCATTTGTAATTTATGTGAGTGCAATTGGGAGTGATCCAGTTTCATTCTTTTATACATGGCCATCCAGTTTTCCTAACACCTTTTGTTAAAGAGATTTTTTTTCTTTCTTCACTATATAGTTGCAGCTTCCTTGTTGTAAATTAGGTGTTGAGTCTATGTGGGTTTATTTTTAAACCTTTAATTCTATTCCATTGATGTATGTGTCTGTTTTTTACTCAAATACCATACATATTTAATGACTGTTGTTTTATAATATAGTTCAAATCCAATGCCTCCATTTTCCCTCTTTATTCTCAGGATAGCATTAGTTATTTGGAATTTTGTGTGTGGCTCCATGTATATTTTAGTATTTTTTGTTTGTTTTAGGTTCTTGAAAAATACCTACACCATTTTAATCAGGATTAAATTAAATCTATCTATCTTTTTTTATTTGTTTTTATTTTTTTTAAAGATTTATTTATTTGTACATACAGAACTGGGGTACAGGTCAGAGGCTCAGGGGCGGTGAGAGGCTTCACCAGAGACAGAGTGGGGAGCAGAACAGGCAGATCGAGGAAGCACACTGCTGAGGGGAGCAGCGGGCGGGTCAGGAGAGGTCTGCCTCGCCATGTGGTCACCTCCGGGGCAGGCGGGAATTGAACTCATGCGGAAATGGCTTTAGCTTCTCAGTGCAGTGCTTTAACCCACTGCGCCACCAGGGAGGGCCTATCTATCTTTTTTTAATTGGTAGTTTTACTTATATTAATTCTCCTCATCTAGAACATGGGTCATCTTTCCATCCTTTTATGTCTTGTTCTATCACTTTTAATAGTGTCTTACAGTTTTCCTTCACTTCCTATGTTAATTTTATTCTTAGGTTTTCAACTCTTTTTTTTTATGCAATTATAAATGGGTTCCTTTGTTAGCTTTTTTCTTCTCACTTATTCTTGCATATAAGAAAGCAAGTCTCTTCCCTGGATGTAAATGAAGAGGCTTTCTTTTTCTTCCCTGACTGTGACTAACGGAGCACATTGTCCAATTACTGCTAATAGACAATTTGAAATTAGGCTCAGTCAAAGCAGGCACAGAGAAGAGGGCATATCCAAGCACACTGCAGAGAAACAACATTGGCACCCTGATCAAATTGATCCTGTGACAAAATTCTGTGAGGTTTTTCAGTTGTGTAACCTAAAACATGTCCCTTCATTGTTTAAGTCAGTTTGGGTTGATTTAATGTGACTAATGATGTTGTTTGGCAAACATGAAATTGTCACTGGCAATGTAAGTATGTTAATTAAAGCTATGGTATTGACATTCTTGCATTCACTATGCCTTTATTCCGATCATACTATTTCTACTACTTTTCCTATTCAGAGTATTGTGAAACCTTGGTTCTGACAGTGGGCGCATTGCCGGGTGTAATGACAAGACTTTATTCTGCATTAAGCTTATTTCTCCGTTTTTCCTCACTAGCAATTCAAGGTGGGAGCTACAATGTTTCTGACTGGTGTGTAAAAACACACATAGACACAGGCCCCCAAATCCTGGGTACCTTTGTCATCAGGGTGACCCAGAATACACTGGTATTAATTTGTAAGTTATCAAAATAAGCCCAACGTATTCTCCCTTGTAGAATCCATGTACTGTCTCAGAACACCGGAGGCTTCTGGGAGGTGGAAAATGGGGGACAGGGTGCAATGGACTCTGGTAAGGGATGATGGGTGTTTTGGTGGTAGGTTTGGTGCAGTAATAGAATTTCAGGAGGGGTGAAACTGTACCTCTGAATAATGTGCAGTTTGTAAACCAACATTACCTCAAGAAAAAAAAACACAATATAAAAAACAAGCAATTTATTTGAGAAATCTCATTGAACACTGTGGCTGTTCGCTATTGCTTTATGTATTTGATATTGTATCCTGCTTATTCTTTTTCCTAGTGAATGGAGGAATGATGAGTGGATGGGATAATATCATGGGGGCATAATAATGCCAAGAGGGATAATACCAAGGAATAATACCAAGAGGTGGCACAACATCCACCTACGAAAGGGATTATTTAAATCTTAAAATGGACAAACCTTTGTTCCAGAACAGAGAGAGAGCAGCCCTCAGGGGTTGATGGCCTGGCACTGAAAGCCACTGACAGGACACTTTTTGCCTTTGGAGTCAGGGGCCAGGACTCTCGGCAAAGACTGACCTTTTGTGGCGTTTCCTTCTCGTCAGTTCTAACGAGGAGGCTGATCCCCATGAAGACCTCAGTGACGTATCTGCAATGGGCCAGGACTATCAGGCCTTCCTTGCCAACCCAAAGCGCCTCGTTTTAAGGACCAAAGGAGATTTTTTTTTTAGGAGGAAGCATTTTATATAACTGTATACTACAGTTTTTAACTAAAAAGCAAGTGATTTTATTTACTTACACTTACTTGTCTCCCAGGCAAACTCCTGTGCACACTCCAAGAGCTGGCTCAGAGGGTTCTCGTCACACCCCACTCTGCGTTCTTGGGGCTCCCCCTATAAATCTAACAGTCCTGTTTCCCTGGCTTCTCTGTGTCCTGGTCAGGGGATGGCTCAGGTCAAGGCAGGAGGTCAGCAAAGTGAATGTGGTCTAAGACTGGCCCCGGGGGCTGTCAAGAGGCGGACGAGGCCTGCACGGACCTTGGGTGTTGTCCGAGCCTGTCTCTGTCGGCCCCTCTCACTGCTGGCCTGCTGGCTTCTGTCACAACCCACATGACCATCCACGGAACAACAGCAGCCGCAGCTATGAGTCTGCCCTCCAAACTTCCTGAGTCAAGTCTTCACGTTTCCAAGAACTTCTTTGGGAATGATTAGGCAGCAGCACCCATCTTTGGGGCCACCAGTCCCTCGGTTTGTCACGAGGACACCGTTACTCTCTGTCTCTCCAGAAGCACAGAGAGAGGGCTGTGCACCTGGCTGGTTTCCTTTGCTGAGAGCATGAGGGCTGGAGGTCTGGGGAGGCAGCAGCTAGTCCGGGAGGGGCGGGAGGCTGGGCAGTGGGGGAAAGGCTCGATATTCTGAGTCTCCCTGGCCTGGTCCCCGAGCCAGGGTGGGGTAGGGTGGAGAGAGCAGACGCGCCACACTTTGCCGGACCCAGATGGTGGGTCCGTGAGAACCACTTAATTGTCCCCAGAGAGAGGCTGTCTCACTTTGGCAGAAGATGTGAGCTAATCAGAAGCAGCCCCCAGCCTCTCCTCGCTTCATCTCTGCCTCCCTCTGTGAATCCCGCTGGATGGCTGCAAGGAGAGGTTCCAGGCCTTTGATTCCCAGCCATGCTGCCCTCAAGCACAGGACATCCAGAAACAGCCGCAGGAACATTTTGACAGGAAGTGCCCACTCTGGGCCCGACCGTGGCCCTTCATTTCCCTCAGAGGCTGATGGACGCTGAGATCCAAGGCTCTGCCCAACCTTCTCATCCTCTGGCAAAATGTTGTTCTTTACTATCTAGATTGTCTTCTCCCACCTCCTCACTCTCTAGTTCCTATTTTTGCTCAACCATGTCATTCATGCTGGTCTTACCGCTCCTGTGCTTTTTATGGCAAAGTCTTAAAGATCTGCTCCGTATTAGGTGTTAGGTGTCAAATACATTTGTTCACATGCACATACCTGACACAGGGAGTTTAACCAGGGGAGTGGATGGCACGGGTCTGTCACAGAGCAGATAGAAACCATGCTGGGTTTTGTAACCCCAAGTGGGCCTCTGAGCCATGTTGGTGTCAATGGCAGATTTAAACAGACAATGCTTGAATGCACCATCGTAGACATCCAACAGCTGACGGGGGCTCGAGACCTCTAGTCTCTGAATCTCTGAGTTAGTCTCTTCACTTGTGTCCCCCCACCCCCCTCCATTCCTCAGACAAGACTAGACCAAAAGCCTTGGTCTCTCCTCTCCTTGAGACTGTGGCTCCCGATGCCTGAAGCCTGTTGCCTCCCTCCACCCCCAGACATCACTGGCCACCGCTGAAGGCTGGTCCTGTGAGTCAGCTGGGAAGCACTGGTCCTCTTTTCTCTCTTACGCCCACATTCTTTGTGACATACAGAGTCCCCAACCCACCAACTAGCATTTCGCTGGGCAGTTCTAAGTCTGCCTGAGCCTGAGTGTGAGGGGACTCACCTAGATCCCCCGGGGCACCCCCCCCAACTGGCCCAGCAGTCAGGAGAGCCCGGTTCTGTTCCAGTCCGGCGCTTACAAGCTGCGTGTTCCTGGAGCAGCCAGGTGTGACTGTTCCAAGTCCGCTGTTTGCTCAACTGTGCAATCAATGACACCTAGTAGGCCTCTCTCCAGGGAAGGAGGGCTCAGCCCGAGGCCACCAGGTGGCAGTACCGGGAAGGGTTCACCAGCAGCCCGTCAGCTGAGGGGGATGAAGCTTGAAGGGGCAAGACACCAGTCCCTCCCTCAGCTCCTGCCTCACGGCTCCTGAGTCTTCTCGGAGTCGTCTTCTCCTGCCTTTCCTCTACCTGCCTCCCAGGAACTGACTCCCCCTTCCCACACACCTCCCCCCTGGCCTCCTCCTGGGTCCCCTCCCTGCCCTCCCCCAGGCATGCTTGAAGACTCACTCCTTGGAAACGCTGTCCGCCTACCTCACAGGGCTCATCCCTGTCACCTTTGTCACGCCTCCATCATTAAAAAAAAGTTCTCCATGGAAGTAGCGTTGCACTACCACATTCAAATTTCAGCTGTGTGCCCCTAAAATCAGCATTTAGATAGACAACGCGAAGTTCACCCCTAAGAGTCACCTCTGTCCTTCACCATACAACGGACCCCTTTTGCCTGGCTTATCCATCCTCTTCCCGCTGGTAACCACGAAAAGTTTGGTATTAATCTACAGATGAATACCACAGATCTAAAATATTATTTGGCCCATCCACGCCCATCCAAATTTTCCTTGAGGTCCTCTGAGGACCGGCGGGAGAGCGTCGGTCTCCCGGCCACTGCCCTGGCGCGAGGCTCTCGGTACAGGACCCCCGCGGCCTCCTGCTTCGCAGCAACCCCCTCGCTTCACTGTGGGATCCCAATAGAGAAATGACAGTGTCCCACGGCTCTGTGAGCCC
This sequence comes from Condylura cristata, assembly GCF_000260355.1. Taxonomy (NCBI): domain Eukaryota; kingdom Metazoa; phylum Chordata; class Mammalia; order Eulipotyphla; family Talpidae; genus Condylura; species Condylura cristata. The sequence goes on from NW_004567127.1 coordinate 3,545,256, forward strand.
TTACGGACATTCTGTTTCTTCATAATGGAGCCTCCTCTTACCTGCCTGTCTCATCATACATAGCCTTCAACTCAGGGCATTTGTCCCTGACCCTGGCCAGTGGTCTCTGCCCGTCCCTAAGCGGCCGGGCCTCTGGCTGGTTCTCAGGGGAGCCTGTTCTCAGGGGGGCTGGTTTGGGGGACCCTAGGCTCCGCCGCCTCGGCAGCACTGAGCTATACTCCAGTTGTGTAGCGACGCCATCTCCACACACTCTGGGAGTTGGGGGCCCCAACGGGACGTTCCGCCTTCTCCTGGATTTTAAAGAAGATCTCTGTCTCCCCGTGGGAATCATGTTACTCGCAAGGCGGTGGGTCCCATCGCCCCTGGCCTAGGAGAGCACTCGCAGCGGCAGGCCTGCCAGTTTGGCCTTTGTGGGTACAGCTCATGGCAGTAGAAGCCCAGGAAGGTCAGGTCACTTGGAGGCTGTGACACCTCTGACTCCTGAGATCCGCCTGGAGCGATTCCGGGGCCTTTGCTCAAGTTGCTCCCATTATCACAGCATCAACCCATTCTTCTTTGACAGTAAAAATTGCCTCCGGTGTATTATTCCCTTTGCTAATCATTCACTTTCTGCACAATAAAGATGCCAGATACTGAGCAGATACTGTCCTGCTAGAACAATAAGTATTCAGCGAAGAGGTCAGAGCTCAAGCCTCCTTCTCATGGCCAGTATCTTAGCTTCTGTTCCTGACTGGGACATTCACCTCGCCCGTTTCTGTCTCCACTTACTGTGAAGTAGATGCCGCTCTTGTTTAGATGGCCTCCGAACAGCAGCTGCTGTGCAAAGGACCGTCCTGGGGGTGAGGTTCTGTGCTGGTCAGGCCCACCCTCCTCCCTCTGTGTGTTCCTACATGCGGCAGAGAACTGGTAGTGACTGAAAGGCTGTGGAGGTCACCCCCACCCCACTTCACTTAAGAGCGCAGGGGCCGGTAAGGTGTTGGCCTGTTAGAGTAACTGTAGAGTTGACCTTGACTACACTTGTGCTGTGCTGAGCACTTTCCATCCATTCCCATATTTTTATATCTTTATAACACTCCAAGGAGCCCCTCCAAGGAGGGACTATTATTATTAGCTTGTTGAGTTCACACAAATGGGGAAACTGAGTCATAGGCAAATTAGTGCCAATGCCAAAGTCACCCCGCCGGTGAAAAGCCAGTTTCCGAGGGAGACAGTGGGATTGATGAGCCATTTCCTTCACTTTTTTTTTTTAAGATTTAGTTATTCATGCCTACAAGAGCTGGGGTCCAGGCCGGAGATTTGGGGGTAGGGGAAGTGAGAGGATTTACCAGAGGCAGGGCGAGGCGTAGAACAGGCAGGTCTACAAAACATACTGCTGAGGAGAGCAGCGGGGAGACAGGAGAAGTCTACTGTGGCCTGTCGTTCAGCTCGGGGCCAGGAGTAGAACTCATGCTGCCGTGGCTGCAGCCAGCTCCACAGTGCTTTGCTTTAACCCCTTACACCAGCAGGGAAGGCCCTTCTTTCACTCTTTATTGAAGCCAATTGGTTTGTGATACTCCGAGGTGCCAGGACTCAGCTCTGTACTCTGCTTTGCACTTCCGCACTCAGCTGCCCCATGCTCCAGCGCTGCTCATTTCTCCATTGCTTGGAACAGCATTTGGGCTTCGTTTCTTAGTGTTCTCCATCCAGCAAGAACCAGGGAAAGCTGACCAGAGAGTCCCTGTGTCCAGCTGTTCCTAAACTAGCCAGGTACAAAGGACCACCGATTTTAAATGCCGAGAATCTTTATGTGACTCGGGTTCTGGGCGCCGTGGCCTGGGGTTTCCATGCGTGGACGTTTTCAGAGTAAGACCCGCCTGTTTTGGAAAGGAGAAGTCCAGAAGCTGGACGCACCAGTGGTAATGAAGTGGAAAGTTCTCCCAGGGCTATGAAGCTTAATTAAAAGGAGATTGATTAAGGAAAGTAAAGAGAGTACTATGAGTCCTCTTAGTACAAACTCTGTGTTTGCCCAAATCAAACAGTTGCCATTTCTGAGCAGAAGCCAAACACCTGTTGCTGCAGAAGGGAAAATTTCAGGCCGCATTTTTCAGCACTATCGCTGATAATGGCTGGCCATGCAAAGCTTCCAAAAGGAACATCTGGGCTCAAAGGCTTATCTGGCCCTTTGCTTATTTTCTTTATCTGTACGTGCACCTTAGCTGGGACTGCAGGCTGGGACTCTGGCCCTGGAACCCCCACACCCCCTTCATCGACAGACACATTGCTTGTGTGCGGCTGCCCTAGACAGCAGTGATGCTCCCTGGCCTCAGGAGCTCGCCCTGTAGGGGAGCAGAATGGGCTCCTCTGTCCACTGCCTATACCAGGTCAAGGGCACTGAGAGCTGTGCTGGTGGACCCTCCTCTACCCCAGTGGGCAGTAATTACTTACAGAAAAAGCACAAAACCGGCTAATGTCTAGCCTCAGGCCAGGCGCTGCTGGGGCTGAATGAGCCTCTCAAAGGGCCACACTGACCAAGTTCTCAGCTGTGAGGGCAGGCATATCTGCGTGCTTCAGTATTCCTGCCTTGCCCGCGAACCTCCTGACTTACAGATCTGACTGCTTCTTGCCTACCTCAGCGCCCCATCACCCATGGTCTCCGCGAGCCCCATTCATTGATGCAGGTGTAGCGGCAACATTCTGTATTTTTAAATGCAACCCACTGTCCAGCTTACCTGGGCTAGGAGATTTTCCAGGATAGGAAAGTTTTAGTGCTGAAATGGGGGAGGTCCTGGGCATGCTGGGGTGAGTGGCCAGCCCATTTCGGGGTGACTGTGATTTCTAGCAGGGGTCTGAAGCTATAGACCCACGGGTCAATCTGGCCAATCACCTGCTTTGGTGAATAAAGGTTTTGGGGAGCATCGCATGCTCATTCATTTGTACGTTGTTTATGGCAATTTTTACACTGTGGTAGCAGAGCTTAGTGGTTGTGACGGAGATTACAGGAGTCCCCCCGAAAACTAAAATATGTATCACTTTACAGAAAGTATTTGCTGACTCCTGCTAAATCCAACAATGGATGCCTTTTCATTCTCAATTAATTGCCTTCTCTTCAATCTCATGTTTCCTTTCTTTGCTTTGATGGCTCAAGGCACCTGAAGAAGTGCCAAGTGCTGTTCTTTTCATTTCTTTTTTGTTTGCACATGCTGCTCCATTCCCCAGAGATCTCCCCTTCCCCCTTTGCTTGGTTAGTTTCTTGAGGTCCACCTGGCCTTGGTTCACGTGGTCCTTCTCCAGGAAGTCTTCCCTGATCATCCCTTCCTCTACTCATGTACAGAGAAGCTCCCTGTGCATCCTCTGTCCCCATGGCCTTGCTCATTGCTGTCTCCTTCTGGGCTCTGATATTCTCTAGGGAAAACACTAGGGGAATGTCAGCTGTGTGTGCCCAACCCTTAGCTCATCGCCTAGCAAGGCTGGCAGAAATCACATAAAAGATTGTTGAATGATGCGTCTATAAAACAGGAATAAGAATGCCCTAGGAGATTTATCTGTATCTGTGCCTTAGTTAGCAAGTTAGATTGGCACTTGTGTCTGGGGCTCCACCCTCCTCATTTCTGGAAAAAGCATTGGCATGGATGTGGCTGCTCTACTCAAGCGATGAGGGTCCTTTGGCCCGATGGGCCCAGTTCTGGGGGAAGGAGCAAGGATAGTGCACTATTCCTGCTAGCATGGACAGTATCTCCACTGGAGATGCTTTGGGGAGCAATAAGAGACAGAATAAAATCTGAGTTTTTTTTTTTTTTTCTGAGAATAGGTTTTATTTTCTTGGAAAACTCAAGGGGAACTATAGGGACCCCCTTCTTGCTTCTATACTTTTTCCATTTTTCCCAGGTCTGCTTGTCTCCAAATACACCAGATGTGATAAGTTTTGAAACAAACTGAGTTATGGCATGTTTTATGACTCTAAATTAATCCAATGGCTTGAGATCAACAATGGCATTCAAAAAGTACTTGAAAGCCGACTCATATTTCCAAAAATTGGTTTTTCTTTTAAGAGAATTTTTTCAGTTTGATCTGTTGCTTTTAAATTTCCAGAAACTGTTCTGCTCCAGATGAGTGATTCTGCTCCCAGAAGTAGGAGAATCCCCAGTGGTGCTCAGCTCAGCCTGCTGGGCCTCTGTCTGCACTGACCTTCTGGGGGAACCAACGGGCCTCCCAAGGCCAGAGGAAACCTTCCTCAGGGAACGCTGTCCACCCAGTGGGCCAGCAAGGGACACAGGAGTCATCGTCCAGATCAGCTGATAGCACCATAAGAGAGAGATTCCAGCATGAGATGAATCTGCCGACCTTGATCTCACACTCCTCGGAGGAGGGGGCTTGGCAAGAGCTCACCATCAATTAATGTTCAGGCTTCTGACTTTGCCCTCAGGGACATTTTGTTCCTTCAGCTACTGTGCGTCTGATCTGAGTTCCCTCTCCGTAGGGTCTCTATGATGGAGAAGCCTGGAAGATCGCAAGGTCATGTTGCTAGAGTTATGTGATCTGAACATGGTCCTGACGTTGGATCCACAGCAAAGCATGTAGCTTCTCAAGCCCCTGATTCTTCTGCTGTCAAATAAGAATCCCGGTTCACATCTCAGAAGGTTAAATGTTACCTAGTTCCCATGTGGAGGGTTTTAAATGTTCCTACACGTATTGGATGTCCTTAGTTCCCGGCAGAGGACACATAATTCTGAGCAGATGGGTGTAAGTGAGACACATGCCAGGTGTGTGGGACCACCACAATCGAGAGGACATCCATGTGCCACCAGGTCTGGGCTGCTGGTGTTAGCAGCCTCACGCCTTTCTTCCCAGAGAACCCCAGAAACCTTCTACTAAGCCTCTTGGTTCATATGACTCTGTGGAAGTTGGAAATTAGCCGACGCTCAGGACAGTGGGAAGCTGTGGGTCTTGGCCAACCTGGAGGGGTGTTTCTCAGGGCCCCTCCTCAGTCACCAGGCCATGCCCATGTTTCGTATTTCCTCGAGGCTGCCATCTCCCCCCAAAACTTTCAAAGTTTTGAAGACTTTCAAAGACTTTTGAATGAGACCTGCACTCCATACCTCTATTCTAAACTGGAGACAGACTCCCCAGTTAGAAAGCCCCTCAGTACCATAGATACATGGGCACCCCAAACTCATGTCCAGAATACAACTCATCTTCATCCCCTGCATTTCTGCCTCTTCATCCATCCTCAATATCAGTCAGTGGTATTCTCCTCCACCCTCTTGGTGAAGCCAGAAAGTGTGGACCCATCCTCTGCCTTCCCTCTTTCTGGTCTTGCTTTATATTTAGTCAACCATGAAGTCATTTATTTAGTCATTAATTTTACAAATTTTTATTGAGAACTTATTAAAAAGTAGTAGTGCTTGTAAAACACTCTATCATGTGCTAGATTAAAAAGAAATGAACAAAATAAATATGCTCTCCATGCTCTATGGGAAGACAGGCATAAGACAAACGAACATACACATGAGCACACACTACTTGCAAGTTCTGTAAAGTGCCATGAAGGAAAAGCATAGGGTGCTTTAAGGGATGTAATAAGAGGGCCAAAGTTAGACGAAGAGGTCAAGGAGTGCGTTCTAATCAGGAGTGTTTCCGTTACAAATGACAAATAACAGAAGCCCAATTTGGCCTAGTTTAATGAAAAAGGAGGAATTGGTTGAAAAGTCACTGGGGTAACTCATAGGATCAAGAAACTGCTGACAATTCAGGCTTGGAGAGGTCCTCAAGAGTAAATGATGAGATCCAGAAGTAGCAAAATGTCCGAACTCCCTGTCTTTGCTCCAAAGAACTCCTGCCTTTGCTCCAAAGAACTCCTGTCTTTGCTCCCTGTCTTTGTCTCCTTCTCTCTCTCAGTCAACCTTTTTCTCTTCTACTTCACACAAGCTTTCCCTACACAGTAGGAAACATGATGTACAGCTCTGGAGCAATCTGGCCTAAGGGCATGTCCAGGCAGGAAAGTCTCTGAGGGGGGTTCATGTTGACAAGAAGAAGGGGAGACTGGGAATTTGGCCCAGCCAAGATTACTGTTCACCCCTGCACCCAGAAAGTGAGAGTCTGTGAGTGTTGTGGGGATATTTGAGTGTCTGGCAGAAAGAGTGAGGTGAGGGGTAATCATCAGAAGACTTTGTTGAAGTGGTAATAGACTTAAAAGATAAGTAAGATTGGGTCCTCCCTGGTGGAGCAGCAGGTTAAAGCACAGCACTGAGAAGCTAACGCCACTGCAGCATGAGTTCGATCCCTGTCCTGGAGGTGACCCACAGGGTGCGGCAGACCTCTCCTGACCCGCCCGCTGCTCCCCTCAGCAGTGTACTTCATCCATCTGCCTGTTTTGCTCCCCACTCTGTGTGTAGTGAATCCTCTTACCGTCCCTGCACCTCTGGCCTGTACCCCAGTTCTGTTTGCATAAATAAATAAATCTTTACAAAAAAAAGGACATTGATCAGAAGGATGTTGCTGCGAGCCCGCCCTGGTGGTGCAACGGTTAAAACGCAGCACTATGAAGCTAGGCACAGCTACTTTAGCACAAGGCCGGTCCCAGCCAGGGAACTACCCCCATGGTGCGGCAGACCCTTCCTGTCTCCCCGCTGCCCCCCTCAGCAGTGTACTTTGTCGACGTGTCTGTTCTCCCCTCTCTGTTTCCGGTGAAGCCTCTCACCACCCCTGCACCTCTGGCCTGTACCCCAGTTCTGTCTGCATAAATAAGTAAATCTTAAAATAAAAAAAAGGATGTTGCTGCAGTTAAGGTAAGAAATGGTGGTAGTCTGAACCAAAAGATGAGGAGAAAAATGAATTTGCAATATATCTAAGAGTTAGAGTGAATAATATTTGGTAATAGATTGGATGTGGAGGATGAAAGGGAGGGAGGAGCCAGAATGTTATCCAGAGTCCTGTTTCGTGCAATGGACTGGTTGAAATTGCCATTTGCTGAGGTAGGGCGACTAACTATAGGGGGATTGCTTTTGAGGCAAGAAGATGAGGAATTTAGTTTTGAACTTGTTCAGTTTGCAATATCTGCGCATTCGATATATAAGCAAAATGAAACTTGGCGTGTGTGTGTGTGTGTGTGTGTAACAGATAGCCTATAGAGACATGGGATTGGGGATCTCAGTTAAGAAAATTATAGAGTGAAAGAGGAGGAATCCCTGGAAAGCTTCAACATCAGAGGACAGAGAGGTGGTAAGCAACGTGTAGAAAAGAAACAGCAACTTAGAAGGAAAGTATGTTATTGGGGGACCTAAAGAAGGTACTTTAAGAACAGAAGTAATCCATGACATCAACACAATGGAGGCCAGGCAAAGATGTTATGCTAAATGTTATGTACATAGCCTTTTCTATTTAGCAGTGTAGTGGACACTGGTAACCTTAGCAAGAACAGTTTGGGGGAGTGAGGTGTGTGGGAGAGTTTACAGTCAAGAATGAGACAAAGATGCCTACCCACACTTTATCAATTCATTATTGTATGGAAGGTCATAATCAATGAAATAATACAAGAAAAGTAAGTAGATGGTATAAGAGTTTTAAAGGTAGAATTAAATGGGTCATTATTTGCAGATGACATGATAAAGAAAATTGAAAGTAATTTAATTGTTAGAATGAAGAAAATTTAGCAAGATAACTGGATATAAGATTAATATACAAAAGGCTATTGCATTTTTCTACCCAGCCCAAGTAGAACTAATAATATTTTAAAAGTTAACATTCACAATGGCTATAATGACAATTTTAACAACCTAAAATAGAAAATATCCAGACCTATGTACAATCTTTGGGGGGAAGAAAACATAAAATTTTACTCAAAGGCAATAAATAAAACCTAGTAAGTAGACGAAGATACCATATTAATGTGGAAATGCTCATGAGCAGAAATATGTCAGTTTCTCTAAGGAATTCTTGCATTAAGTTACAAGGAGATTTAAAAATAAAATCTAATGGATGCATATGGCGTACATAGGTAGATCTGGCAATAGACAATAAATAGCCTTTAAAATACAATATAGTCACAACCATCTTCATTTTTACAGGTTGTTCCCATTATTCAGAATCATCTTCCATTTTACTTTGTCAAACTTCTCTTTATCCTTAAAGACCCTGGTCAGACTTAATCACCTCTATTTTCCCCAAACTATACTGCTTCTGAATCATGTGCTTATTTCAATTATCTCTTGGAACACAATGTGTTTTAGTCTATATGAAGTTACAATTTTACATTAGAGCTCATGTCTTAGGCAATAATCTGAAAGGAAGCTCAGCTATGGAGTTTCCTAAAGGCCTAAGTGAGTTCTCAACTATCTTCTGAGGAACAGAAGACTTAGAGTTAGCTCAAGCACCAGGGGAGAGTCCTGAGCAGGACATATTTCTCACCAGTATTTCAGGGCAGGATATATTTCACACCTGTATTTCCCCCATCCTGACCTGACTTTTGAGAGACTCTGGGATAGCCCAAGAATCTGAGGTTCTAGATGTTGGGAACCAGAGGTAGAAGTCATGGGCTGTCTTGCCCTAAAACCAGGAGCTTCAGTGCTTCTTTAATACCCAACAGATTGCACAGAACATGACCGTCTTCTTCCCCCAAAGACCCTCTGGCCATCACATACCTGAAAGGAGTAACAAAAACATTGCTCATAGATTGTTAACTACTAACAAGGATAGAACTGACAAGGAACTTTGAAACATACTGTGGTCAAGTTGGCATAAACCAGTAAAGCAGAAAAGGCTCTCTGAGGTATCAGCATGAGGGAAGATAAAGCCATGAGGGAAGATAATCTACTGGGTAAAAAAAAATTATTTCTGGCTTAGTGTTCAGCAAATCTATGACTTTTGTCATGGTACAGTCACCTGTAAAGCTTCTAGAGTTTTATACTAATGTAGCAACCTTGACCCCCCAGATTTGAGGGTAGTTTATAATCTTCTTGAGCATACTAACATGATTTTCACTATGATGCATTTATGGAGAGCTTTGGATATAATAGAGCCCATTGAGGACAAATCAATAGATGAATAAATGAAACAGAAAATACATAAAAGCTTGAGAGCCTTAATTTCCGTGAAGAGAGGGAGGGAGGGCTTTTCTAGTAGTATTTTCTAGTATCACTTTTGTAAATGTATAATAGAAATAAATATATAGAGAAGGCATTTTGTTTTAAAGTGATGCTGGTAAGACTCATGTTGCACAGGTTTCAAGGACTCAAAGACGATTGATGATGAGATTCTGAGCAAAATTGCTCAGAGGCATAGTACGATCTGTATTTATCAAGCAAATATCTCCCCAACATGTACATGGACAAGGTTATTGTTCCAGGCATTGGAGGGGAGCCATAGATAAGTCTTCAAAACAACCTACAGTCTGATTGCGAAATAATCACACACATAGATAAAGCCAGAGAGGACAAAGAGAAGGCTGGAAAGGCGAGTAAGAACTGCCTGGATTTCCAAACTGGTCCCTCTATCTGGAGTTTTGTAAAAGGGGCAAAGCAGAGGGAAATGGAATAGTGGAATAGCCACAGTTTGGAGGGCTTTTTTTTTTTTTTTTAGTATTTATTTATTTGTGCATACAGAACTGGGTACAGGCCAGAGATACAAGGGTGGTGAGAGGATTCACCAGAGACAGAGCAGGGAGCAGAACAGGCGACTGACAAAGTCCACTGCTGAGGGGAGCAGCAGGCGGGCCAGGAGAGGTCTGCTGTGCCCTGTGGGTCACCTCTGGGGCAGGTGGGGATCAAACTCATGCTGCAGTGGCTTTAGCTTCTCAGTGCTGTGCTTCGACCTGCTGCGCCACCAGGGAGGGCCCTGGGGGGCTTATTTTTTAAGGCAAATCCATGAGTGTGGGTAAAATTGTAAGGAGAGGTTCCCAATGAGTAGTAAAACATGTTTCACACCTCTCTGACACTGCCCAGGAAAACCACTACTGACTTTTATTTACCTTTTTAAAAATGTAATACTGTTTATGTGACTTCAGAATATCTCGGGATTATTCTAAACATACCAAACAGTAACAGAATGTGGCAAGTTGTGGAGTAGGGAGGATTCTGAACTCCCACGGGCGAACTCCACCTGGCTGACAAGGAGAGTCCTGCAGTTTGTTCAAAAACAGTTTAAAATTATGGCTCTGAACTAAAAAACATCCAACCGTTTCCCATCTAGCTGACCTCCAGCCTCGGCCCCCACAGCTAGGAAGGAGCAGACTGCAGTCTCCCTGAGCAAAATCAAAACAATCTGAAGCGGAGAGGCGGCGCCTGGCCACCTCACCGCGAGCCGAGCCGCAGCCCCACGGCCTCCCCACCACGCAGCCCGCGGGACAGTTTACCTGGGCCTGTCCTAGCCGCAAAATACGCATGCGGCCAGTTGGTCCTCAGGACTCCTAGCCAGTAACCACCTGTGAACGCCACCGGACCAATCAAAAGCAGAAAAGGCAGAAAACAACTTTCCACACCTTGTCGTGCCAACAGCAGAGTGCACAGGGTCAGAACTGGGGAGCCAGCGCCTCCTCGTTGCAGAACTGTTGGGAAATACGTGCGACTGGGATACAGTTTCAGGAGCTCCGGCTCCTGTGGTCGCTTCACCAAGTGCTACTGGGTCGAAAGCTAGCCTGGTGACCTCACTTAGTCTTTCATTACCTCCTTAAATGTCCCTTCTCAAACTGGGTGTTAGAGTTTCAACATAAAAATTTGAAGGCGATACAATTCGTTTAAAGCAAATTAATTTATAACAGTTGGGAATGAAAAAATTCTGTTCACAGTGAATGGAAAAGAAGTAAAGGCAAGTCCATCTATTTAAGGAACTTAATTCTGGAGGAATTTCAAACACTGCCAACTATATTAGAACATCTAGAGAGACAAAGGTACAACTGGACTTGTATCTTCATCTTGGAAAGCACAAAGTCGGCCAAGAGCATTGTGAGTATTGTAAATGAAGAAGTAGTAGTAGAAGCATGTGATGCTGTCAGAATAAACAGAAGAGTCAAAAGTGTTTGTAGGCACAGCCTGGGGAGTGTTAAGCACAGTGTTGGTCATGTGCAAACATGACAAGCAGATGTCCAGCCACAATGCCAGGGACAGGCCCTCAACCTCGGTAGGTAGAAAGGAAATCTCCTGGCATCTTGCTCTCAGTCTTGTAGCCTCTAGCGCTATGAAAAACACGTCTCTGTTTAAACTGCCCAGTCTGTGGTTCTCTGTTATGAAGCCTAGCAGGCCAGCACACCCACTTTATAAGATTATTATAAGATCATTTATTTATCAGATAATAATTTTCATGATTTATTTCTTGTTCTCTGATTGTCCCTTTTTCATTTAGTCTTTATCCTGGCAGCCAGCTGCAATTTATTCTTCAATGACTGTGAGAATATTTCAAACTTTAAAATCTGTTCTTTCCTCCAACTGTTTTCTCTAAAAACCTGCTTTTTATTAGTTTGTTTTCCTGTCTCCCTTTCCATGAAAGGATTTCCCTCAAATGTCTTGAGGCCCTTAATTCTACCCAGGAGAAAGTACTATTAAATTTTTGGTGAATTTCCTTCCTATTTTCTCTTCATCTGGAATGTTATTATACATAAAATGTTAATAAAGTCTTGAGATAATTATCCTGGGAACTCCAATTTTATGGGTACAGTGATCTGCTCAACGCCCTTTGAGGCTCTAAGTCTTGCTCTTGGCATTCATCCATAAAAAGTGAATGGACAAAATGCTGATTCTCTCAGATCTCCCTGTGAACATAACAAGGGAACTGCAGAGCAGTATCTTCATAAACAAATACAAAAGTTCTAAGCAAATTTAACGAATTTAATCCACTCACTTATAAAGAAGAAGGTGCATTTTGACTATGTGTGATCAGTTTCAAGAAAGCAGTGTTAGCTTAGCATTCAAAAAATCGTCAAGATATGTGACTTTTTTGTTCAAATCAAAAGAGAAAGACCACATGATCATCTTAACAGGCTTGGAAAAAGCATTTATCTCAATCTTTAATGATGATAAAAATTTCCAGTAATGTAGATCCATGAAGGAAACTTACTTAACCTTACTAAGAGCATTCATAACAGAAACTCTAGTTAATATCATATGTAATGGTGAAAGGCTGACTACTTTTTCCCTGAGGTTGATTAAAGCAAAGATGTTTACTCTCACCACCTCTGTTTAATATGTATTTGGAGGTGCTAGGAGGTACAATAGATAAGAAAAAAAAATTCAAAGCATAGTGATTAGAAGAGAAGAAATAAAACCAGACTCATTCAACAGACAACATAATCATTGATGCTGGAAACCCGAAATACGCTATTGGAATGCTTCTGTAAATAATAAATGATTGCAGAGTGTAAATAAATAATAAAAGGTTGCAGAGTGTGATGTCAGTATATGAAAATCTATTGCACTTGTATGTATTAGAAATGAGCAATTGAAAAACAAATTAAATGAGAATGCAATTTATAATGGCATAAAAATATAAAATATTTAAGGTTATGTTTAAAAATATATGTGCATCGCCTGTCCTATTATAACTATAAAATGTTGAAAAAAGAAATTAAGCTCTACATAATTCTGAGATCAGCCAGGGTCTAAATTGAAAGACTCAATATTGCTAAAATGTTGATTCTCCTCAAATTGATCTCTGAATTTAACATAATCACAATCAACCACCATGAGACTTTTTTTCTTGGCTATAAGTTAGCAAGTTGATTATAAAATTTATTTGCAAACAGAAAGGACCTAAAATAACCAAACAATTTTAAGAAGCTGGGAAAGATAATGGGTTTAGATTACTGCCTTAAAGAATTTATAAATTCAGAGTCATCAAAACAGTATTATATTAACATCAAGATTTAATACATTAACAGAGCATTATAGAGTCCCAAAATCCATAGATCCATATATATGGTCAGTTGACTTTCAATAAAAATGCAAAGACAATATAGTGGAAAGTGGATATCTTTTCAACAAATGATGCTAAAACAATTGGATATTTGTATAAAAAACAAAAAGAATATCAAGTCATACCTCATAAAATAAAGAAAAATTAATACAGAAATTAACTCCAGATCTAAATGATCTACATGGAAAAGCACTATGCTAAATTTAACACTATGGAACTGCCAGAAGTAAACAGAGAGGACAACATGGTCACATGGGATTAGATCAAAATGTCCTAGCTACACCACCAATGTGAGTTGAGGTGTTATGATATCTAATAAGAAATATCTATTTGGTCTATGCTTCCGGCACAGAGCCCCTAAAACTCATGGAATTTCCTAGGTGATAAGAGCACCGGGCACCTCTTATTCTAGAGTTTGCTCTTTGACCCTGCTTATGACAAGGCTTCCAAAACCCATGTACTTTCCTGAGTGATAGGAGTGTCTTTTGTTCTAGCTCTGGGTGGGCTCCTGGGTCAGGTCTGGTTGCTGGAAAGACCAACCCTTGTTTAAAAGTTTAGCATTTTAAGCTCCACCCCATTCTCTTGAGAAATGGAATTAGTGATCTAGCATATTAATGATGGTATTTCTATAAAAATCCAAAACATGCAGCGTTCAGAGAGTTTCCAAGTCACGAGCACGTCAGTGGACCAGAAGGACCCACCCCAGCTCCATGGGCACAGACGGTCCTGGATCAGGACCCTTCCAGATCTCACCGTTGTGTCTTTCCGTCTTGCTGTGCCCATGTCCTTTAGAACGTCCTTTAATAAAACAGGAACCTAAGTGAATGTTCTCCTGTGTCCTGTGGCAATCCACGTAATCCAACCCAACGTAGTGGTTGTAAGAACCTCCAATATGGGGCCCTCCCTGGTGGTGCAGCGGGTTGAAGCACAGCACTAAGAAGCTTAAGCCACTTCAGCATGAATTCGATCCCCGCCTGCCCCGGAGGTGACCACATGGCGCGGCAGACCTCTCCTGACCCGCCCGCTGCTCCCCTCAGCAGTGAACTTTGTTGATCTGCCTGTTCTGCTCCCCACTCTGTCTCTGGTGAATCCTCTCACCCTCCGCATCTCCTGTTCTGCTCCCCACTCTGCCCCTGGTGAATCCTCTCACCCGCCGCATCTCCAGCCTCTACCCCAGCTCTGTATGAATAAATAAATCTTTAAAAACAAAAAAAAAGAACCTCCAATATGTAGCCAAGTAGAACAGAAGTCATGTGTAAACGTGTGATTGGTCTCTGAAGTTCAGGGACAAGGGCCCTGGGACTGAGCCCTTCACCTCAGCTGTTGGTCTTATCCTATCTCCAGCTACTGCCGGAACTGAAAATGGAAGGACACCAGAGAATTGCTCACTTTGGGGAAATCCCTGCACATTTGGTGACTAAGACCACTGACGCGTTCCCTGACCGAGAGAGAGAATAGGACTGAGGCTTATTAAAACACAAACTTCTCGATGAACTGATTTTATCCAAATGAAGAAATTCTTCCCTTCAAGAGACACTTAAAAGAATAAAATGGTAAGTCACAGACAGGGAGAAGATATTTGTCAGTCGTACATCTGATGAAGGCCTTGATTCAGATCTGTAAGGAAGTCTAAATTTCAATGATGGGGGAAAATGCAATTTTTAAAAAATGTGAATGAAGTGTTTGAAGCAGATACAAGACTTGGACAGATATTTCACCAAGAAAAGTTCTATGAGTGACAGCTAAGCACCTGAAAAGCTAATGGACATCAGCATGAAGGAAGAGCAAATTAAAACCATGTGATGTGATTACAGACTATCGCGAGATCCCACTCGCACACCTGTCCAAGATATAAAAGGATGGGAGGCATGAGAACACTCATCCTGGCTGGTGGGATGGGACGACGCAACCACTTTGGAAAACACGGTGGTAATTTACTTAAAACACTCCTACTATATCCCCTAGACATTCCGCTCCAGGTACTTACCCTGGAGAAATCCAAGACTTGTTCTTGAACCCTGCTTTATTTGTAACAACCTACAATAAGCCCAAATTGGAAACAAATTGGATATATTCCTAAGAAGAAAAACTTTTCAGCAATAAAAAAGAATCAACTGCTGATCCATTGAATATGACTAAACATTGAATCACTATGTATGAAGTCAGACAGGAAAACGTACGTACTGCATGATTGCATTCATAGAAGATGCTAGACATGTAGATGATCTTAATATCAGGAGACCCATCAGTGGTTGCTTGGTATGAAATGGACAGAGTGGGAAGATGGGGTTACCAAGGGTTGTGAAGACATCTGTGGGAGTAGATGTGTCTTTGGTCTTGATTGGTATGATATTTCGTGGGTGTGCACATATATGAGAATTCACCAAGTGGGCCTATCTTTAATAGTTAAACAAACTATTAAAATCAAGCACATAAAATATATACTGTATATAATGTGCATAACAACTAGCACAACCTAGACATCCTTCAAGGCACTTTTAAACACAGCACACAGAGAAGAAAGCGAAAACATCACGATTCACCCCACTGACTTCTGCAAGAAGAGCGATGCAAATGCAGGTTGACCCTATAAACCATGTGAATGGTATAAAGTGCCCATAGAAGGTTGCCCACCACGTCCTCACCTCCCTCTTGTACCCTCTCTTCCCCACCACACTCACGATGAGCTGAGCTATGGGGTGGTTTACATGGCTCTATTTATGACTGGAACTTTTTATCATTTGAAAACAGGTCAATATCCCTGGATAGCTTTTGAAAGAGCCCCGAGCTATCCAAATCTCGCCCAACACAAATATACTAAATATCCCAGTGAAATTCACTTATTAGCTAGTAAAGTAGACGATTATAGCTCATATATTACTTTTAAGTTCAAATGGATGCAGGTTAATTTTTGAACATGCGATATGTGACATGATTTTATAGCCTGTGTGATTATATATTATATTTAATAATGACATCATACCTATAACACATTGTTATATATTATATAAAACTGTGTAGGATGTCAAGCATTCCACCCTCTGCCTCTGGTGAGGACAGAGCATCTGTATCCATTTCACAGCGCTCACATCAGCGTTTCATCATCTCACTTGAATAAAGTAATAGGAACTTGGGGGCTCAGTTTCTGTTCCTTTCCCAGATTTAGCCGGAGGCAGGATGGGTAAGAGATGAGGAAGCTGGAGCCTGGCGGAGACACGGCCCCTGGCCAGTGCACAGCCCGGGAGGAAAACAGGCACGCGCAGGCTGCCAGGGAGCTCCGCTCGGTGGCCCCTCTAGCCCAGCACCGTGTGGTAGCCTCTGGTGAGGGCGGGCAGCGGACACCTGCCTGGGCTGTCTTCTGTGCCCTGGACCCTCACAAGCCCGGGCACACACCATGACCTCACCTTCCTGACGAGGGGAAACAGGCCCAATTGCAGGACAGAGTTCCTGCTCTAGTCCGGAGGTGCCAGTTGGGGGTGCCAGTTGGGGGACGGCTGGCTGCCAAGGGGGAGAGCGAGGCAGACACCGGGGCTCAGCGCTCACGAGCGATGCCCTGGGTGGCGAGGCGGCCAGCCCCGCTGGGTGAAGGTGGGGCACAAAATGGTAAGAGCAGAGGCCACGGCTGTAAACCCAGATGCCGCCAGGCCTGGCCCAGCGGATTTATTTTGAAGAAAGTGGAAAGAGGGTGAGATGATTGACCTTGCCCAAAGGACCTTCAAAATTTTCGCTTTGCAGATGAGGGGGTGAGGGCAGCAGAAAGACAGAGCACTTATCCCAGGACAGGGCGGGCCCTGCGCCGCTCTCCCCAGCCCGGCTGGTACATAGAGCACAAAAGGGCACATCAGCGAAACAGGTGGAGCGACGTGCAGCCAGGCCTGCGTCCGACACCCACTTAGGCTCGGCTCGGCCGGGCTAAGCAGTGGGTCTTGTCTTGCCCTCATCAACCCGTTTATTTGTGGGAAACCTGAACCACCGGTCGGCCACTGGAGGCCGGACACCCGTGGTGGCCTTTATCCCACATCTAGCGTGGAGAGCAGGCTCCTGCTGTACCCTCGCAGCCAAAGGGAGCCCAGACATGATGCGAGGAGGAAAGAGCTAGAACACCTGACCCGGAAGAGTCGTGTGATGTAGACTGCAGAGCTGCAACCTGGGAGAGGCCTCCTTATTCTCACTGGCCAGGAGGGCGGGGCTGTGGACGACACAGAAGTGGGCCCACTGGGTGTCTGGTGTCCCTTTGCCTTCGAAGCTGGGGCCTCCCGTCAGTGGGGGTTCATATCTTCAGTGGAGGTTAGAGGTCGGAGAGCGGCGTGCCCGAGTCAAGAGGACTCGGGCTTTAATTCTGGGTGCCGTGGGATTCTCAGGAGAGTCCTATAGCTGGACACGTTCTCTTGTTTCTCCAGCCACGCAGGGATGCTGCACTGGCCAGCCTCAGTCCCAGGGCCGTGCGGGGCCTGGAGGGGCCTCATGTCTCAAAAGGTTGACAGGAGAGCTGGACTGGCAGGCGTGCCACGTTGGCACATTTCGACATCCCGTTTAAGAGGTGTTACATAGCTTTGAGACACCACTTGTGAAAATACAAGCCTGATTATGGAGCTGGGATGTTTATGGATTCGAGGCCCATCTGCTTCTTCCCCCTGGCTGTGAATTTGATCCCGTTCAACTGTGCTGAGTAAGAGCCACTTTGAATGATTATCGTGTTTGTGGGTTTTTCATTTAATGAAGTGTAAACTGAACTGGGATTTAGCTGTTAATGTTTCCAGTTTTTCCCTACTGCTATAAGGACTTCCTAAGCAATTCATACTTCCCATAATATTCCCTCTTTCTATCTGTAAAAGCTGCCCAGGATCTGATTTCAAGCCTTCTGTTTGTCTAAGTATTTTCTGTTGAGAGAAGGAGGGAGCAGAAAGAGTATCTGTGTGTCTTGGTGGAACTCTTGTGAGTCAGTGAAATTCCATTCATATCAGGTTAATTCCAAGCAAATTCTAAAGTTCTGCAGAAAAAGAGATGCACACAATAGCTATTTGTGCTGCTTTTCTGAATGAATGCATTTAGAAGTTAGCTTGTTTTGGTGTTTGGTATTCCACTACCAGTGCTATTTTGATCCCACCGGCTGGTCACATAGTCATTCAACAATCACTTGTTGACAGCACCCGTTACTGCTCCTGCCACAGTGTAGGACACTCTGAACCTGTGGGTCCTGGAGCCATGTGGTGGGGATTTAAATTCTGACTCAGCTGCTGTGGGGTCTTGGATATCTGGGCTAAGACTCTTCAAATGCCAGCAAGAGACAATTTCCTCTCATCTTAGTTCCACAAAAGAGTTGTCTTCTCCCTTGACACTTGAACTTTATACATTATGGATGCTGGGTGTCTTGAAAACAATTTTGATTCCTTTCTGTTCTTTCTCTGAAGAAAAAAATGTCAGTTTTCTTCCAGCTCCACAGTACCTCCATTTTCTCCTTGCCTCATCTGAAATTTCTTACACATCTTTCAGTGGTGACCTTCATCAGACCCACTCTTCCCGTCGGCAGTGGGCTTTCCCAGGCCTCGCTGGACAGTGTCCAGGAAAGACGACAAGCTAAGCTTCATCCTTTCTGTTACTGGCTATAGCCCCTGCTCCTCACCTCAAAGGGCCACTTGAAAATGGAAAGTCTCCACATGAACCTGTCACGTGCTGAGGTTAGTACCTGGGGTGAGTGAGTGTGCACCAGTTTTATGACTCTCCAGTGTCATGATAGGGCAGTGGTGCTTATGTTCTAGAACACTCTTTTTAAAATCTGAGGTCCTGCCAAAGTGCACTTTGGAGGAGGAAACAGGGTTGTGAAATCCAGCCTGTGCTCCGCTCCCAAGGTTGGGTAGAATGGTAGGAAAATGGGTAGCTTTTAAAAATAGTCCCAGGACCACTCCCTTTTCTACTTCTTTATGAATTAAACATTCACGAGAGACAAGAAGTGACAAAACGGAGCAAGATCTGCCTTGTGGAAAAAGTTTAATCTGGTGTTAAGAAAAAATTAATCCAAAAAGCAGTGTTTGGTAGAGGGCGTGACGTGCTAACATATGCTGAAGAGATGTGAGCTTGTACCCCTAAATCATATACGCCGAGCTGAAAAAAATATCACCTCCGTAAAAAATAATACAGTGCTAAAAAGTTCAGTCTGGTGTCAAGTGGTTTTCAACAGACAGATCCTTCCAACTACATTGCCCTCAAAGTCTTGCTCGCATTAAGCCATGACTATAAAATGAAGTTTTTTCCTGTAAGAACCACGTTATAGTAGCTCAGAGCTCCCACCTGCCAAATTGGAGAATTTTGGTTACTCCCCAACCGCGCCTGCTTACACACACACGCATGCGCACACAGCCACCTTCTGGAAGAGAAGCCACTCAGCCTCCACTGAGCTAGACCTCCACCTCTCCACCCCTGCACCTCTGCCCTTGGCCCGGCTGGCGATGTTTGCAGGGCCTTGGTCTCCCCCACCCCCGCCGGCCCTAGTCTGCTTCTGTCCCCAGCACGTCCCGGTGGTCCTCAAGGAGCTAGAGGAGGTATCACACAGTGAGGGAACCCGGCAGGGGGCTAAGGGGGCCCTGAGTGTTCAACTCTCAACCACAGGGCTCTTTGGGGTCACACACAGGGCCTCTGCCCACCCGCTGCCCAGGCCTGCAGCTGAGCCAGGATCGCCATGGGCCCCTCCGCGACCCCCGTGCCCAGAACAGGCACAGGCCTGCCTCAGCCGTTTCTCCCACCTTCTCCTTTCAGGGCGTCCTCCCAGCAGTCCCGCTTCTCCTGTATCTCCCCTCAGTCATGTTACCCCAGTCATCACACAAGTCTCAATGCCTTTGGAAGTCCAGGAAAAGAGATTACAACTCCCAAACCTTTGCCCCGGGGCCCTTGCAAATTCCTGGGGCCAGACAGATACACAGGACCACAGAGCCACCGCCCCCAAGGGGTGTCCACCCTCCCGGCCCGGCACTTCTGCCGCCATCATGAACACCCTCCCACGTGTCTTCCCAGAAGCGTCACTCAAACCAAGCACAATCTCCTTGTCTGTGTCTGCAGGGCTCTCCCCAGATCTTCGAGATGCAGCGAGGGCCAACCCCATCCCTCCAGCCCCCCTTTCAGTTCTGTCAGCTGCTCAGACACCTGGAGCCCATCTGAGAACCCCGAGAACCTGCCTACTATGCAGCAAGGCTGGACCCCAGGCCTCAGCAGGAGAGTGAGGGCTCCGGGCTTCCTACTCAGGAGAGAAGCATGGCCCCAGTGACGCCGAGGCGGGGTTACCGGGCTGAGAGGCTGCAATGAAAACGCCCAGGGAAACCTGCATTTCAGTAGCAAATCATTTTTACGGGGCGCCCCGGGCAGTCTGAACCCCCTCTCTGGAAACCCTCTCTGAGCAGCCTGGGAGCTGCTCCAAGCACTGACGCTCCCAGAAGCCGCAAAACCGCCCCAGCTGCTCAGGCCTCCCTCCCAGCCTGATCGTCTGGGAGCCGGTGCGGGTCGCTGGGGCCACTGCCCGGCCTGTGGACATGAGCCATGACCGGTAGGCCGACCAGAGTAAACAGTCCCTGCGGCCTGCGCGGAGAAGGGCGGGTTTCCAGGAAGATTAGGCAGAAGAGGCCGCTCCTGCCCAGGGTGCTGGCCTCCTGCCCGCCGTGTTTCACTTGGAGGAAGGTGCTGGGAGCTTTCTCCGTGGGTAGGTTCGCTGAAGCAAGGGGAAGCTTTGCGCCTTCGGAAAGTGTTTTATAGAGTGGTTTCTTTTCTTCAAACTCCAAATGTGTTTTTCCCTTAGGGAAAGGGGAGGGGATAAAGCTGAGAGGAGGCAGCCGGACCCGGGAGGCCAGGAGCACTGTCCATCAGGCCTTGGCCGGGGCTGCCCGGTGGGCAGACTGATCGCTCCCAAGGGACAGTGCCCCCTCCCACACCCTCAGCTGTCCCCCACTGTACCCCAGCAGACTCTCTGCCTCCTCAGGAAGGCCCTGTGGGGTTGCCAGGCCTTCTAGACCTGAGCCATGGAGGAAAAGATGATGATAAAAATTCCTTACGCCCCGAAGCTTGCCTTCAAAGCACTTTTTACAGTTTTTCCTTAAGCTCTTGTAAGCTGCGTGAATCAGGGAGGCCTGAGAAGAAACTGGAGACAAACACACAGCTTCCTCAAGCTAGAGGCTGCGGAGGAGTGGAGCTCAAAGCCAGGCAGCTGGAGCCAGCCGAGACCCTTAGGAGTCAGGGGCGCCGTTTGGAGGTAGTGCTGGGACAAGAACTGGGGCGAGGTAGCGTGGGCACTGACAAGGCAGTTGTGCTCTAGCGTCTGCTGTTAACTGTGGCTCGAGAGTGCTGTGGGCTCTGTGATGCTCTTCCCGTGTTTGGATGCATGCTGGCCACACGCCCACATTTGAATGTCGTCATTAAAATTAAAGAACGGGGCCCTCCCTGGTGGCGCAGAGGGTTAAAGCACTGCACTGAGAAGCTAAAGCCACTTGCGCATGAGTTCGATTCCCGCCTGCCCCGGAGGTGACCACATGGCGCAGCAGACCTCTCCTGACCCGCCCGCTGCTCCCCTCAGCAGTGTGCTTAGTCGATCTGCCTGTTCTGCTCCCCACTCTGTCTCTGGTGAAGCTTCTTGCCACCCCTGAGCCTCTGGCCTGTAACCCAGTTCTGTATGCACAAACAAATAAATCTAAAAAAAAAAAAAAAAATTAAAGAACGGGGGTGGGGGTTCAAGGTGCTGTCTTTCTGCTGTCTCTCTGCTGTTGGCTTCTTTTGATTCAGTTTTAAGGACCTGAAAAATGACGTGAGGGCTCCAAACTCTCTTTTAAGCTGCAAGAATCGACCGTGAACCTACCCAGCCTGGGATGGGTGCACAACATATTCCTCATGATGAAGCTGTTGCTGTCTTTCTCATTCTATAGTTTGAAGACTGAGCTCAGGCAGGGTGTGTGGAATAGCACAATTTCAGCCAGTAGCTGAGGCTGGCCTGGAAGCCAGGAGATCAGACTTTAGAAACAGTATGTTTTTTTTTTCTGCTACTTTTACTCGTAATAATGTAAAGGTCTATGACAAACTTATGCTATCAATCAAGTAATCTATATTTTTCTTTCTTTCTAGAATCTTTGCTCTGAACTTAAAAAAATAAAATGAAAAAATAAAATTAAAGAACGAATGGGCACTGACAACAGTCTTAAATACTGTCAGGAGAATGAAGATTTGAAAATATCATTGAGAGTGGACTGGAAGAAGATGTGAGGGGACCTCCCCTGCCAGTGGGGGTCAGCTGCCCGTCGCTGCCCCCGTCCACCCCCACGGCCCACGTGCATGGCCATCCCGCCACGCGTAGCCACACCCGGCATGACCATCCATTTCTGTCCCCTGCATGGAGGTCTTTCAAGGCTAGTTCTTCCTGGGTTTGTTTCCTACCGGTCCTTGTGACATAAAGATATCTGGATGAATACGGAGACACAGGAGCTGACAGCTGAGCTCATCTTCATGAGAGCAAAGACAAGGCCCAGCTCTCTCGTCTGGCCAGAACTTAGACGCAGGCGCCAGCCTGGCCACGCATCCCTGGGCAGCGGAGAAGGGACCGCAGGAGCAGCTGGTGCTGCGGTCCACCAGCCCCTCTTGACCAAATCAGGCCGGATCTGTCCAGCTGCAGAGCAGGCGCGGCTAGATTCGGGCAGGTGGATTTCAGCGACGCATCTCTGCACCCAGCAGCTGCCTGGTTGATGATGTGGGCACCGGCAGCCAGCCAAAGAGCAAAAAGTAGAGCGTGAGCCTCCAGGGGAGTGAGGCCCTCAGCGGGGACACGCCAGTGCCTTCTAGCTGGTTTCTACGATGCATAGACACATCACATTGTCTTTTTACCCCTCCCCCCAACTCAGATCTTTGGTGCTGAAGCGACTCAGAAAACCTGGATCACTAGGTTTGCGATTCACAAACTCAGCAGAGGGAGCAACTGAGGCGATTTCTCAGGAAGGCATGTTAGCTGGCTCTCTGGAAGCTTGACATCCTTCATCCTTTGCGTGTAACAGGACTAATTAAAAATTGTCTTTATTTCTGATGTTGACGTCAGAGTCGAACACTCCCCATCCGTTCTGCGTGTCCCGTGGTACAAGATGGTGAGAAGACAACAAAGGAAAAGGCGGAGAGAGAAGCTGGCCTGAGGAGACCCTCACCCCTCGGCCCGCACACAGGTGTGGGAGAACCTGGGGTGTCATGAATGTGCAGAGAATCTGTTCATCACGGGGGTTCCTGAGCTCTCAAGGTGCTTTCAAACTTGGGGTAAGTTTGCAGTTTAAGAAGTTCCCTTGTTTTTTTTTTAAGAAGTTCCATCATTTTTACAAAATGATGTAAAAATAAATTGTTATAAAAATAAAATAAGAGTTGCTACAAATAGTAAAAAAAAAAAGAAGAAGAAGAAGAAGAAGAAGAAGAAGAAGAAGAAGGAGAAGGAGAAGGAGAAGGAGAAGGAGAATTTCCCTAACAGTTAAAAAAACAATGTTGAGGGCCTTCCTGGCTGCCCAGGGTTTAAGTCTCAGCACTATGAGGCTGTCAGCAGCACGAGTTTAAGCCCCAGCCAGGGAGCGACCCACAGGGTGCTACAGACTTCGTCTGTCTCCCTGCTGCTCCCCGCTGCTCCCCTCAGCAATGTACTTTGTCATTTTGCCTGTTCTGCTCCCCAATCTGTCTGTGGGGAGTCCTCTCATCCCCTGTACCTCTGGCCTGCACCCCAACTCTTGTATGCATAAGTAAATAAAATAAATCTTTTAAGAAAATGTTGACCAGCTTCACGCAGGGCTGACGACGCGCTCAGGTGTGTCATCGGAGAAAACTCCAGGCCTGGTCTTCGTGCAGATGGACGAGGACCTAAGTAATTTACTCTTCCTCCTCCTTCTCCACCAACATGATGAGAAAAGCTGACTGTGTGACGCCAGGCCTTCTTTACCTCCCTCTTTGGAAACTCGTCCTCAGGAAAGGGAAGTCTTTTCACTTCATTGTGGCTCATTCATTCACTGTGTTAATTAGAAAAGGCTGGTCAGTCTATATTTAAGTCACTTTCTTTCCCTGGAGCTTCTAGACGAAAACAAACCTCCTGGTTATCTTGGGCTCCTCTCTTCCTCATCTCCCACTCCCGGTGGCTGCCAAACAGCTCGGCCCTGCCTTCACAACCTCTCCCACATCCGGCCCGGCCCTGCTCTGGCTGCGGCTTCCCTCGTTCGCCTCCTCCTGGCCCCAGTTTCCTGTCTCTCCTCCTCCACCATGTCCAGGAGGCACTGATACGTGCGTCTCTTCCCGAGCCTGGGGCCCAGAGGGGCTTGGTGAAGGTTCGCCAACTCTGAGGGGCTGACAAACCCACCATGTTGTCCTAAAGGAATCACCTGACCCTGCAGGAGAAGTCGGAACTGTCAGGCCTGCCCCTCTGGTCCACCCGCCGTGGCC
>NW_004567127.1:3569725-3581780 GCF_000260355.1 Condylura cristata
GCCGTGGCCGCCCTGCTGCTTGTACTCAGGCCCTCTGAGGGCTGCTCTGGTGCCCTCCTGCTTCTGTCTTTCGTCCATGCTGCTCCACTTGCTACCCCTTCCCCACCTCTACCTGCTCCAAGCCCACTGCCACCTTCTCCCCACAGCGTCCCTGCCCCACCCCCCCAGAACGCCCTCTCCTCCCCCTGCTCTCTGAGTTCGTTCCTCTCTCCAGTGGAACTCACTGCTATTTAAGCATGTCCTCTTTAGGACGCACGTTGGGGAGCCACTTCTGCGTCCCCACCACACACCTGTGGCAGGTGGACATCAGGAAAAGTGGCACGAGGAGTGAGAGTCCTTGAGGAGACGCCTGTAAGATGAAGTGTTAAATCTCCATGGCACAATCGCCTTTCTTGGGACGCTCAGGGATCTCTGCTGCTTAGCACGAGTCAGACCTAAGTCTGGGTCTCAGTTCTGCCAGGAGTACCGTGGGGATCTTAGAAAACTGGCTTCATCTTGTCATCATTTGGGTAGGATTTTTTTTTTAAGGTTTATTTTATTTATTATGCATACAAGAACTGGGGTGTAGGCCAGGGGTGCAGGGTGTGGGGAGTGAGAGGACTCCCCAGAGACAGTGGGAAGCAGGACAGGCAGATGAACCGAAATACATTGCTGGGGGCAGTGGGGAGACAGGAGAGGTCTGCTGTGCCCTGTGGGTCACTCCCTGGCCAGGGATCGAACTTGTTACCACTGAGACTTAACACCTGTGCCACCAGGGAGGCCCCATGAGGGTAGATTTTTTTTTTTACCTACTACCTTAGAATTGTAAAACCTGAGCAGGGAGGTGCTCAAAGGGAGTCACATATAATTGACATTTTTTGCTTTTCCTTGGAGTGGCCTGTCGGAGGTCATGCACAGAGGGCAGGTAGGAGACTTGTCTGAGGCCAGTCAGGGCCCCCCAGGTGCTCTGACATGGTCCAGGTGAACCACGGCTTCCTCACCAACCCCGCAACCACATTTATTTCCAGATCCCAGGAACATGGAGGGGGGCCGTTGGGGAACAGCTCCCCTAGTAAGGACGTCACCTCCGTTGTCACATCACTGCATGCAGATTCCTGTGACTGGAACTCAGTTAGCCCACGACCACGCCTCGCTGTAGGGGAGCCCGGAACTGCTTCCTGGAGCATCTGCTTCTCCACCCTCCTGTTCAGTCATAGCTGGGAAGTCACACACACCGCTAAAAGTCAGGGTGTGGACGGCTGTAACTGAAAGAAGGGCGAGTGAGAGAATTGCCAGCCTTTGCCACACCTGTCTCACCGAGTCGGAGCATTTCAATGCAGAGGTGGGAAAGGCCCTAGCCCGCTCGGGCAACGTTATGCCCTCGGGTTTAGGTCAGTATTCCCACTTGGCCGCGGCCTCCCTCGGGGCGAGCTCTCCCTCCATTTTTGGTGGGCGAATAGGTGAATGAGGAGCTCCATTTTTAATTCAGTCACTGTTTTCTGAGAGCTTGCCGCTAAGTAATTTAGTATGTAAGGCAGAAAGGGCTCTCTTCCTAGGTCATCAATTTGCCAAGTTAATAGAATTATGCTGAGTAGCCCTAAGCCTTGGGAATTCCCTTGGGGCAAATCAGCATTGGCAAGGACCTGAGACGTGGCGCGTGGCCACAGAGAGCACAATACGTGGTCCAAGCAGTCTCCAGCACTCGATGGACACCAGCCTGGAGGAGCAGAAGGGCAGGAAAGCGGGGACCGCTGTCTCGGGGGTCCTAGAAGAAGCTGACCAGGACGTGGGCTCTGGCTGGAGCCCGTGGCGGCCTTCACTTGCAGGAGGAAGCTCTGCCCCAGAGCGGGGATGGGCGGCCGTCCTGTGCAGAGTAGCTGGGACTCTCAGCTGTAAAGTAGGCAAACGCTTGCCATTCTGGACAACTGGGTGGAACTAGAGGGGGATATGTGAGGTGATCAATAAGAGAGATAAGCAAATACCAGACGATTCACTCACAGTCCAATACAGAGAGATAACAAAGGAACAGCCAACGCGAAACCAAACAAACCCCAGTACTCTGGAAAACTGAGGCTACCGAGGGGCGTTGGGGGTGGCCAAAGGGGAGGGACCTGTGGACTATGGTGGAGGATTATGGTGCTTTGGGGTCAGCACCATGAGGTAACACAGGGCCCAGGAGGAGTGAGCTGTGCCCCAAGTCACACACACTATTGTAAGCCACTGTTACTGCAATCAAAATGATGCACTTAAAAGAGGAAGAAGACCAGGGATCTCTCCCCACACGGAGCCCTGAGCAGCCTTGAAGTCAGCAGCCGTCACTCTGAGCCTGCTGCTGGAACAGTAATTGCTGCCTCTTCCCCTAACCAACCAGTCCCAGACTCCTTTGCGGGGAAGTTCTTAAGCAGTGACTCAGCAAGACAGGACAGTGGATCTTAAGCAGTGACTCAGCAAGGCAGGGAAGTTCTTAAGCAGTGACTCAGCAAGGCAGGGAAGTTTTAGATGCCCGGAGTCGTCATTTAGAGCAATCCCAGTAACCTGGGAAACTGAGTAAACTGGCCAATGGAGAAGCAACTTCTGGGCTGATTCGGGGAGCACACGGAGTTTCCCTGGACGTGACCCAGAGGCAGCCCTGGAAATCACGCACCCCACTCTGGAGAAGCCTCTGGCCAGGCAGCCTCCCTGCGGGGAGGCACCTGGGTTCCCACAGCCCAGATCCCGGGGCTCATCCTCTGCTATTTCACCTCATTGGAAAGAAGCTTTCTACTTCTTGATTCTCTCAAAGTTACTGTGTTAACCTCTTTTTGTGAAACCTCAGAATTTGTAGACTAAAGAATTTCCTGCCAGTGGATTGTACTAACCAAATCTCTCACGTTGTCCTTTTGCTAGCTTCCTGTCACGTTTCCTGGGAAGAACACACTTTATGTTCCTAATTGTGCCTGAGTGTGTGTGTAAGGCGTGTGGCTTTACATGTGTGTCTCTGCACATCTTTGTCCGTGGTGAGGGATTTCCCTCACTGATATTTGAAGGTGACCAGATTACTCCAGATACAAAACACCAGCAGTGAATAAGACAGTTCCTACCTTGATCAAGCTGGAGCAGACCACAGCAAGCAAATAAGTATTACACAGTGAGTGAGTGTCTGCAAATGTACCAGACACACACACACACACACACACACCTGCTAGCTGGCACTTAATGCTCCCCAATAATCAGAGATACAATAAAAATAATAAAAGATAACATTTATTAAGTTCTTATTAAGTCCAAATGTTCTCTTGGCTTTTAATAACCCTATAAACCAGGGATTGTTACTATCGCCATTTGCAGACAGAAACTGGGGCACAGAGCTCAACGCTGCGGAGGAATAATGAGAGCTTCGCGCCCAGCACGCGTCCGGAGCTCGCGCTGTCTCCCTCCTGAGTCTGGTCTGCCTTTATTGAAAGGGAGGCTGGAAACACTGCAAAGGCCGGTGCTCCTCCAAGGAGAACAAGTTCCAGGGACAAACTCTGGAAAGAGCAACTTGGAGCTGGGTCGGGGACATGCTTGTGGGATGGCTGCCTGTGTTGGCTGACAGGACTCTCCTCTCCCAGTTTTGCTCCCACAGAGGTGGGAGGAGAAAGACTTTTGCAGGTAAATCATTACATTTTCAGCTGACCCTTGAACAGGGTTTGAACCCCACGGGGCCACTTACCCATGGAGATTTCTCAATAAACAGGTTACAAGTGACTTTTCTCTTCCTTGCTCTCGGGTAAGGATACATGGGACATGCAAAATACGTGTTGACTATTTGTGTCAGGATTTTTGAGTGATCTCTTGTTCACATAAACAAACACAGACATGATGCGGCTACGGTGATGCAGCACCTTTTCCAGGTGGAGTCCCTGAGAGACAAGGGATAAGACGTTCTTGTTGATTTTCAAAGGGGTGAAGGAAAGAGGAGGGGAGAGTCAGAAAAATACTTCAAAAGGGGGTTCTGGTCCCTCGGTTCCCAACCTCAACATTTGGAGAACGACTAGGAAAAAATACAAATTCTCCTAAGAGTTTTGAGAATCAGAATGTCAAGACTTAAGGAGCCTTCGGTGTAAGGTTTAGCCTAAACATGACTCGGGCTGAGGTTATGTTTACAACTACTGGATTTTGGTCGCTACTTATTAAGAGCCTACTGTGTGTGAAACAGCTTGCGAGATTTTTTATGGATATTGCCTCTTTCAAGATTAGAACGTAGCTACCTCTTGAGCTTGAAAAAAAACCCAACAATTGATCAAGCATTTATTACGACTCTTAATAACTGAAAAATGAACCAAGCTCTACTTATGTAATTCCACAAATCTTATTCTAAGTGGAATATCAATCATATGCACCGTAACTGGTATGGTGTTATCTTAATTAAAAAAAATTATCTATCGATGCATACAGAACTGGGCTACAGGCCAGAGATGCAGGGATGGTGAGAGGATCCACCAGAGACAGAGCGGGGAGCAGAACAGGCAGAGAGACGAAGCACGAAGTCCACTGCTGAGGGGAGCAGCGGGCAGGTCAGAAGAGGTCTGCCGCACCATGTGGTCACCTCCAGGGCGGGGATCAAACTCATGCTGAAGTGGCTTTAGCTTCTTAGTGCTGTGCTCTAACCCACTGGCCACCAGGGAGGGCCCTTAATGCTTTTTTTTTTTAATCCAAGACGTAACTGGACAGACAAACTTGGTCCGTTCTTTCTCCCGCGCAAGCCTACAGCAATCCTTTCTGTATCGCTTATCGTCACTGTCATCAAAATACAGGCAACACATGCTCTGTGTGTAGGTCACACAGCGGCACAGGTACAAGCAGGTGCCCTGGGCCTCTGGGCACACTGTTTGGGCGCTGGGTTAAGTGTGGAAATGCCCAGAACATGGCTGAGGATTGACTCAGTAGCATCACAGATGGCAGAGCTGGGCCACAGCGAAGAAGAGCTCCTTGGGATTCTGGGGGGCCCTGGGGAGCCGAGGAAGCCGCGGGACATCTCACTGTCTCAGCCGCACAAATTAATGCTTTTCTTCTGAAGTCTCCTTTCTGGATCTCAGACTCCACTCCTTGCTTTTCTTTCTCCTTTTCTGAAGCACCATCATCTTCCTACCCAGGGGCCAGCTTGCTCTCTCCAAGGTCTATAATCTCTTATTTTTAGCTACTGAGATTTTCCAGTCAGACAACCAGCGCTCTCCTGGGCCCTCGTGGTGCAGGTGGGGACCGCGGCAGGACACTGGGTAATGAGGCCAGGGCGGTTACCTGCAGTGATGCTCACGCGGCGGCTGCTGCTCTCTCCAGAGCCCCTTCTCCGGGAGGGTCCCCGCGCACAAGCTATGGCCCCCAGGCCCTGCAGCCCCGCCGGCCTTGTCTGTAGGCACCATCCTGGCCTCGCAGTAGCCAGGCGCCAGCTCTCGCCTAGGGCGGGTCGAGTTCAGCCCCGAGAGGCACTGACTGGCGTTCCCGGGGCTGACTCGGGTGCTAGCCGAAGGTCCTGAGCTCCTCCGGGACGGCCCTCACGTGCCCTGCTTCCTCCGGCTGACGTGAGTGGTTCCCACAGTGGCCACCATAAAGCAGCTTAAAAGACATGAGAACGGCCGGAGCACGGGGTCGAGAGGTTGCGTCTGAGTGCACTGGGCTGATTGAATGTAAGGGAACACGCGGTCGCAGTCTGCCCCATGGCGGCATTGACAGTGCAGGTCTTGGCACGATCCTGCTACAGCCTCCCTGGGCTCACTGAAAACCCAGGCTCCGAAATGGAGATTTCTGGCTGCCAACGGTAGCTCCCCTGATATGGGGCCATAATTAAGCTCAGTCAGTTTCATAAATGGGTACCGCACCATCAGGAAGAAGGGTCATCGCAGTGGAAGTTGTGATCTATGGGAGGGGCTCCTGGGGCACCTCAGACTTCGCCCCTGACAGTCCTCACTGCACCCCCATTGGCCGTAGCTCTCCGCCCACGCTGCAGGGCTCCACCGCTCGGTACTGCCCACGGGATGGCCTGCGGCCAGCGTTCAGACTCAACAGGCCAGGGGGAAGGGCTGGTGCAGAGCCAGCCATTGGCAAGGAGAAGGAAGTCGGACACAGGGACAGCGACGAGCGACGGAGCATCATCGAGGTGGGAGAAAGTGCTGGTGCAGAATTTGAGCATAGGGTCCCGTGTTGACGGCGTTATTTGCTAAGTAGTTCCTAGTCTGTTGAATATCAGAAGGGATTGCTATGTATCTGGAGGAGGAATAGCGATCCCTCGGCCCTCTGGGCGCGGAGGATGGTGGCTCCACGATGCAGTGGCTGGTGCGACTTGAAATCACAGCCCGCGGCAGTTAGCCCTGCAAGTGGGCCCGTAAGAGCGTGTCGGGCATTTTGGACACACAAAATGTGTGTTTTAAAAACAACTAGAGGGGCCTTCCTGGTGGCTTGAGGAGTTATGACACAGCACTATGAAGCTCTCTGCAGCCACTGCAGCACGAGTTCAATCCCCAGGTAGGGAGGGACCCCCAGGGCCCAGCAGACCTCTCCTGTTCCCCTGCTGCTCCCCTCAGCAGTGGGTTTCAGTAGATCCACCTGTTCTGCTCCCACGCTGTCTCTGTCAAATCCTCCTACCGCTCCCCCACACCTCTGGCCTGCACCCCAGTTCCCGTAAGCATAACTAAATAATTCTTTAAAAAAAAAAAAGAAAAAAAGGCCAGTTTCTTTTTATCATCACAGTGTGTTAGCAACTCCAGACAATGTCAGTGATAAAATACTCCTTAAATCTTGTGTTGGTCTAAGTCCTGCGCATTTGCTGCGTTACTGCTAAGTTCTAATCATATGTAGTTAAGTCTCAAATTAGTACATTTTAATTACTTCTTTATAACTTGCTTTCTGCACAGAAGGAGATGCAGAGAGCACCCGCTGTACAGTCACGCGCCGATGCCCTCGGGCTCAGCCACACATTCCTTTCCAGTAAATTCCTGACAATTTGGAATCATCACTTCGTGCGCCTAGCCCTGGTCGAGTTACAAGCCCGTGCACCCAGTCAGCAGACTCAAAACAAGTAGCAGCTCAGCGATCGCAAAGATAGGTGGACAAATGGAGCATTGTCTGCTGAACTTGAATCTACCAGGTCAATTTTCACAAAATCAGTTGCAAGTTTGCAAAAGTGACAGCCTGAAGGAAAGAATGCGTTGGGATTATGCATGACTACGACAGACCCACAGACAAGCAGCCGTTTTATTTTTACTTCTGCAAAAAGTACATGAATGCAATAAAGGTGTGACTTCATTGCTTTTAAATTTGTTATGGTGCAATTTTGTTTTGTGGTGTAGCTCACCTTTGTAGTTATTTTTATGGGTGTGATGGTATATTCAACGTCGAATAATGCACTTTTTGCCATGCTTCTTTTCTGGATTATTACTATCATTCTTAGCTGCATTTTATGATTATTACCAAAAATAACTTGGGGGTGGGGTGTTAGAAAAGCGCCTGTTTCAGGTGCATCCATGGCTAGTTGACCTGGATCATGTAACTCACCCAAACTAGAGCAGTGAACCCTGCAGAGACCACGCTCCGTGGCCCTGAGTCCTGAGTCTCATGGGGCTTAGAGACACCAAGCTGGGTGGCGTCAAAACCAAGAGGGGCCCAGAATATGGCATTCTGTGTCCTGCTGTGCAGACCCAGCCTGCTTCTGCACACCCCACAGCCTCCTTGGACCATGTGAGATGCCCAGAACAGCCCCGTAGAGCCAGGGCCAGTGCCACGCTGGGAGAGTCTTTCTCCGGAGAGGGCTGATGACAGAGGCGGAAAGGAGAGACCGGAGGCTCTGCCCGCAAAATGTCAGAACTGTAAGCTGCCCCCACCCCCAGTTTCCCTCCCTTCCACCCTTGGCCACCACCCCCTCCCCAGCCCCCATCTCTGCTCACCTCCAGGACAAGAACAACCTCCAGACATTCCTTGCAGGACTCAGTAGGGGTGGACAGTAGGTGGAAGCAGGTGAAGGACAGGGCTAAGTTGACATTACATGAAGGAGGCTGCACCCCCTTCTCCCTCAGAAGCCCCCTGCCCCGGTTCCTCCTCCGCCCTCGAAGCTGGCAGGCTGCTCCTGTGGAAAGGAGGTACCCAGGTGCTGCAGTTTCATCAACGACTCCCGGGCGACACACAAGCGGCGTGTCTCGGGCCCTAGACTGGTCTGCCTGGGATGCTCCCGGTCCCACAAGCAAGGCCAGAGGCCCCGGTTCTGGCCTCATGCCCCCCCCCGCAGGCTACAGCTAACCGGCCAGGGAGGGACCCCTGCGCGGGCGGCACCAAGAACATCTTCCCGGGGAGCTTGTAACCGGGAGAGAAACGCCAGGCACTTCCGGCAAGCCCAGCGCCGTCTGACGAGACAGCCCGGGGGCACAGGGAAAGAAGTGACCCTCGGGGCATCTCTGACCCCGCATCCAAGCCGCTCACGGTGGGGCGTGCTCACCATTAGGATTCCAGGAGGAACAGCTTCCTCTTCTGGCTCCTTGGTGGGTTCTTCTGGAATTTGCCCTCAGCACTACACCAGACGGGTGCTGAGAACACGTGGTCCTTGCTCCTGCTCCCTGCTGAGGCTTCCAGCCCTGGGTGCTGCGCTTGTCCACCAGCTCGGAGCTCATCGCGGTGGGCAGGGCAGGGCTGGGCGGCTGGGCCTGGCTCCTCTCAGGTGGGAGTGAGCAGCCGGGTCTGCCTGGTGCGGAGGCCCGCAGACCTCGCCACAGCTCCCCCTGGGCCTCCCCTCACCTCCTGGCTCCCCAGAGCTTGCCCCTCACAGAAAAGGGCCCCGGCCCCCTCCTAACTGGGTGGGAGGCAGGTCAGCCCAGGGAGCTGCCTTCTGGGGTCCAGAGGGGAGGAGGAAATTGACATTTATCAACCCCTAGGCTGCGTGGGCTTGTGGTCACCCCACCTGACGGCTGACCTCGGCCGCGTTATCCTCACTCTCCGCCAACATGTGACCGGCGCGTGTCCCTCCTGCTCTGGCCTCTGCAAACAGCTCTCCGCCGTGACCGGGGTTGTCCTCCCCTCGCCGCCACCCCCCTCCAGGGGCGTTTTGAGAGTTTCTACACAGAAGCAGCCGGTGGGAGGCCAGTGACTACTGTTGTATTTTCACAGGGAGCCCAGTTTCCTGGTGGGCACACAGACTGTTGCTGCTAAAATAGCAGCTCTGGCGGAAACGTCTTCAGTCTGCTCAGACGTCCATCGTTAGGATCCAGCTTGGCAGTTAAACCAACAGACTGTTGCCAGAGACCTGGAAACAAAACTCCTTTGACAGTTTCAAGCCCCTGGCCCAGATTCATCCCCCAGCCGGAAGCACAAGGTCCGAACACAAGCTTCTGGCTCGCTTTGGTTCGCGGTGACTCCACCCCTGCCCAGCACCATCTGAGCCCTTCCAGCCGGCCGTCCAGGCCCGGAGACCCTGCAGATACGTGCATGCAGCACCTGCCGCAGAAGCCCACTCCCGGCCAGAGCAGCGGGCTCACGCTCAACCGTTTCCCTGGTCCCTGGTCTCTCCCCAGTCAAGGCTAACGTCACAGGCCCCGAGGGCCCAGTAATAGAGCGGCTGACAGTCAGCAGACCTGATGGGCGGCCCTCAAGCCTGTGGCTTGCTGCTGCAACTCCCTGAATGCTGCTCACGGCTCATCTATGCCTCCCTGACGTCTTCCTTACTGGGCAGAGATGGCTCTGGCTATCCACGCAATGGCACGTGCTCAGTATTCGCCAGCTCCTGCACGGCCTTATTTTTCTCCCCACATAACCTAGTTTTTTGTTTGTCTGTCCCTCTATTGGGTCCATAAGGGCAGAGAGGAGTCTGTTTTGTTTTCCGCTGGGTCTGAGGCCCTAGGAGAACGTGGCCTGGTCGTGGTCACGGCGTCCCCAGGCCAGGCACTGTTCTAAGGTGCGGCTGTATCAGCTGTCACAAGATGCCTGCCTTTGCCGCTGTGATGACGTTGGGGGTGGTGGTGCCCATTTACAGCTGGAGCCAGAGCTCTGAGGCCCTGTTCCACAGCTCGCTAGGGGCTCACCCAGAACGCGGAACCCGGGGGTATGAGGGACGCTCCCAGCCACATCACCCATACACACGTGAAAGCGTTACGCTTTGCATGCGGTTCTGGGTGAAACCGGGATAAATCTGCTGACCTCTTTACCTCTCAGACTGCCAGGTAGATGAGGACTGACCTGAAGTAGGGACTGCAGACAAAAGAAAAGCTTTCACTGGGTTTAGAGTAACTAGAGGTTTAAATAATGATTACTGGGCCTCGCTGGCGGGGCAGGGGTAAAGTCTCAGCACTCTGAAGCTGCCCGCAGCAACTAGGGCCTGGGTTTGATCCCTGGCCAGGGAGTGACCCACAGGGTGTAGCAGACCTCTCCTGACCCGCCCGCTGCTCCCCTCAGCAGTGTTTCAGTGGATCCACCTGTTCTGTCCCCACTCTGCCTCTGGTGAATCCTCTCACTCCCACACCTATGGCTTACACCTGGTTGTTGGGTACATATATATATATATATATATATATTTAATGGAAGGAAGGGAAGAGAGAGGAAGGGAGGGAGGAAATAAACCGGACCTGCCCCAGGGGTGAGGAGGTCGCAGATATCCATGCTCGGCATTTGCCTTGACAACAGGCCCACACTCACTTGGGGTGCCTGGCCCAGCGGGGTGCTTCCTGGAGAGCCCATCTCAGGGCTGTCCGGGTGGGCAGGCTGCTGTGGCGCGTGGTCTCCTGGGCAGCAAAGCCTCTCAGAGAAGCCCCGAGCCACAGGCCCTGTGAGCCCTCACTCCGTGTCCTCCTGGACATCCCAAGCAAGTCCCTTTGTGTGTCATGGGCAGAGAACAGCTCAGACACGGAGGCATCCCGGGGTGCTTGAAACCACACCCCCTTCTCTGGGGCCAGTGCGGGAGGACCAGCAGACGCAACCAGTGAAAGCCTCGTTGGTGTCTGCACAGGGCCTCGGCGGGCACCATGGCGCTGGGCCAGAGGCGTGAAGGCGGGTCCGGGAGAGGCGGCAGCGGCCTCTGGCCTCCCCCAGGTTCAGTAAGGAGCGGCCCTGTCTCCTCGCGCTAAGCCTGGCGGGGAGTTATCGGTTCCTTTCCCTCTTCCTCACTCAGGCACCGCCAACGGACACGGGGGTGTTGGGGGTCTGGACTGCCGAGCAGGTCTCTTTCTGCAGCGGGAAGAGCAGGGAGCTGGGGGCGAGTGAGGCTGGAGATCTGCCCTCTGCGATGTGCTGTCGGAGGGTGGGGGTGGTGCAGGAATCAGAGCCAAACTGGGTGCAGCTGTGTTGGAAGAGGGGATCCCCAGAGGAGCTCCCAGGTGGGTAGCTCGGGCCTGGAAGTTGCTGGCAGTCAGGAAAGACCCTGGAGCTACCGTCACGCTGAGGCCTGAGGAGGGGCCCCGTGAGGTGGCGAGGGCCTGAGAGACAGGCTTTCTGTCTCCGTGGGCTGAGGAGTCCTGGCCTGGGTGGACCCCAAGTTCCTGCAGCCATGGAGGGCACACACACAGACTCCACAGACAGGCCCTGTCTCGGCCTGACACTGGGTGACTCAGGGAGCCCCACATCTCTCTGTGGGTCCCCCGCCTCTCGCGCAGAACGGCTAAGACCCTGCCTGGGCCTCAAGGCCAAACAGCTGGGGTTCCCATTCCTGCTCTTGCCTGCTGCTGTGCCTCACGCACTCACCAAGCTGTCCACGTCCTGGTCAGTTAGACGGGGACGGGCCTGATTCAAGGACTATCTGACAGAGTTCACAGTGGCCCTGGAAATGCTAGCACCAAGAATTTTCTGGATAAAAAAACTAAATTAATTAAAAAATATAAATGGAATGCCCTGGGATTCAGTTTTTTAAATATGAGCTCAATTATCTCTATACATTTTTTTTAAAGGTTTATTTATTTATTCGTACAGAACAGGGTAAGGCCAGAGATGCGGAGGGTGAGAGGATTCACCAGAGACAGAGTGGGGTACAGAACAGGCAGATAGACGAGGTGCACTGCTGAAGGGAGCAGCGGGCGGGCCAGGAGAGGTCTGCCGCGCCATGTGGTCACCTCCGGGGCAGGCGGGAATCGAACTCATGCGGAAGTGGTTT
>NW_004567127.1:3582000-3607417 GCF_000260355.1 Condylura cristata
GGCGGGTCAGGAGAGGTCTGCCGCGCCATGTGGTCACCTCCAGGGCAGGCGGGGATCGAACTCATGCTGCAGTGGCTTTAGCTTCTGAGTGCTGTGCTTTAACCCTCTGCGCCACCAGGGAGGGCCATCTCTATACATTTTTAATAAAAGCTTAATGGTGGTTTATCATTAAAAAAAAAAAAAAAGGTATGGAAAAGCGCCTTGCAAACCCCAGAGGCCAGTGCCAACCGGTTGGTGTGACTTGCGACATGGACTCCATGAGAGCAGAGAGCCGTGTCTGTTTTGTGCATGACTGAGCCCCCCGAGTCGGAAACAGTGCCTGGCGAGCGGGACACCCTCAGGAACACTTGCAGGAATGGAGGCCTGCTGAGAGGGAATCCGACCGGGACTCAGTAAGCAGCAGTGACGACGCTTAATGCTCAGACCTCGAAGCTGCAGGAACACCCTCCCCTCACCAGCTGGGCTGCCAGCGGGAGGGTGGGGAGCAGCCTGGTTGTCTTCCCAGAGCTCAGTCCCAACCCCAGAGCAGCCCTTCCAGAAGGCTCTCCCGCCTGGCTGCGTGTTCTGGCCACCCACCGCCTCCAGCGGGGGCTGAGGAGGTGCAAGTATAGAAGGACCGTGCTGGAAGCTGTGGCTGCGTCGTGGGCAGGGAGTGCCGGGTCTCTCCCACGTCCAGGCTGCAGTCGGAAATAGCTGTGGGGCCAAAGCGAACCTCAGAATAGCCTGGGCTTCACCACAACTCCAGGCTGGAGCACAGCGCGTTCCCCAGGGGGTCAAGGAGGCAGCTGGGCGGAGAAGTCCCAGGGGAGGCCACGGCAAATCAAACGGACTTCTTTGTTCGGGGACATGGCGGCATCTTCAGAGACCCCAGAAGGACAGCAACGGATGGGGGCTGGCATGTGGGGTCACGACCACCTGGGTGGCCACTGCGGGGATGCTGGCAGCTGCTGCGCCCCCAGGAGGGTTTCCCAAACCCTCGCCAGGATGCAGGCGGCTGAGGGGACCCAGGGCAATGGGCTGACAGCAAGGTGCTGACCTTTCAGCACAGTCTGAGCCAGTGACACTATTACCGCCCCCATTTCACAGGCGGAGAGCACAGGCATTGAGCATCTGGCCCACGGCCCTCCTGGGGGCACAGGGAGTAGAGCGCAGCACTGAGAAGCTAAAGCCACATCAGCACGAGTTCGATCCCCGCCTGCCCCGGAGTGACCCACATGGTGCGGCAGACCTCTCCTGACCCGCCCGCTGCTCCCCTCAGCAGTGGACTTCGTCCATCTGCCTGTTCTGCTCCCCACTCTGTCTCTGGTGAAGTCTCTCACCGCCCCTGCACCTCTGGCCTGTACCCCAGTTTTGTAGGCACAAATACATAAATCTTTACAACAAACAAAAAAAAAGAACTGGCTCGGTGATGAATAAGCCTCGTTACTGGGGTTTGAACCTGCTCTGTGATGCCAAATGCGTCTTAGCTGGGCCACAGCAGTGGGGTGATGCTGGAGCAGGGCAGCGAAGAGCGCAGAAGCCAGCCTGCAGGTGTTTGAGGCCTCTGGAGCTGGCAATGCCACCAGGCCTGGGCCGATGCCGTCACTGGACGGGACGGGTGGGGCCGGCGAGTTGGGGGTCTCCGACTGCCCCCTCGTCCAAGCCCGGCCCCAGGGCAGTCACCCCCTTCCTAGCATTCCTGTCAGGGAGGTGCGGGGGTGGGGACAAGGGGTGGCGTCCAGCAGACCAGAGGAAGTCCAGAGGCTGCCCAGTCGCTGCAGGACCGCACCACTAGCTGCTTCTGCCTTTGGAGAACATTCCATTGCATCCCAATCACCTCCACCCCCTTCCCAGGGTCTGAGAAGCTTCCTCCAGGCGGGACATTGTGTGATTTTCTGCAATAACCATGGTGCCCTTGGGAGCAGCTGTGGGAACAGAGGGAAACGCCACGTGAGAGACAGCGCAGACTTAACTGCGGCCCGTTGCTCGGGCCTCGTTCCCAACCCTCAGCCCAGCCCACATGTTGACATCACTCCACTGTCTGCTGTCCCTTGGCCAGCCTGCCGCGAGGCTGGACTCTAGCTAAGAAGCTGGGGAGGTGGACACTGGGGCAGGTGTGATGAAGGAGCCCACCACCAGGGGGCAACATGGAGCAACCCCCCACCCCCACCCCGCGGCAGCTCAAAAAGCCCCCAACTCAAAAGCACGGGGTGGACACATTGCAGGGACATTGCAGGGGTGTGTGGGCTTTGCTTGGAGAATCGAAGTCCACAGTGTTTTTAATCACTGTGATGCTAAATTCTAAGTGTATTCAGAACCATCCCGCCACCGCGGTAACTGAGACCACACTTCCAGGCCGGCCTCAACGAGCAGCCCTCTGTGTGGATAAACAGCAGAGATGGGGCGAGGCCCGCTATGGTCCCCGTCCCTGGGTGCTGAAGGACAGGCCCTCGGCCCTGCCTGGTGGTGCAGCGGGCTAGGACGCAGCACTGCACGCTGGCCGCAGCCCCTTCAGTGCGAGTTCGATCCCCCGCCCGGTGCTGACCCCCAGGGCGCGGCTGCCCTCTCCTGACCCGCCCGCTGCCCCTCAGCAGTGTGCTTCATCCATCTGCCATTCTGCTCCCCACTCTGTCTCTGGTGAAGCCTCTCACCGCCCCTGCACTGCTGGCCTGTACCCCAGTCTGTAGGCACGAATAAATACATCTTAAAAAACAAAACAAAACAGGCCCTCCTCCGCACTGAGGCGAGGCGGCAGCCCACAAGCCTCCCCCTCCCCCTCCCTGCGTTACCCCAAGACTGAAATTTGCCGTGCTCTTCTGATGACATTTGGTCTGTCCATTTACTTTAGTTTATGGTTGTATGATTTAGCAGTTGATACCACGCTCGCTCTCGTGTATATGTGTTTGCGTAACATTATAAAAGGGAATTTAAATCAACACGGGCCGGCTGTGAACCTTCATTTCTTGGGATCCAATTTAAGGGAGGGCGCAGCGCCCTGGGGCAGGTGGGGGAGCTGGAACAGGGAGGAGCAGGGAGGAACAGGGAGGCTGGGGGCCCTTCCTCTGAGGAGGTGGGGGGCTAGCGGGGTTGAACCGGGGGTCAGAAGGACCGGGCACCAGCCTCGCTTGGCCACTTCGTAGCTGCCCCTTCGCTCCCGCGGCGGCCTCGCAGGGCGGCTGCCGTGCCCCGCTGGGCCGGAGGGTGCCCCAGTGGGGACTGGCGCTGCACCCGGCAGCCTGCACCGTGTCCGGCTGTGGTTGGCCTACTGCCCACCTCCAGGGAAGTCACCGGCCACTGTCCGGCCTGAGTCCACCGGCAGGCGCCAGAGGCAGCGAGCCCCAGCCGTGAAGGCCCTTACAGGAGGCCAAGCTGGCCTGTCTGCTGCCCACCCCTCACCCCACCCCGTCAGCACGCCCAGGGTGCGGGGAGACCCCAGACCGGCGCTCTGCACACCTGAGGAACAGGAGTTTCCTTCCCAGGGGGGAATAAGCCAACGTCCGCCTCTGCCGGAAGATGCCGGCCCCGCCCTCGGGGGCAAATTCAGTATCAACAGTGGTAATGCGCACTTGATGGGAGAAGGAATCTAGTGGTGCATTAGACACGGCCACCTTCCTGGAGGCGCTCTCAGAGTGGCTCCCTAGCGTCAACCAGGGGGCCCGACCCCCAGAGGGCCGCGAAGGGGGCACGCGCCGCGGCAGGGGGGCGCTGGCTTCTCTGGCGGCCCCGGGGGGGGGCATGCTCCTCCGGCACCCACATTTCCTCTGGCTTCTCAGGCTGAGCGGCCGCCCACGTGGCCTGGGGAATCCCGCCGGACGTGAGGCCAGCATCTAGGAGCCGCAGAAAGAGGCGCCTGCGCCCCCTCGACCAAGGCCCCTCCACTCTGACCCCACCTCGCCTCTCGGGGTTGCCAGCTCCCCTCCTCCTCCCCCTTCCCTCCCTGCCCCCTTACCCCCCTTCCCTCCTCCCTGTCTTCCTGCGTGTCTGTATGTCTTCATGCCTTTCCCCCCTTCTCCTCTCCCACCCAAAGCCAGACCATTTAATGACCTGGCCATGGAGAAGCAACACTGTGCATTGTTAAGCAAAATAAAAAAGGACAGTGTGTGTGTGCTGTATCATCCGCATTTATCTGTAAGATGAGGTTAATGGGGAGAACACCTCTTTCCTGCCGGAATTCAGGGAAAAAACATTGAGATGCAAGACCAAATAGCAGCCAGTGGGGGTCAAACTCTCAGCGATTTTGTGGAAGGAGCTTACTCAGGGGTTGTCTAGGTAAGAACAGCAGGAGGAGGGCGCACACCTGCTGTGCCCAGTAGAGAAGTGGCGCTCAGCCCTCAGGGCCAGCTTGGTCCACCTGAACCCACATCTGATGAATATGAGTCCCTTTTATTTGTCTTTTTATTAAGGTAACTGGCTTACAAGACTACACCTTTCTGGGGTCGATGATGGCACCTCCTCAGATGTATGCAAGGCAGCTCACCCACCATCATGGCACCCGCAAGCCCACAGGGCCCGCTACAATGTTTTCTCTACCGTCCCCTCTTGGAGCCTCAACTCCACAGTCAGACTTCCAGGGGTTGGATTTAGTTTGATTTTGTCTGATCTTTTGTTTTGTTCTTCTATATCCCACGTAGAAGTGAAACCCCCTAGGTATGTCTTTCTCCTTCTGACTTATTTTGCTTAGCATAAGCAAAATCTTCTATTCCATCCATATTGTCCCAAAATGGCAAGAGTTCATTTTATATAGCTGCGTAGTGTTCCACTGTGTGTATGCACCACATCTTCTTAATCCACTCATCTGTCTTTGGGCCCTTAGGTTGTTTCCATAACTTGGCTATTGTAAATAGTGCTGCAAGTAACTTATGTACCCCTTTGAATGAGCACTTTTGCCTTTTTGGGGAGATACCTAGGAGTGGAATTGCTGAATCATAGAGCAGATCCATTTTTAACATTTTGAGTAACCTCTATACTCGATACCGCTATAAACTCCATAGGTTCCTACTTAGACCTTCACAGACAGGCTCCAGAAGGGAGAGGTGTCCACAGACCCACATATGTGCATTTTTCTAGGAAGATGACACACGGTTTTCATGGGATTCTACAGAGGGGTTCCAAGTCTCCCAATTATCAGGAACCACTGCTCTGAAAGATGAAGGAACCCAGACATTTTGTCCAAGAATTGTTCTCAGTTATTTGAGAACCATCACATGAGCGA
The DNA here is from genome assembly GCF_000260355.1 of Condylura cristata. Lineage (NCBI taxonomy): Eukaryota > Metazoa > Chordata > Mammalia > Eulipotyphla > Talpidae > Condylura > Condylura cristata. The sequence continues at coordinate 3,587,192 of NW_004567127.1, forward strand.
AGGCCAGTGCTTCATGGTGCATCCCAGGAAGGAACTAGAACAGTGGTAAAATGTCAAGGAGACCAGTTTCAGCTCAAAAGAATGATCAGCTATTTGCATGATGTGAAAATAAAACAGACTCTTGCCCCAAACCACGAGTTCCTTGTCACCAGAGATTTGATCAGCAGTGGACCATGGTGTTGACAGCAGGGTGGACTGGGCTCTGCCCAGTCCTCAAGTGGACTGACTGAAGGAAGATGTGGCCTCTGATCCTCTCAGATGAAAAAAGAAAAGAGAGCTGAGCTATCCCTCTCCAGGGCCTGAGTTGTAGGAATGTCCTTTGTCTGGTGAGCTGTTTGAACTGATAACTTATTGCCTTTTTCATGCCCCTAGATGGAAGAGAAATTCTTCCAAGGCTTATGGTACCTCAGAGCCCAAATCTACAAGAACTTGGCGGGTGCTGGGCATTCCTGCTTTCCCACTGCCCTGCCCTGCCCTGAATCTAGGCGCTGGTACCTGGAAACCACAGTCTCTCTGTGCTAGGCCAGCTTCCTTCAATTGAATTCTGTGTAATGAGCTATGAAATGTTTCTAGATTTTCCCCCCAAACTCATTTTTGAAATATTTAGAAAGATCATTAATTATATGTTAGCAGTTATTTGTAGGTTAAAAATTTTGAAGAATAGCTACACCACAAGAGACGTCCATTCTCCAAAGCACAGTGCTGGAATTTCCAGAACAATTGGTATCTGTCCAGTACCACTGCCTCGGGTCATGCTGACAGCTGGCTTACGCTGACACAATCGATGGTCTTCACATTTGAACACACATTTTTATTGAGTCAACATTCATTGTAAACTTTTATATTCCACAGACATTTGTTTCTTGCCATCCTGCCGCTGAAAGGAACACAATTTCACATGAAAAGCAGAGTCATCTGGTTCTCAGCCTGTCTGGATCAAATAAGCAAATAGACACACTACTTCAAAGGGAAGGTGAACAGCCTTGGCCTTTGATTTCTAAAAAAAAAAAAAAAATGAGGGGGAGCTGTTGTGGATGAAACAATGGTTTTTGGGTGCTCACAAAACTACCACCCACTCGGTTCACGGGGCAAACACTGCCTCTTATCTTGGTTTTCCTTATTGGTGGGGTTGCCACGCCCTCGCTGGCCACCTGGAGGGACCTGGCAGCTGCCCAGCAGGGGAGCAGGAACAGAACCCTGCACCTCGGCAGCTGACCCAGCTCTTCCCTCCCTTAAGAGCCTCGGCGCTGGCCTTCCGGAAACTCAGACCCTTCCCCTGTGATTCCGCGGATGAACAGTCCTGGTGGGAGGAACCCCAACCCAGGGAGCATGGCTCTGACGGGAGCCAGCGTGTTGTGGAAAAAGTGGAAAGAGGGGTGCTTGGGTGGGTGTGACGGCAGCCAGCAGCCCCGAGTTTCCTAGAAAGGGTAAAGCTGCCCTCCTCTGAGCTCCGGGAGTGGCGAGCAGCCTCGTCAGCCACGGGGGCCCCTTCTGAGGAATATGTCTGAGAGCAGGGAGGGCTGTGGTGGGGGACGGGGTGGAAGCAGCAGGGCCTGTCAGCTTGTGTCTGGTCGTGGCAGGACCCTGTGACTGGCGCTCACAAGAGGTCTGCCCCTGTGAGGACGGACAGCAGCTGCCGAGGGGAATCCCAGCCTGGGCCACCCACCCTGGTTAGCAGAGCTCCAGCTTCCTCGGGTCTCTTCACAGCGGTGGGGGCAGCCGGGCAGGGAAAGCCCCTCATTGCCTGTCTTCGCTGCTGAGCCACGGGGCCACTGGAGATGTCCTCAAGTTCACCCAGCGATGGGGGCAGGGTCAGAGTTTGAGGTTAGATCTTCTAACTCTAAAGTTCATCCTCTGGTCAATACTCAAGGTGCCTGGAGCACAGACCCCAGAGGGCCCGGCTGTGTCCGTTGGTGAGGGAGGTTCCGGGTACAAAGTACTTCGTCAGTCCCGGCATCCTGGCGTGAGAGGAGCCGCCATCCTATCTGTAGGGTGGGGGCTCACCCTGACGCTCAGAGATGCTAAGTGACCAGGCCGACGTCACACAGCAAAGTCAAGGCCCGTGCTGATGTGCGCATTGCTCCCAAGAGCCCGGAGGGAGCCCCCAAGAGTCAAGGCTGACCACAAACTCTGCCTCAGCCTTGCTTCAGGGGACCACTTCGTTTCTGGGGAGTCAAAAGTGCGGCAGAGGAAGCTTGATGTCAGGGAGGTTGGTAACTCACAGATGTGGGTATCACCAGTTCCTGGGTGGTTTAGAGCCACGACTCTTCATGGAAGGAAGTCTAGAAATGACTGTTCAGTCTGAAGCCAGCCCAAGGTGAAACTCACCACGTTTTCAACTTCTCAGGGGTACTGTGAGCCCCTTAGGCGGTGTTGCTTTATGAAGAAAGTCATCAAGCAGCCACTTTTTTTGTGTGTGTGTGCATACAGAACTGGGGTACAGGCCAGAGGTGCAGGGGCGGTGAGAGGATTCACCAGAGACAGAGTGGGGAGCAGAACAGGTTGACTGAGAAGTCCACTGCTGAGGGGAGCAGCGGGGTCAGGAGAGGTCTGCCACACCCTGTGGGTCACTCTAGGGCAGGCGGGGATCGAACTCATGCTGCAGTGGCTTTAGCTTCTCAGGACTGTGCATTAACCCGCTGCACCACCAGGGAGGGCCCGCAGCTACTTTTATTCTCTTTTCTAAGTGGGAGCAAAGAGGCCCGATAGGGCGAAAACAATTCACTAAAGAAACCCCAGAGGGGGGCAAGTTGCACCATGCCAGGCTGGCGTGGGTAGTGGCAGTGCAGGGCGGGGTTAGGAGGGCCAGGCTGTGCAAGCCTGGGCCCCGGGCCTAGGGCCTCCTCCGAAGACGCCGCTCCGGGGAGTGATACGGAGGGTGACTTTGGGTTCCAGAGAGAAGGTAGCGAGTCCTGGGGCCAGTGGCCCCAACAGCGGTGACACCGCGGCGGCATCTGCTTTGCTCATGGTCTTGGCCCAGCCCTGCACGCTCCACGCTCCACGCGTGTTTTCTGAATGAGTGAACGGGCAGATTCACAGCACAAAGAGCCTCCTGCAGACACGTCTGCATTCATTTTTTCACAGGGGCCACAATGCAAAGAAAGCCACTGGCTAAGCTTCTGGTTAGAGCCAGAAGCCCAAGATTAGAGAACATAAGAGCCCCCCGGAAGCGGCATGAAGTATTTTGAACTTTTCCCTGCCCCTTTGCTGCCTTGGGTTCTGTCCCCGCAAGCCTTACTTCAGTGCCGCTTCCCGATTCTCCCCAATGCCAGATACCAGAGTGCCAGCAGCCGGGCCCAGGACTGGGATCTCAGGGCTCTCACCCCTCCACTGTCTGCCAGACTGAGCCCCAGGGGAGCGAGTTGGCTGGCTCCGGACCCTCCATGAACTGGCCAGCGAGCCAAGGCAGTGGAGGGCTGGGGGCCTGACGGGCTGCCCAGAGCCCTTGCGGCCAGTGAGGTCTTGAGCAGCCGGGTTCATTGAACAGGGGGCTCCAGAAACCCTGGGTTGCTGGCGCATAAGCACGGCTCCAACATTGAGGTGTTGTAGAGAAGACCCAGTAGAGTGCAGAGACCGCCTCACCGCGTGCACATTGCTGATCATCTCGGGGTCACACAGTTTCTGTGGGGGGGCAGGCCGCCTCTCCCCAGACCTCACATATTCCGGGGCTTGTGTCCTCCCCTAGGGAGGGGAATCCGAGCGGGGCGCCCCATCTGTTCTCTGCCCTGGGGCCAGACCCCCGCTGGAGGAACCACTCTTCCAGCCCCCGTTTCTGCTCTGAGCCCACAGTGTCCCCATACTGCTCCAACCTCTGTCCTCCTCTGGGGCGTGAAGAGCGAGCGAAGAACAAAGTCAAAAAAGCAAAAGCCCTGGATTTGTACCCAGCCGGCTGTTTGGCGGGCTGAGGCCTCGGGCTAATCCTGGAGCCAGCTGGGCCTCCTCTTCTCACTTGCTGAATGAACTTGTGGTCAGGCTGAGCCCTGGGAGGCCCCGGGTCCTGAGTCCGAGCCCTCGGCAGTCACCGAGGACGCCCAGCCGGGGGCGGCTCTTGGTGCTTCCCGCTGGCGCTGACCTCAGTGGCTTCAGCCCAGGGAACCCTCGGCCTGGGCCATGGTGCTGGAGCGTGGCTCCCTTGCACAGAGCAGAAGACCACTCTGTGAGAAGATGCTTCCTTCCCCCCCTCACTGCCCAGGGAACGTGCTTGGGCTCGGCCGCGCCTAGCAACCCAACGGGTCAGTGTCTCTGTGGCTCAGAAAAATGAGGTATTTTTGCATCTCGAGGGCCTCACGGAAGAAAAAACTGGGTTTGCTTGCTTCCTGCGGTACAGGGCGTGCTCCCTGAGATCAGGGCCTGCCTGTGTCACCTGGGGCCACCTCCGCCTTTCCAGAGCTCGGCCGGGCTGCCTACAACCTCCTCTAATCAACATACAGGGAGTGAAACCAAAGCTCCCTGGAAGCTGGGGGCCCGGAACCCCTACGTCACGGCGCACACAGACAGGAAGGGCCTCGGAGGGGCTCTGGGCCACAGACAGGTGCGAGTTCACAGCACAGCCCCCAGACTGCAGAGGATGCGGGCATGGGGGTGGGGGCCGGGCACCCACATGGCCAGACTGCAGCAAAGAGGCGGCAGGCAGGTCAAGAGGGGAGTAGGAAGTGGCCAGCGGTTGGGAGGCCGTGCAGAGGGTGGCTTCTAGATAAGTGACCTTGGACCAAGAGAGGGAGAGGCAGAAGCCTATAATGATGTGTAGGGTTTGCAACTCTGGGGAATATTTTAAATGGAAATATTGAAAACTGAGGGACATACGCATAATGAATTTTTGTGAAGAAAGTATGAGCCAATGTGAGCCATTTTTTCCACCACCAGTTTTCGCTATAGTCCAGTTGAGCTGTGTCTTACACTTGCAAAAGTCAGGGGTGAGCAGGGTTATTTTTGCCATGCATTCCTTTTTTTTTTTTTTTTTTTTTGTCCTTTTGAATTGTACAGCAAAATCCCCACTCATCGGTCTGTTTATTCTACTCAAAAAGCAACTGTGCTAATGTAACATTATACCATTATAAGGGTAGATGACTTTTTTTTTTTTAGTTAAACTATTTTACCAAGTATCATGTTTGCATTATGGTTTTTGGCTTTTATTTCTTGCACCAGAAAGATCATGTTTTGAGTAAACTATTGCACACTTCTGTTTCTTAGATTATCTACCAAAAAAAAAAAAAATGGGGTGAATTTGTAGAAGCACAAAGAGACAACAGACACAAGGGGGAGACTGAAAGAGACACGGCGGAGGGTTCACTGCACTTTCGGGGTGCAGTGCCTTGCGCAGTGCAGAGTGGGGGGCTCACCGTCTCTACTTGCCTGGAGAATGAAGCTCACGGTCCTCTAAAGGAAGACGAGGAAAGCGACGCTCTCTGCAAGCGTCATTCACCAAGTTTCACCTACAGGAAAAAACTGCTAGACGGGTAAGCTACAGGGAATTGTGACCTCAAGAGGAAAAGCAGCAGTTTCCCTTGGAAAACCTGGATGAGGGGAAAGGCCTCGTCTGTGAGTTCAGGAAGCTCCCTGAGGTAGTGGGCACCGAGCACCAGAGGAGAAGGGCTGGCTGGCGGAGACACTGAACTCTGGTAGCAAAATCTCCGAGGGGTGGGCCGCCCTGGTGGCGCAGGGGCTGAGTCTCAGCACTGGGAGGCCATCAGCAGCCACCGCAGCACGAGTTCCACCCCCGGCCAGGGAGGGACCCACAGGGCGCAGCAGACCTCTCCTGTCTCCCTGCTGCTCCCCCCAGTTGTGTTTCAGTCCGTCTGCCTGCTCTGCTCCCCACTCTCACCCCACATCTGGCCTACACCCCAGCTGTTACATACGCAAAATGGATCTTAAAAATAAAACTTCCTAGTGGCTCTAAAGGAAGTTGTGAGTTTCATGGTTGCATGAAGAACACACAATGTCAGAGCTGAAAAAACAAATCTTAGCATTCTGTCAACCCCCTCTCAACACGCGTAAGGGAACCAGGATGCAGAGGGTAAGCGGATTCCCTGAGGTGCCACAGCCCTCTCAAAGGGCAATGAAGACGCCCTCCACGCCGCTCACGTTCCCACATCACATGCCCACATGACCACCTGGCGCCGACACGGCTGTGATGACTCAGTGTCCCTTCTGACGGGGAAGCCTGGCGCCTCATTCTGAGACATCTCCGTGTCATTTCTTCTTGCTTCTCCCACACGGCAAGGGAACATTTCCAGTAAGTCATGAGAGGCACGAATAGGCATCACAAACCAGACTCTACCTGCCCGGTCACCTGAGGCTGATACCTGAGTTTTCTGAAAATAGCCTTCTAGAAATGGGAGTGCCAGGAGCTCACATTGGAGTCTGTTTCGTTGTGGCCCAAATGCAACAGGTGGAGGTGGGGCCCGCAGAGGGGCCAGGCCAGGATCATCCAGAGAACCGGGACAGCGGCCCGTGGCCCCAGTGTGCTGACCCGCCCTGGGAACCTTCCTCGCGGGTGGCTCTGCCGGCCTGGTCTCCCCGGACACAGCCACGGCCCAGCCCGGGTGGAGGCCGCTCCCAGGCGCGGTGGGGACCCAGCCCGCCCCTGCTGGTCGGCATTTTGTTTCTGTCCTTGTTTCCTTCCCTCCAGGTAAGGCAGGCTTGGGCCATGAACTCAGATGTGGGTGTTCACTCTGGGAGGCTTCGTCTGAGTCCAGCAGAGCTGAAGTGAGATGTCAAGAACGTCTGGAGTGGAGAGAAGAGCAGAGACTCGGTGAGCCCCGGTTTGCCAGGGAGATGCCTGCAGGACAGCCACAGCCACACTGGGGGGGGGGGGGGGGGGGGAGCTGGCACCCGCCTCGGAGCATGCTCACCCCCACCCCAACGTGTTCCGTGGAGCAACTTCCACCCGTGAACCGAATTTCAGGTTTTCCACTGTCTGGGTGCTCTTCGCCCGGCCTCCTGCCATCCAAGTGCCGGCTGTCACTCAGCGAACGGCCTCCCTGCCGTAGGGGCCAGCTTCGCCCTAGCCCCTGGCGCTGGGCAACGAAGCTGCCCATCTGGGAGGTCAGTCTAGCCAGGCTGCGAGCTCCCCCCAACACCACCGAGGGGAGGCCGCTCACAGGTGCCAGTGCCAGGGGCAGGGTGCCAGGAGGACCAGAGCGACCCCGTGAGGCGCTGATCGTGGCTCCCTCTGCTGCAGTGGGGGGATTCTCCTACAGGTTACAGAGGGAAAGGGCACCCCGCAGGCCAGGTGGGCAGCTGAGTTCCCCTCACCTCATTTAACTGAAACAGGCAGCTCACACCCCAGGCTCCAGAGGGCAGGTCTTTGCTGAGGTCACGTGGGCCGTGGCTGAGCTCAGACCCCTCTGCCTTCAGAGGCCACGTGCCTCCTGCCCCTTCACTTGCCCTCCAGACAGACCGGACGCGCACCTGAGGAAGCATCCAGCCCCCTGGAATCTGTAGCATACTCATGGCATGTCAGTGCCAAGAAGTAGCAGCCACATTTGGGCCCCTCCGAGCCACATGCTGTGGCTATTCCACCCTGTACCAGCCAGCCCTGGCAGAAAATCAGAGCCAGACAGAAGGCGAGGGTGTGTGTGTGTGTCAGGGTGTGCAACACGTGCGTGAGCGCTCAGGCGTGGACTCATCCAGCGTGTGCAGGGAGCAGTCCCTCAGGCACGGGGAAGTGTGAGCACAGAACAGGTCGGGCAAGCGGGTCTCCGGCCAAAACTCAGTTCTTTTTCCAAAGCACAAACAAACAGAAACCTGCTTTTATTTACAAAATTATCTCAGCGATAACCAAGTGTGGCTTGCAGCTGTTAACACTTTCTGGAGCTCCGAACGATTTATCTGATTCCACGAAACTGCATGAAGTGGCAGCTTCGGTGTGCAGGAACCAGTCTCCAGGGCAGACAGCACGACTTACCCGAAGCAGGGTAACCAGACTCCGGTGACTCAGCTTCTCTGGAAACGCTTATCTGGGGATGGCATATGAGGGGGCCAGGGAACCTGGCCTACCCAGTGGGCCGAGCGAGGGAGGGGCTGCGGGCCGGCGACAGGGAGGACCTTCTGCGTGCTTATCTGTTCCTACTGGTGCTGCCGGAATGATGCAGGACCCAGCGCGAGCAACTTATCTTTGGGAGAGAAGCGCTTGCTGGCCCAGGGGAAGCTGACGGTGCCCCCAAGAGAGCCAAAGGCCTGAAGCCTCTGCTCACGCTGATGAGAAGGAAAGGCCTGTCAGGGCTGGCGGCGAGGTACACACTTCTGCTCAGGGCTGGGCCAGGCACTTCTGGAAGCACGCTTCTGGTGGGAGGTGTGGCTAACCCCCGAAGCAGGGCGGGGACCCCAACTCTGGCCCAACACTCAGCTGTTAAATGACCGAAGGCATCGACCGCCCTCCCGGTTTGCGAGCAGATTTCCGGGAGAGCTCAAAAGGCCATGTCCTTCCTCACCTGTCATCATCAAAGGAAATGTGGCTGCTCCGGGAAATTCATGCATTTCCTCCAAGAACACAAAGCATGTTCTTGGAGCCTGCTTTCATTTACCAGATATGCCTCAGCGAGCTCTGTGGTTTGCAGTATTAACTTTTTCTAGAACGTCATTTCTTGAGCCAGTTAAAAGTCCATGAGTGGCAATTCTGAGTTTCAGTTTGACAAGTACCACCAGGTGCCCACAGCCTGGCAGGCTGCTGCTGGGCACAGGAGATGCACCAGGAGTGGCTGGTAGCACCCCAAGGCCCCGGCCGCCGCCACAGCACCGCCTCTCCCCGCAGGCCCAGCGGTGGCTGCAGACCCATCACAGCCCAGCAGCCTCAGGGCAGCGCTCCAGAGGGACCTTCCTCCCTCCCTGAGTGGGGACAGAGCCGCGGGGGAGCTTCCAGACCGCTTATTCGCTCAGGGAATAAGCCCCAGCCCAGAGCTCTGGAAACCTTAACTGGGGGTGGGGGAGACACACAACTGGGAGCGGGGCCCCTGCCTCGCAGACTTGGGCTGCCTGTTGCATGGTGCTGAGAACACGACTCAGTTCAGCTCAGGGCGGCAGGAAACCGGAAACCCTAACCGTGCCCACAAAACCACAGCAGACACCGGGGCGCTAAGCCAAGGTCTCTGGCCGCCCCCGCCGCCCACCACCCCGGGGCAGGCGCCTTCAAAGCAGGCCTCCTCCCGCTCACCTCGGCCCAGTCCCTGCGCCAGGTCCCTGTCCAGCGACCACCTCCCCGCCCCCCGTCCCCACTGCTGGGCACCCACAGCCTCCCTCCCTCATGCTGCGAATGAGCTGGTTTCGGGGACCCTCCTGGAAACTGCTGGAGGTGGGGTGCTGGGAGCCTCCGCTCCCAGCTGCTCCAGACGCAAAGCTTCCTGGAGGGGGCATTCCAGGGCTCAGGGGCAGCCTGGACACTTGTCAGGAACGGGCTTCTGAGGACGCTGGTCACGTGCGCATTGTCTTTCACGGGAGCTGTGGGCCACCGCCGTCCACCACACTCACTGGCCCTGTCCCGCTCAGGCGGCCGTCCCCGCCGGGTGCCGGCTCCTGTTCTGTGGCCACAGCTCTGGCGGGAAAGGGGTTCCCGCACAGAATAAATGAGGCCAAAGACTCCCCAGCCTGGTGCCGGGGCGAGAATGGACACCCCTGCATCCTCGCAGATCTGGGGGGCCGGGCATGGCGTGTTAAAAATTAGAATAAAATCAGAATTTGAACCAAATATCCATTAACTCATCAAACTGGTGGTTCTGTGGGCACAGGAAGGAATTACTAGGTAAGATGTCAACTATTTTAGAGACGGGAGGCAGTAGACATTTTATGTTTAAGGAAAAGTTACAAGCTGACATAGATGGGAGGCCCTCAAGGGGGAGGGGGCAGGAGAGCACACCCCACTGAGGGAACACGAGGGGTGCTTTGGCAGTGGGAGAGCTACCCCTGGGGGAGAAACCCTCTACTGTCCAATATTAACAAGGGTGTAAAACAAAGGTCCGTCGTTCATTAAAAAGGAAGATCACGTTACAAATGTCGTTTTCAGCATTTGCCTTAAAATGTTCTTTCTGAAAAAGAAAAATGCCGGATGGTTTCACTCAGAGCAGGAGCATAAAGGACCGGGGCAGAAAGTAATAACAATAACGAGCAAGTCTATACCAGAGACATTTCACCGGGGTGCAGTGGGGGTTGGGATCAAAAAGTGGGGGGGGGATGGCACATGGGTGATTGGTGAGGGGAAGCCCACGGGGATGACAGCTGAGAAGGAAAAAGGCACAAAATGATGGCAAATAAACTATTATAAAAATAATATTCTTCCTACCGGAGTTGGTGACCCAGGTTTTTTCAATGACATGAGACTTTAGATTTAGGGATAAAATTGAGGCAACAAGGGGCGCCCCCCGGGTCTGGCTCACTCCCACCTGTGCCGCTCGGCCATACACTGGGGCACCTCGCACAGGCTGGGGTCTCAGTGCCCATCTATAAATACCTCACGGCGGGCAGCTGTGCGCCGAGTGAGGTCTCAGGTGAGCCTGCTTGCAAGTGATGAAACCGCCCATGTGCCATCCGCTATTTTCCACTGCTTTTGAAAGTCGCACCTGCACACCCCGAGTTTCTAGAGCCCAGGCTGAGTTTTTCTCAGCCCCTGCGTTGTGGAGATGCAAATGCCTGTGCACCTGGACAGCCTTCATGCCCTTCTTCCTTCCTGAGTCCTCCTCTGACCTCAGCGCCAAGTTCTCAGGGCTGCGGGCACAGCCGCGGGGTGGCTCACACAGCCGAGGGTTTCCTCAGACAGAGCACAGCCCTCGGGACAGGCTGGCTCCGCGGCACTGTCAGCGCGGATGGCGGGCGGTGCACTGGTGGGTGTCTCTGTGCTCGTGGAGCGGGGCAGGGGGCTCCGGCCTCCGTGTCCCAGCCGGCTGCCTCCTGGCCCCTGTCCTGCAGGGCTTGTTACCCACAAAGCTGAGGCCCAAGCACCGAAGGTGCTAGAAGGTGGTTTCTCTCCTAACTGTCCCCCTGCGCCCAGCTCCCCCCCACCACACACAAGTGGCTGTGGGACCCCCAGCTCTGCGAGTGCCCCATTTCTCTCCCTCCACCTTCCTTCCCTGGGGCTGCCCATGCAGTCTCCTGTGATGCTTCATCGTGATGCTGCTCGGACCTTAGAATTAAAGGGTCAGAGTCTAGCAGAGCCGAAAGAGACCTTGGCGATAGGGAGCCCTCCTTCCCCCCTGTAGACAGGACCGATGAACAGAGAGGGAAAGGAACCAGTCGAAGGTCACACAGCCCGTTGCTCATAGCCATCTCTGAGTGATTCCTCATTGTGCCAAGCACTGTGCAGGACGCTGGGCGGGAGAGCCGGGGAGCCTCACTTAGGTCAGGGGACAGAAGCGGCATCTTTAGGCCGCAATATTAAGCTGTCACTTTCCGGAAGGTGGAGACGGAGGAGGCACCAGTGATCGGGCGGAGACCCCAGGGGGACCACACCATACGGACAGGCCCTGAGGTGTGAAAGAAGGTCGCATGCAGAAGGATGTGGACACCTGCGAGGCTGGGGAGATACGCAGAAACCAGAGCGTGCAGGGGTGTAGAATTTTATCCTCCAAGCAAGGGAACATCTGTTGGGGAGCAAACTATTTTTAAAAGGTAGGTTTTGGGGCTAGGCAGGTAGGAACAGAAGCCCAGTGAAGCTCCGATTGCTTTTCACCAAGCCGTCCTCACGCCAGCTCCTAGGAACCTCCCCATGACCCTGTGAGGCGACGGCCATTAACCCTGGCTCTCGGGGGCTGTCGGGCTGCATGAGGCACAGTGAGGTTGGGCCTTGCCTGACCAGCTGGTGGACCGCGAAGGCTCGGACTGTGGTCTACAAAGAGCCATCGCCCTGCTTTCTAGGGAGCCCTTGAATGTGGCACTCATCACCTCCCATTGCTCTCCAGTCCCTGAAATGGGGCCTCGCCCCGCACTGGGCTCGTTCCCTGCCTCGTGTGGACCTGCAGCACTGTCTGCTCCCCGCACCCTCTGGCTGGGCTCCTGCCCTCACACCCCTGGTCCTGCTCACCCTCAGTCAGCCTCGAGTCCTCCTGTATCACCTTCTGCGTTTTGTTCCAGTCTTTCTCGATGGCTGCGACCCTATTCGCGTCCTCACTCAACTTTACTATTAAAGTGTCTTCTGCTGGAAAGCACAGAGGTGAGCTCTCTCTGCACTCAGCTGGCATCCAAGACACGGGGGCACCCACACAGCTCTCTGCAGCCCCTGGATCCCTATTTTCTCTGCCTAGAATATCTGCCCCCTTTTCTCACCCTGTGAGTGCTCTCTCTCAAGTCCATCCTGGGCAAACCGAAGAGACACCCCCTCTTCGGAGATTAAGACCTGCTCTGGAGTGCCACAACTCGAGACGTGCCCGCCAGCCTGCATCATCCACGTGTCCGTCCCGTGGCCACCTGCCCCAGCCCTCCCACCACCCAGGCCCACGGCTCGGCTTTTTGATCGTGGCGGCGTGTGCACGGCTGGTCCCACATGGCGCTTCTCCTCCACAGCCACACTACAGCCAGCGAAGGGGCCTGGAAACCATGTGAATAGAAGACGAGACGTGGCTGTCACCACAATGGCCCACAGTGACAGTGTCATCGCGTTGGGTTTATGGAAGAGCAGGGCTGGCTGAATGAAAGGCCCTTTTGTGCATAAAGCCAGGGTGCTTTGGGTAGGGGAGCTTACCTGCCAGACAGCCCAGGATAGAGGTAGACACAACCAGGGAGAAGCAGGGAGACACACAGACAGTGAGAGAGGTCGCGAGAAAGTCCCATCATGGGAAAGGTCAAGGTCAGAGTGTCTGATCTTCAGTCTGAAGTTTCCAGCATGGCTGTTAGAGCTGCCAGATTTAGGAAACAATATGTATTGGGACATAGAACTTAAACAGATCGTTATTTCATTATTTTTAAAAAGATTTATTTGTGCACACAGAACTGTGGTACAGGCCAGAGGTGCAGGAGCAGTGAGAGGATTCACCAGAGACAGAGTGGGGGGCAGAGCAGGCAGATGGATGAAGCACACTGCTGAGGGGAGCAGCGGGCGGGACAGGAGAGGTCTGCTGTGCCCTGTGGGTCACCTCCCTGGCTGGGGATCGAACTTGCACCGAAGCGGCGGAGGCTGGCTTCCTGGTGCTGCGCCTTAACCCGCTGCACCACCAGGGAGGGCCCAACAAACCATTGTTTATTTGAAATTCACATTTAACTGGGTGCCAAGTAATTTTTTGGATCTCCACCCACTAGGATATAAGTCCTCCCTCATGTAAATGTTCAAACATGTCTAGAATTAGCACTGTGCCTTGGATGATGGAAGGTTTTGTAAACTTTAGGAAAGAGGCTCAATGGGGGTCTGGAGCATTAGGCCACAAGCCAGGAGCAGCATCGAGATGCAGGGAACCCACACCCCAAAAGAATTCAGTGGACTCCGATTAGAGTCAGAGGTGACCACAAAAGGTAACCTTGGAAACCCTAGAAAGCCCTGGAACGTTCCAGAGGCAGAGGGTGAGAACCCTGGGCAAACTTATACAGGTGATCTGTAGAGTGTGGGGGTTGGGGGGCAGAAATACGGTGGTGTATTGACCCACCGGCTCTTCCTGGGGCAGAGGAACCACCCGCCCTCTGCCAGAGCACTCCTCATAGAGGATCTGCGGAGTCTTAAAACGGGCGGAGCAGAGGTGAGGTGGGCTGGCTGCCTTGGTAAGTGACGGGCCCTTTCGCTGTGCACAAGGGGAGTCTGGGGTGAAAGAAGCAAGTTCCGAGGCCATTTTAAAATTCATGATTTTTTTCAGCGTCAATACTGATTCTCAGCATGTGTGGGCTGGGATGCAGCAGCCTCACGCCCTGGCATCAGCACCGGGCAGAGCACTGGGCAGAGCAGCCTCCCAGCAAAGGCCCGGCTCCTGCTGCCACACCTCCCCCTCCCCCACCAGCCTCCGGGGCCTCCCTGCGGTTGCCAGAGCCAAGGCCTTGTTTTTGCATGTTCTTTTGCTTTGATTCTTTGTCTTCATTTTTAACACGTTTAGACACAAAGTGAAACTAAAGCCCTTCAAAGGACATACTCAGGTGATAAAACTACAAAGACAGAGAGCACCCCAGAGGGAGGGACCCTCGCACCTGTGAGGCGGCAGTGACGTCACGCAGGGCCCTGTGGGGCCTGAAGGGACCTGGAGGTTTTGCTGGGCAAATCCGGTGACTGTTACACAGATCACAAGTGGAAGATGAATCTTCTCCTCGCATTGATTCAGAAGTCACTTTCTAGAAAGTACTGGCCAGCTGAGAATGGGGGGTGAGGGGAGATTCACAAGTGGGGCTGGTGGTTTCCCCAGGTTCGAACATTCAAGGGTGGAGGGTGCTTGTGTCTCAGCACCTGGGGCTGTGCGCCTCAAGGGCCCCCCTTCTTCTGGGGTGCCCCAGCCTGTCTTCTTCCTCTTGTGCTTTCAAGCATGACCCTGAGGTCAAGCACTTTCTGGGAGCAGTGAGCTGAGCCAGCGCTGCCTCCGGCTGGTATCCAGAGGGACTTTCGCCGGAAGAACAGCTTTAGAGGCTAAAGGGAAAATCCATGCGCTAAGTTTACTCCTTCACTCCAGTACCCACTTTTGAAGTTTCCAAAACTGCTTTTTTTAAAAAAACGCATCTGCATCCCCAACTATTTTCCAGGAGACCAGCTTCCTCTAGGCCTTGTACCCTGGGCTCCCCAGTGCTGCTCCCCAAGTTCCCCACTGCACCCCTGGCCACTCCCACCCATGCACTACAGTACTTGGGGCATGTGGTCAGCCCAGGAGCACCGGCACCCCGGGGTCAATGTCCAGGCAGGGCCCAGGGGAGAAGGGGCCAGGGCCAGCTGCCTCCAGGCCAGTCTGGATTCCCCGGGACTGAGTCATATGCTGCTGGGCCTAGTCCCATCAGAGATTCGTCTGCTGCTGGGCCTGAGGAAGCCTCCAGTTTGCAACCTCTGACCTCCTCTCCGACCAGCTCTCAGGCCAGCTGGCCTCTGTAGCTGCTGACAGAGCCGCCCCACAGTGCAGGTCGGCCAGTCCCTGCTGGTGGGCGCAGCGAGGAGCCCAGCGCCGGCGAGCCGAGGCCCAGGAAGCCCGAGTGGAAGGTGTGGGGCGCAGGGGGCTCCCAGTCAGGGGGAAGGTGGATCTTAGCGTGTGGGCAGCCAGCACCAGCCCACCCAAACTCCCAGCGCCCAGACAAGCTCCCTTCAGAGAAATCGCCCCATTGTGACTGAAAGCAAACTCGGAGACCAGGGGTTATGTAACCTGGCGTCATGCCAGGCCCCTTGCTAATAACAGCTAAGACCGTGTACTGAGTTAATATGGCATTCCAGAGGTTCTGCTGAGCGCTTTGTGCACAAATCTGGGTCGAGCCAAGTCCTTGCCACCTCAGTGCTAGGCTGATAGCCCAGCATCACCGAGGAAACACACAAGGTGGGGCAGGTAACCGTCGGGGTCACCCAGCAGTGCCGGCAGCCCAAGGCTCACGGGCCCGTTCAGCCCACGAAGCCTTGGCCCTAAGCCATGGGCTTGGTGCTGGCTGCACGCTGGGGTAAGCACCCCAGTATCCCTGTAACCTTGCCACGGACTCCCCAACAATACTGCTCCCCACCCCACTCACCCTGTCCCCGGCCACCCCTGCACAGCTATTTCGCTGTAGGCTGCCAAGTAAAAAAGAATGTTATCAACGCAAAGCCCTCCATGAGCCCCAAAGAATACAAATTAAGGGGTCCCAGGTCTGTTCTCAAACTTCCTTTCTTATGTGTGTATCCATTTTCGATGTCCATAGTATCTCTGAATCACTAAGGCCGGAGAAAAGGACGCCCTGCATGAACCCTTATCTCCCTGCCCACGACATGGCGGTGACGCCTGCACAGACCTCGCGGGGTATTTTGAGAACGACGCTAATGAACACACACAAGCATGTAAAACTGTGCCCCGCTATGGTGATTATTGGTCATGCCGATTTATTACCTGTGTCAATGCAGGAAAGAATGCAAGGAATTTGAGAAATAATTCTTCCAAGAAGGTAACATTTTTGAAATGCTGCTCTTTAAGGACTAATCTTAGGGTAAGTGAGAAATAAGCCGACCTAGCACACCCACGCCTGCCCCACGGGATAACCCAGCAGCACAACACCGCATGGCAACCCCGAGATAAGAGATAAAGCCCCAGAGAGTAGCTCGGTTAGCTCTAGCTTGCTCACACTGCCAAAACAGATCCCTAATTAGCGGTCCCTCTTCTTCCAGAATCAGAGAGAGGCCGAGTGACAAACAGCTCGATGAAGCTTCCTAGTAAGAAAAGCTGCGTTGCTAGCTTGATGATCTGCCAGTGACTTCACTGTATCCTTCGCCCTTCTGAAGACAGAACCTGGATTTCTGAGCACCGACGGGGCAAAATCAGTCCAAGTGTCCTGTGCTGACTCGTCATTGCACTGCGGGTCCCATCCCTGGGAGGGGGCAGGCGGGGCCTTCTGGGTCTGAGCTGAGGCTGTGCTGGGTCGATTTCACTTCCATCAAGACGACATTGCTGCGGGTGCTAGCTGTTCTGAACGCTGCAGGACTAAAGACTTGTTTTGATTAATGAACTGGCTTGATGTAAAAAGAAATCTTTAGACTTTCCTGTGAAATAAAAGGCAACATTCTTACCTCTTGCCCGAAATAAAACCAGATGAGATATATCAGAGACACTGGACACTGGCGATAAGAGGCAATGGCTTCTGAAAGACGGACAAGGCAGGGGTCATCGGACGGCCTCTGCTCTGAGCTAAGGCGCTTTCCAGGTTCCTGAGACATAGGGAGAAAGTCACTGGGCTTTGCAGACAGAGAGGGGGCTCTGGGTGCCCGCAAAGCAGAGCCAAGAGCTGCATCCAGAGAGTCACAGAACTCTGCAGGGCGCCTTGGGCCTCAGGGGAGTAGTGAGTGGTGCATACATGGAAGGAAAGTCCTGAGAGCTGGGGAAAGAAGCACCATAAAGGATTACAGGGAGCCAGCCCAAGGCTCCCCAGAGCCAGGAACTGTTCCTCTTCCCACCAGTCCGAGTGTAAGGCTTTACCATTCATGGGGCATTGGATGAAGGATCCAGACGGATCCTTGGGCCCTCCCTGGTGGTACAATGGCTTAAAGTGCAGCACTGCAAAGCTGGCCGCAGCCCCTTGATGGCGAGTTTGGTCCCTGGCCAGGGAGTGACCCACATGGCGCAGAGACCCTTCCTGTCTCCCCTCTGCTCCCCTCAGCAGTGGATTTCAGTCCATCTGCCTGTTCTGCTCCCCGCTCTGTCTCTGGTGAATCCTCTCCTGTACCCCAGTTCTGTATGCATAAGTAAATAAACAAATGTTTAAAAAAAAAGTATCTTCAAAGGATCTTGACGCAGTCGTGGGAGATACTTACCCCTAGACAAATGCCACAGTCCCACTTAACAAAGCTTAAAAGACTAAGGATCAAGCTGATGCCAAGTCACTTAACTGCATACTGAAAGGAGCTCGAGTTACTTACAAGAATACAAAGCTACACAGACCCGACAAAAGGAAATTTGCAGTAACAGCAATCTAATAAAAAGTTATCAGATGTGTGTAAAGGAAGGAAGTGGTAACAAACCCAGAACTGAGACAGATGATATAATCAGGTGATAAGAATAATTCTAGATGTTACTGTACATTAAGAATAACTAAAACCCCTGACACTATGCCAGCAAGAATGCAGAGCAACAAAACTTCTCATTCACTGCTGGTGAGAATTCAAAATAGTACAGTTCCTTTGAAAAATATGTTGGACGCTTCGTGGAAAACTGAACAAGTTCTTACCGTACGACCCTGCGATTTCCCACCTTGGTATCTACCCAAAGGAGTTGAAACCTCACATCCAGACAAAAACCTATAAATGGATGATGACCACAACTTTACTCACAATTGCCGGAACTTGGAAACAACCAAGATGCCCTTTCGTCGGTGAATGGAAAAACAACGAGCCATGAAGCATTCAGCATCAGAGAGAAGTGGTGGGAAGCCACCAACTCAAGGGACCTTGAGTTCTGATTGCTGTGAGAGAGAAGTCAGCATGAGGAAGTTACATGCTCTAGGGTGCGGCACTGTCGTCTTCTGGAAAAGGGAAAATTGAGGGCAGTGAAAAGTGCAGTGGTTGCCATGAGCCTGGTGGGTGGGGTTGGGGGTGAAGGTTGGGGGTAAAAGGGGTTTGGGGCGGTAAAACTGCTATGTAAACATGTAGAGATGGATGCCTGTGTCACCCAGAATGTCAGCACCAAAAGAACCCTCATGCAAACTATGGATTTTTGTTAACAATGACTGATACTGGGTCATCAATTATAACAAGCTGCTGAGAAGTGGCTGGAAAGGCTCTGGATTTGGGGATATCCCCAAGTGGAAAGTGAATACAAGCCCACATACTTCACTGTGAGACAACTTGGAAAGATGCTGGGGAAAACTGAGCTGTCTAGAGAAAAGGTCTACAAATACCACACGCACAAAGATGGCCATCTAAATCCCTCCACAGACAAGGCTGGACGTCTGTAAGCCTTGTGCACAGCTGGTCACCAATGGGTAAGTGGCACTTTCTAAAGCTGGCAATGTCATCTACCTTCAGAAGCAAGATTTGAAAAAGAGAGATGAAATAAAACCATAAGAAGAGAAAAGAACTTGGACAAAACGAAAGGACATAAAGTTCTCTGAGTGACAGAAGACACGGCCTCTGTTAAATAGACTGAGCAAGCAAAAAAGGAGTATTAAAAAAGAACTCTTGAAAATCCGAAACGTAATAGCAAAACTTAAATTCAACTGAAAGTTCAGAAACTTAAAGGGAAATGAGGGGGAGGTGAGTGGAAAGAGGGGGTGAGGTTGGTTTTGATTGAAAACCAGAGGAAATAAAGATTCGAACATTAACCCAGAAGTTCCAATATCTGAAGAGTCAAAGACCAAGAAGAAAAAGGAGGGGAACTTTTTTTAAAGAAAATAATCTGAGGCATGTGCCTGCTCCCCACACCCCCAGAGCGCTCTATCCCAGAGTGTGGGGACCCTGGCACTAAAGACCCTAACATGGCAGGCAATGGGGAGAAGACCACTCGAAGAACGCAGAGACTCCGCAGGCTTCTCGGAGACAATGTCGGCAGCAAGACCCACTGGGAAAGGGTCTCCACATCCGCAAGGGGAGGATTCCAGCCCACGGTATTTGCAGGAAAACGGCGGCCAATCCGAGTGCAGACCTGGGGTGGCCTCCGCACGCGGGGCAGCACCCTTCTCTCAGGGGGCCTGGGTTTGAGGGGCTGAGGACGCTCCCGCCCAGTCTCTGGGGCTGGTGTCTTCGAGAAAACCACCCAGCCAGAGCTGCGGCCTGGCCGGGACCCTGCGTGGGCATGAACAGTGACCCCCCTCCCCACGCCCAGTGTGAAAGCGGGGGAGCTCTGGTTGCCATACGAGGGGACGCCACAGCCACCTGAGCGCCCACGGACCACGCTGCGGGCCGTCCTGTGGGGCGTGGACAGGCTCCCCAGACCTCTACGCAGCTCCCCAAGGCCCCATCCTGAGAGGGCTGTGACCCGCCTCAGCTTTCACTGCAACGCTGAAGAAGGGTGCTGTTGGCTTTGGGGGTGGTTGGGTGAGGCGGAAACGCTGGAAGAATGAAGAAGCGTGAACCTATTCCAGGAGCTCGAATACACCGACTAGTTAACACAAACAGCAGGAGCAGGGCGTGGGTCCACAGAGCACGATCCAGGAGCTCTGTGCAGGCTCCCCGGGGTCGGGGCTCTGGGACCTGTTCTGTGCTGGAGCTCAGCACACAGCCTCGCCCCGTGCAGGGCGGAGCTCCCCGGGCCTCCCTGTCCAGTCTCGCTGCTGCCCTCAGCACGCCACACAGTCCCCTCAGTGATGCTCTCAACTGGTCAGGTTGCGCCACCTCCCCGCCCAAGCACGGCCAGGACGCCCACGCTGTCCTGCTGCTGGGAGCACGGGCCCCTGTCCTCCCTGGGCTTTGCCAGCCAAGCTCTGCCGTGGGCCCTGCGCGGTCCTCGCGCGCCATTCCGGTCCTCAGCTTCACGCTGGCGTGCGCAGGGTTTCCGGGCCGCACGCCCCGCCCCGCCCCGCCCCGCCGGAGGCGCTTCTAGGGAAGGGATACCCAGGGCTCAGCCCATGTATAGGCTGAGGGTTGACACACTTCTCCCTCATACACCCCTTTGCCTGAGTGCACAGGTACACCCTTTCACCTGAGCGCACAGGTACACCCCTTCACCTGAGCGCACAGGTACACCC